>NC_086445.1:471796958-472122514 GCF_028390025.1 Pseudophryne corroboree
TCCTCAGTGAACACGTTCATAAGGTTCTATGCCTTCGATACTTCTGCCTCCCAGGATGCCTCCTTTGGACGCCGGGTTATTGTGCCCGCTACAGTGCATCCCCTCCCATAAGGAACTGCTTTAGGACATCCCCGATGTAATTCCCTATGGAATCACAGTGTACCCCGCTGCAGAAAAGGAGATTTATGGTAAGAACTTACCTTTGTTAAATCTCTTTCTGCGTGGTACACTGGATTCCACAAGGCACCCACCCTGACGCACTTAGCTTTTTTGGGTTTGTATGGCATTAGCCGCTGGTACCTTCTTCAGTCGTGAGAATGTAGTTGTATTGTGGCTACTAACTGTTGTCGTCTCTTTTACCTGCTACTGCATTGGACTGGTTAACAAAACAGAGCTCCATTGCCTGGAGGAGGGGATATAGAGGAGGCGGAGCTATGCATCCTGGGAACAGTCAAAGCTTTTAGCCTGTTGGTGCCTCGGATCAAGATTTAACTCTACACCCCCAATGTAATTCCCTGTGGAATCCAGTGTACCTTGCAGAAAGAGATTTAACAAAGGTAAGTACTTACCATAAATCTCCTTTTAAGCAGGGCCGCATAAAGGACCGTATAAATAGGTATGACCCACTGAAATAGGGTGCTGCATTTATGTGTGAAAGAATAATTTATGTTATATACACATACATATAAACATGTAAATCTCAGCCCTTTAAGATGTGTTTAGATAGTGTTTAATACTGTATGTCTAGGACTTTGTAAATAAGCAGTCATTACGCACAAGTGGCAATCCAAATCTGTAAATATGATGTCTGTTTAACAACAATATTTTATTGAAATAAATTCTATAATAAAATACAATATGGGGGGGGTAACCAATTACCCATGATAGTGCTGATGCCACAAAAAATGGGGGGGGGGGGGGGGGAGGGAGAGGTCACAATTTTTTTTATCACTTCTATCCAATTAGCTCACACGAGAAACCCCCTTTTTTTTGTGCGAAAATACATAGGCACCACGAAAACTGCGGACTTATGTATTTTTGCGCCACTTCTAATGGGCAAAATGGGCATTTATCTCAGATTATGCATTACGTGCGTGAGGCACGCAAAACCATAATCCTCGATAAGTATCGGCATCAGGGCTAATTGGATAGCCCCCGGCGAATCCATTATCTGTGGTAGATTACAGCGGATAATTGGATATCCCCCATGAAATGTACAAACAAGAAACATGCATTACAAACTTATGGAATATATAACCACCAGGGAATGAAAATGTTCTATTTCCATTCTATAATTTGTTTACTATAAAGCATTCTATAAAGCATTCTATAAAGCATACTATAAAGCATTCTTACAAACTTTGTGATTGTGCCATCTTTGTCTCCTTCATTCAATGTTCTTTAATAAAGCCTTTATCTATTTTTCCTGACTTAGGGGTCTATTTACTAAAGGTGCATTCACACTTGCCGAAAAAATGAGCATCGTCGCTCATTTTCACCCTGAGAGACGTACTGTAGTTCACTTTCTTGGCAAGTGTGTATGCCAGCGACAACAGCCGATGCGCGGCCCCACGGGTCGATAACGACCCTCGCTGTTGGCCGTGCATGCAGTTTAATTTGGACTGCATGATGTCACTGAGCGATATGGTCATCATATCGCTCAGTGTGTACAAACTGCTGCCGACCACCTGGCCCGGGAGGGGGAAACACTAGGCGACAACGCTTATAGAGCACCTCACCTAATGTGTACCTACCTTAAGCCTTGGATGGGGATAAAGTGTATGGAAATAAAGTACCAGCCAATCATCTCCTAACTGCCATGTTACAGGCTGGGTTTGAAAAATTACAGTTAGGAGCTGGTTGGCTGATACTTTATCACCGTGCAATTTATCTCCATCCAAGGCTTAGTACAGCATGCCCAGTGCATTGGGTTAGAGATCTTATGTGTTAGAAGTAGAGATGAGTGGGTTCAGTTCTCAGAGAACCGAACCGTACCGAACTTCATCATTCGAGTCCGGTTCCGAGCCAGGCTTGGGTTTTCCCGCCTGACTCAGAAACCAGAACAAGGCAAAACGTCATCATCCCGCAGTCGGATTCTCGCGGGATTTAGATTCCATATAAGGAGCCGCGCGTCCCCGTCATTTTCACTCTGGCATTGGAGAGTGTAGAGAGAGGACGTATCTCCGTTCTCTCAGTGTCCTCAGTGTCCATGTCTTGTGTTGAATCTGTCCAGTCACAGTGCTTGTGTCCTCTGCTGCCATATGTTCAGTGCTGTCCAGTGGTGCTGTGTTGTGCTGCATCAGTTCAGTGGTGGTGTGTTGTGCTGCATCAGTCACAGTGCTTGTGTCCTCTGCTGCCATATGTCCAGTGGTGGTGTGTTGTGCTGCATCAGTTCAGTGGTGGTGTGTTGTGCTGCATCAGTCACAGTGGTGGTGTCATCTGCTGCCATATGTCCAGTGCTGTCCATTGGTGCTGTGTTGTGCTGCATCAGTTCAGTGGTGGTGTGTTGTTCTGCATCAGTCACAGTGGTGGTGTCCTTTGCTGCCATATGTCCAGTGCTGCTGTATTATAAGTCCCTTACAGTGTTGCTGTGTTGTCCTGCATCAGACCAGTGGTAGTGTCCTGGTCATCAGTCAATCCAGTGACCATTCTCAGTGGTGGTGTCATCTGCTCCCATATGCCCAGTGCTGCTGTATAATTATCTGTGTTGTCCTGCATCAGACCAGTGCTAGTGTCCTGTGCAAAAGTCAGTCCAGTGACCATCCACAGTGGTGATGTCCTCTGCTGCCATATGTCCAGTGCTGCTGTATAGCAAGTCCCTTACAGTGTTGCTGTGTTGTCCTGCATCAGACCAGTGGTAGTGTCCTGGGCATCAGTCATTCCAGTAACCAGGCAGTCACAGTGGTATACGCTGCTGCTATATGTCCACTGCTGCTGTATAATAATAATAATAATAATAATAATAACAACAACATATCCCCCACAATGTTGCTGTGTTGTGCTGCATCAGACCAGTGGTAGTGTCCTGACCATCAGTCATTCCGGTGACCAGGCAGTCACAGTGGTATACGCTGCTGCTATATGTCCACTGCTGCCGTATTATAATAATATTAACAAGTCCCTTACAGTGTTGCTGTGTTGTCCTGCATCAGACCAGTGGTAGTGTCCTGGTCATCAGTCATTCCAGAGACCAGGCAGTCACAGTGGTATACGCTGCTGCTATATGTCCACTGTTGCCATATAATAATAATAATAATAACAACAACAACAACAACAAGTCCCTCACAGTGTAGCTATGTTGTGCTGCATCAGACCAGTGGTAGTGTCCTGGCCATCAGTCATTCCAGTGACCAGGCAGTCACAGTGGTATACGCTGCTGCTATATGTCCACTGCTGCCGTATAATAATATTAATAATAATAAATAATAATAATAATAATAATAACAACAAGTCCCTTACAGTGTTGCTGTGTTGTGCTGGATCAGACCAGTGGTAGTGTCCTGGCCATCAGCCATCAGTTATTCCTGTGCCGCATATTGTGTTATATAACTCCAGAAACATAATTGAGAACAATAATTTGGAGGATAAAATAGGGAAAGATCAAGAACCACTTCCTGCTAATGCTGAAGCTGCTGCCACTAGCCATGACATAGACGATGAAATGCCATCAACGTCATCTGACAAGGCCGATGGAGTGGCAAGGAACGGCTGAGGACCTGGCCTATGTTCATGACTAGTGGTTCAGCTTCACATGACAATGGAAGCCCTCATCCTCCCGCTAGAAAAATGAAAAGAGTTAAGCTGGAAAAAGCACAGAAAAGAACTGTGCGTTCTGAGATGGTATCACAAATCCCCAAGGAGAGTCCAAGTATGTCGGCGGTTGTGATGCCTGACCTTCCCAACACTGGATGGGAAGAGGTGGCTCCTTCCACCATTTTCACGCCCCCTGCAAGTGCTGGAAGGAGCACCCATTGTCCAGTTCCTGATATTGAAATTGAAGATGTCACTGTTGAAGTACACTGGAAGAGGATATGGGTGTTGCTGGCGCTGAGGAGGAAGTTGACGATGAGGATTCTGATGGTGATGTGGTTTGTTTAAGTCAGGCACCGGGGGAGACACCTGTTGTCCGTGGGATGAAGTAGCCCATTGTGACGCCTGGGCAAACTATCCAAAAAGCCACCTCTTCGGTGTGGTATTATTTCTCCACAAATCCAGGCAACAGGTGTCAAGCCATGTGTTGCCTCTGTCAATCAGTAATAAGTAGGGGTAAGGATGTTAACCATCTAGGAACATCCTCCCTTATATGTCACCTGCGGCGCATTCATCATAAGTCAGTGTCAAGTTGTGAAACTTTGGGTAAGGGCGTAAGCAGTCCACCGACACCTAAATCCCTTCTTCCCCTGGTACCCAAGCTCCTGCAAGCCACACCACCAACTCCCTCAATGTCAACTTCCTCCTCAGTCAGGAACGTCAGTAGTACTGCAGGCCATGTCACTGTCAAGACTGAGGAGTCCATTCCTACTCGGGATACCTCCGCAGGATCCTTGAGTGGTACGCCTGCTGTTGCTGGCGCTGCTGTTGTTGCTGCTGGGAGTCGATCGTCATCCCAGAGGGAAAGTCGGAAGACCACTTGTGCTACTTCCAGTAAGCAATTGACTGTCCAACAGTCCTTTCTGAGGAAGATGAAATATCACAGCAGTCATCCTGTTGCAAAGCGGATAACTGAGGCCTTGACACTTATGTTGGTGTTAGACGTGCGTCCGGTATCCACCATTAGTTCAGTAGGACTTAAAGAATTCATGGAGATAGTGTGTCCCCGGTATCAAATCCCATCTAGGTTCCACTTCTCTAGGCAGGCGATACTGAGAATGTACAAAGACGTCAGAAAAAGAGTTACCAGTGTCCTACAAAATGCGGTTGTATCCAGTGTCCACTTAACCACGGACATGTGGACAAGTGGAACAGGGCAGACTAAGGACTAAATGACTGTAACAGACCACTGGGTAGATGTATGGCATCCCGCAGCAACAACAGCAGCAGCAACAGTAGCAGCATCTCGCAAACGCCAACTCGTTCCTAGGCAGGCTACGCTTTGTATCACCGCTTTCCATAAGAGGCACACAACTGACAACCTCTTACGGAAACTGAGGGACATCATCGCAGAATGGCTTACCCAGATTGGACTCTCCTGGGGATTTGTGATATCGGACAACGCCACCAATATTGTGCGTGCATTACATCTGGGCAAATTCCAGCACGTCCCATGTTTTACACATACAATTAATTGCTGCTGTATAATAATAATAACAAATCCCCCACAATGTTGCTGTGTTATGCTGCATCAGACCAGTGGTAGTGTCCTGGCCATCAGTCATTCCAGTGACCAGGCAGTCACAGTGGTATATGCTGCTGCTATATGTCCACTGCTGCCGTATTATAATAACACAAGTCTGCAGAAGTGCAAAGACCTGCTGGTGAGTAAATTGTCAAGTCAAGCGGAACGTGACCCGTCAACAGCTCCTCCTTCAATTTCTCTCGCCAGTGGGACTAAGAGGAAAAGAATAAGATTTCCTAGCCCACCCGCTGGCGGTGATGCAGGC
The DNA here is from genome assembly GCF_028390025.1 of Pseudophryne corroboree. NCBI lineage: Eukaryota > Metazoa > Chordata > Amphibia > Anura > Myobatrachidae > Pseudophryne > Pseudophryne corroboree. The sequence continues at coordinate 471,802,559 of NC_086445.1, forward strand.
CAGTCAGGAGCGAAAGCTGACATCTGGTCCGGACTGAAGGACCTGCCAATGATTACTGACATGTTTACTGTCACTGCATATGATTCTGTCACCATTGAAAGAATGGTGGAGGATTATAATGAGTGACAGCATACAAGTAGGCATGTCAGACAGTCTGTACGTATACTGGCAGGAAAAAGAGGCAATTCGGATGCCCTTGCACAAACTGGCTTTATTTTACCTAAGTTCCAGTGTGTACTCCGAAAGAGTGTTTAGTGCAGCTGGTAACCTTGTCAGCGATCGGCGTAGGTGGTTACTTCCACAAAATGTGGAGAAGATGATGATTATCAAAATGAATTATAAATTCCTATGGGAAGACCTTTACCAGCAATTGCCTCCAGACAGTACAGAGGGACCTGTGATGGTGGATTCCAGTGGGGACGAATACTCTGTGAGGAGGAGGATGTACAGAGTAAAAGGGCTGAGAAATCGGAGGATGAGGATGAGGATGAGGTCGACATCTTGTATCTGTAGAGCAGTTTGTGCAAGGAAAGATTGATTGCTTCTTTTTTTGGTGGGGGCCCAAACAAACCAGTCATTTCAGCCACAGTCGTGTGGCAGACCCTGTAGCTGAAATGACTGGTTTGTTAAAGTGTGCATGTCCTGTTTATACAACATAAGGGTGGGTGGGAGGGCCCAAGGACAATTCCATCTTGCACCTCTTTTTTTTCTTATCATCATGTGCTGTTTGGGGACTATTTTTTTTAAAGTGCCATCCTGTCTAATACTTCCGTATATGTCCAGTGGTACTGACATTTAATTCCAGTGATTTGGACGTATAATTCCAGTGATTTGGACTTTAATTCCAGTGATTTGGACGTATAATTCCAGTGATTTGGACTTTAATTACAGTGATTTGGACGTATAATTCCAGTGATTTTGCCATTTAATTCCAGTGATTTGGACGTATAATTCCAGTGATTTGGACGTATAATTCCAGTGATTTTGCCATTTAATTCCATTGATTTGGACGTATAATTCCAGTGATTTTTCCATCTAATTCCAGTGATTTGGATGTATAATTCCAGTGGGAATTGTTTGTGTCACTTGGCTTAGTCATACAGCTACCTCATTGCACCTCTTCGACATCTTTGCATGAGGTGCTGTATGGGGCCTAGTTATTTAATAGTGCCATCCTGTCTGACACTGCCGTATGAGTCCAGGGGTACTGCTGTATTAGTCCTGGGGTACTGCTGTATAAGTCCACCAACTGCAGAATTTTTTAAAAATGACAGGGTCGTGCTGGAGATGCTCTCAGTGGACCAAACAGTTGCGGCCCACTCTCAACATTCAGCCAATGCGTGACAATACTAGATGGGCCAGGTGGTTGTGTCGCTTAGCTTAGTCACACAGCGACCTTGGTGCACCTTTTTTTCTTTGCATCATGTGCTGTTTGGGGACTAATTTTTGAATAGTGCCATCTTGTCTGCAACTGCAGTGCCACTCCGAGATGTGCCTCACACTTGTGTCGCTTAGCTTAGTCATACAGCCACCTCGGTGCAACCTTTAGGCCTAAACACAATATTGTGAGGTGTTCAGAATAGACTGGAAATGAGTAGAAATTAATGTTATTGAGGTTAATAATTAGTAGTGATGTGCACCGGACATTTTTCGGGTTTTGTGTTTTGGTTTTGGATTCGGTTCCGTGGCCGTGTTTTGGATTCGGACGCGTTTTGGCAAAATCTCACCGAAATTTTTTTGTCGGATTCGGGTGTGTTTTGGATTCAAGTGTTTTTTTTTCAAAAAAACCTAAAAAACAGCTTAAAATCATAGAATTTGGGGGTCATTTTGATCCCATAGTATTGTTAGCCTCAATTACCATAATTTCCACTCATTTCCAGTCTATTCTGAACACCTCACACCTCACAATATTATTTTTAGTCCTACAATTTACACCGAAGTCGCTGGATGGCTAAGCTAAGCGACACAAGTGGCCGACACAAACACCTGGCCCATCTAGGAGCGGCACTGCAGTGTCAGGCAGGATGGCACTTCCAAAAAATTGTCCCCAAACAGCACATGATGCAAAGAAAAAAAGAGGCGCACCAAGGTCGCTGTGTGACTAAGCTAAGCGACACAAGTGGCTGACACAAACACCTGGCCCATCTAGGAGTGGCACTGCAGTGTCAGGCAGGATGGCACTTCAAAAAAATTGTCCCCAAACAGAACATGATGCAAAGAAAAAAAGAGGCGCACCAAGGTCGCTGTGTGACTAAGCTAAGCGACACAAGTGGCCGACACAAACACCTGGCCCATCTAAGAGTGGCACTGCAGTGTCAGGCAGGATGGCACTTCCAAAAAATTGTCCCCAAACAACACATGATGCAAAGAAAATAAAGGGGCGCACCGAGGTCGCTGGATGGCTAAGCTAAGCGACACAAGTGGCCGACACAAACACCTGGCCCATCTAGGAGTGGCACTGCAGTGTCAGGCAGGATGGCACTTCAAAAAAATTGTCCCCAAACAGTACATGATGCAAAGAAAAATTAAAGAAAAAAGAGGTGCAAGATGGAATTGTCCTTGGGCCCTCCCACCCACCCTTATGTTGTATAAACAGGACATGCACACTTTAACGAACCCATCATTTCAGCGACAGGGTCTGCCACACGACTGTGACTGAAATGACTGGTTGGTTTGGGCCCCCACCAAAAAAAGAAGCAATCAATCTCTCCTTGCACAAACTGGCTCTACAGAGGCAAGATGTCCACCTCATCATCATCCTCCGATTCCTCACCCCTTTCACTGTGTACATCCCCCTCCTCACAGATTATTAATTCGTCCCCACTGGAATCCACCATCTCAGGTCCCCGTGTACTTTCTGGAGGCAATTGCTGCTGGTGAATGTCTCCACGGAGGAATTGATTATAACTCATTTTGATGAACATCATCTTCTCCACATTTTCTGGAAGTAACCTCGTACGCCGATTGCTGACAAGGTGAGCGGCTGCACTGAACACTCTTTCGGAGTACACACTGGAGGGAGGGCAACTTAGGTAGAATAAAGCCAGTTTGTGCAAGGGCCTCCAAATTGCCTCTTTTTCCTGCCAGTATACGTACGGACTGTCTGACATGCCTACTTGGATGCGGTCACTCATATAATCCTCCACCATTCTTTCCATGGTGAGAGAATCACATGCAGTGACAGTAGACGACATGTCAGTAATCATTGGCAGGTCCTTCAGTCCGGACCAGATGTCAGCACTCGCTCCAGACTGCCCTGCATCACCGCCAGCGGGTGGGCTTGGAATTCTTAGCCTTTTCCTCGCACCCCCAGTTGTGGGAGAATGTGAAGGAGGAGCTGTTGACGGGTCACGTTCCGCTTGACTTGACAATTTTCTCACCAGCAGGTCTTTAAACCTCTGCAGACTTGTGTTTGCCGGAAAGAGAGATACAACGTAGGTTTTAAATCTAGGATCGAGCACGGTGGCCAAAATGTAGTGCTCTGACTTCAACAGATTGACCACCCGTGAATCCTGGTTAAGCGAATTAAGGGCTCCATCCACAAGTCCCACATGCCTAGCGGAATCGCTCTGTTTTAGCTCCTCCTTCAATGTCTCCAGCTTCTTCTGCAAAAGCCTGATGAGGGGAATGACCTGACTCAGGCTGGCAGTGTCTGAACTGACTTCACGTGTGGCAAGTTCAAAGGGTTGCAGAACCTTGTACAACGTTGAAATCATTCTCCACTGAGCTTGAGTCAGGTGCATTCCCCCTCCTTTGCCTATATCGTGGGCAGATGTATAGGCTTGAATGGCCTTTTGCTGCTCCTCCATCCTCTGAAGCATATAGAGGGTTGAATTCCACCTCGTTACCACCTCTAGCTTCAGATGATGGCAGGGCAGGTTCAGGAATGTTTGGTGGTGCTCCAGTCTTCTGTACTCGGTGCCTAAATGCCGAAAGTGGCCCGCAATTCTTCGGGCCACCAACAGCATCTCTTGCACGCCCCTGTCGTTTTTTAAATAATTCTGCACCACCAAATTCAATGTATGTGCAAAACATGGGACGTGCTGGAATTTGCCCAGATGTAATGCACGCACAATATTGCTGGCGTTGTCCAATGTCACAAATCCCCAGGAGAGTCCAATTGGGGTAAGCCATTCTGCGATGATCTTCCTCAGTTCCCGTAAGAGGTTGTCAGCTGTGTGCCTCTTATGGAAAGCGGTGATACAAAGCGTAGCCTGCCTAGGAACGAGTTGGCATTTGCGAGATGCTGCTACTGGTGCCGCCGCTGCTGTTCTTGCTGCGGGAGGCAATACATCTACCCAGTGGGCTGTCACAGTCATATAGTCCTGAGTCTGCCCTGCTCCACTTGTCCACATGTCCATGGTTAAGTGGACATTGGGTACAACTGCATTTTTTAGGACACTGGTGAGTCTTTTTCTGACGTCTGTGTACATTTTCGGTATCGCCTGCCTAGAGAAATGGAACGTAGATGGTATTTGGTACCGGGGACACAGTACCTCAATCAAGTCTATAGTTGCCTCTGAATTAATGATGGATACCGGAACCACGTTTCTCACCGCCCAGGCTGCCAAGGCCTGAGTTATCTGCTTTGCAGCAGGATGACTGCTGTGATATTTCATCTTCCTCGCAAAGGACTGTTGGACAGTCAATTGCTTACTGGAAGTAGTACAAGTGGTCTTCCGACTTCCCCTCTGGGATGACGATCGACTCCCAGCAGCAACAACAGCAGCGCCAGCAGCAGTAGGCGTTACACTCAAGGATGCATCGGAGGAATCCCAGGCAGGAGAGGACTCGTCAGACTTGACAGTGACATGGCCTGCAGGACTATTGGCTTTCCTGAGTAAGGAGGAAATTGACACTGAGGGAGTTGGTGGTGTGGTTTGCAGGAGCTTGGTTACAAGAGGAAGGGATTTAGTGGTCAGTGGACTGCTTCCGCTGTCACCCAAAGTTTTTGAACTTGTCACTGACTTATGATGAATGCGCTGCAGGTGACGTATAAGGGAGGATGTTCCGAGGTGGTTAACGTCCTTACCCCTACTTATTACAGCTTGACAAAGGCAACACACGGCTTGACACCTGTTGTCCACATTTGTGTTGAAATAATTCCACTCCGAAGAGTTGATTTTTTTGTATTTTGACCAGGCATGTCAAAGGCCATATTCGTCCCTGTTAGGTTCCTGGTGCTCAGAACAAGGGAGATGTTATGAAGCGAGTCCAGAGCACCAGGACGTAACGCTGGATTTGGTGAAATGGAACGGGAATAGCCCCTGGCACCCTACCTCCGTTGCTTTACCCGTGTTGTCAATTCACGCTTGCAGGACTATGGTTTCTTGGGCCCATGGCAGCCGCGTTTGAAGGGCGGATTAGGTCTGCCCAACTCTGATGCCCCCTCAGGTCTTAAAGAGAGACAAAGTGTGAACTGAGACAGGGTAATAACAAGGGGCCCTCTAACTGAAACAACCAAAGCCAGGGGCTACTAACTAGCCTAAAACTAAATGTATGTGCGGCTTGCCGCCAAAGGAAAAGAACAACAAAGGAAATGCTGACCACACGCCGACACAATACTTTTGTGTACCGGCGGTGACAGCATAAGCAGAACCCTCTGCAAAACACCAGTGACAGATACAACCAAGGAATACAGCGGCCTAGGCCGACGGACGCGGCAAAGCCGCTACTCACGGAACCGGTACAAATACTGGCAAACGGACAGGAACCCCCAATGTTGCCGACACAGACTCTCAGAACTGGAGGACAGGCAGAATCCCAAACGACAGACCGGTGGACACCAAGAAGCCAGAAACTCGACCAGGCATAGGCAAAGCCACAGGACTTCTGGACAGGAATGCTTCACGGCAGGACACGGGATCAGACACAGGAATAGACACAGGGACTGACACAGGAATCGACACAGGAAGCAGCTAGACAGACACTGCTAGACAGGAGCTCAGGAACTGGCAGGAACAAGCTCAGAACTCAAGCACTCTGGAAGACTGGAAACCTAGAAATATCACCAGCGTCTGTGAATTGCACTCAGCCAGCATATAACAGAGAGGCCTAATTAATTATGTCATGCAGCTGCCCTGTTGCATGACTCCAAACTGACAAGATGCAATTAGCAGCCAGGTGAGGCTGAACACATGGGAACAAGCTGCAATTACACAGACTCACCACCGGCAGCAAACAAGAGTATTCTTAAACAGAGCAATGGGAAATCCTGGCCTGCAAGACAACTTATAAACATAAAATAGGAATGAACCACTACCTGTGGTTCATAACAGTATCCTCTCCTTAAGGGTGAGATCCGAGCACCCCATGACACCCACGGGGAACATAAACAGAAGTATAACATAAAATACATAACCAAAATGAAACATAGGAATGAGCCACAGCCGTGGCTCATAACAGTCCCACGGACAACAGGTGTCTCCCCGGGTGCCTGACTTAAACAAACCACCTCATTATCAGAATCCTCCTTGTCAATTTCCTCCCCAGCGCCAGCAACACCCATATCCTCATCCTGGTGTACTTCAACAGTGACATCTTCAATTTGACTATCAGGAACTGGACTGCGGGTGCTCCTTCCGGCACTTGCAGGGGGCGTGCAAATGGTGGAAGGCGCAAGCTCTTCCCGTCCAGTGTTGGGAAGGTCAGGCATCGCAACTGACACCATTGGACTCTCCTTGGGGATTTGTGATTTAGAAGAACGCACAGTTCTTTGCTGTGCTTTTGCCAGCTTAAGTCTTTTCATTTTTCTAGCGAGAGGATGAGTGCTTCCATCCTCATGTGAAGCTGAACCACTAGCCATGAACATAGGCCAGGGCCTCAGCCGTTCCTTGCCACTCCGTGTCGTAAATGGCATATTGGCAAGTTTACGCTTCTTCTCAGACGATTTTAATTTTGATTTTTGGGTCATTTTGCTGAACTTTTGTTTTTTGGATTTTACATGCTCTCTACTATGACATTGGGCATCAGACTTGGCAGACGACGTTGATGGCATTTCATCGTCTCGGCCATGACTAGTGGCAGCAGCTTCAGCACGAGGTGGAAGTGGATCTTGATCTTTCCCTATTTTAACCTCCACATTTTTGTTCTCCATTTTTTAATGTGTGGAATTATATGCCAGTATCAATAGCAATGGCCTACTACTATATTTACTGCGCACAACTGAAATGCACCACAGGTATGGATGGATAGTATACTTGACGACACAGAGGTAGGTACAGCAGTGGCCTACCGTACTGCTATATATATTCTGGTGGTCACTGTGTCAGCAAACTGCAAAACTAAAATGCACCACAGGTATAGAATGTAGATGGATAGTATACTTAATGGATGACGACACAGAGGTAGGTACAACAGTGGCCTACCGTACTGCTATATATAGTATACTGGTGGTCACTGTGTCAGCAAACTGCAAAACTAAAATGCACCACAGGTATAGAATGTAGATGGATAGTATACTTAATGGATGATCACACAGAGGTAGGTACAGCAGTAGCCTACCGTACTGCTATATATAGTATACTGGTGGTCACTGTGTCAGCAAACTGCAAAACTAAAATGCACCACAGGTATAGAATGTAGATGGATAGTATACTTAATGGATGACGACACAGAGGTAGGTACAGCAGTGGCCTACCGTACTGCTATATATAGTATACTGGTGGTCACTGTGTCAGCAAACTGCAAAACTAAAATGCACCACAGGTATAGAATGTAGATGGATAGTATACTTAATGGATGACGACACAGAGGTAGGTACAGCAGTGGCCTACCGTACTGCTATATATAGTATACTGGTGGTCACTGTGTCAGCAAACTGCAAAACTAAAATGCACCACAGGTATAGAATGTAGATGGATAGTATACTTAATGGATGACGACACAGAGGTAGGTACAGCAGTGGCCTACCGTACTGCTATATATAGTATACTGGTGGTCACTGTGTCAGCAAACTGCAAAACTAAAATGCACCACAGGTATAGACTGTAGATGGATAGTATACTTAATGGATGACGACACAGAGGTAGGTACAGCAGTGGCCTACCGTACTGCTATATATAGTATACTGGTGGTCACTGTGTCAGCAAACTGCAAAACTAAAATGCACCACGGGTATAGAATGTAGATGGATAGTATACTTAATGGATGACGACACAGAGGTAGGTACAGCAGTGGCCTACCGTACTGCTATATATAGTATACTGGTGGTCACTGTGTCAGCAAACTGCAAAACTAAAATGCACCACAGGTATAGAATGTAGATGGATAGTATACTTAATGGATGATGACACAGAGGTAGGTACAGCAGTGGCCTACCGTACTGCTATATATAGTATACTGGTGGTCACTGTGTCAGCAAACTGCAAAACTAAAATGCACCACAGGTATAGAATGTAGATGGATAGTATACTTAATGGATGACGACACAGAGGTAGGTACAGCAGTGGCTTACCGTACTGCTATATATAGTATACTGGTGGTCACTGTGTCAGCAAACTGCAAAACTAAAATGCACCACAGGTATAGAATGTAGATGGATAGTATACTTAATGGATGACGACACAGAGGTAGGTACAGCAGTGGCCTACCTTACTGCTATATATAGTATACTGGTGGTCACTGTGTCAGCAAACTGCAAAACTAAAATGCACCACAGGTATAGAATGTAGATGGATAGTATACTTAATGGATGACGACACAGAGGTAGGTACAGCAGTGGCCTACCGTACTGCTATATATAGTATACTGGTGGTCACTGTGTCAGCAAACTGCAAAACTAAAATGCACCACAGGTATAGAATGAAGATGGATAGTATACTTAATGAATTACGACACAGAGGTAGGTACAGCAGTGGCCTACCGTACTGCTATATATAGTATACTGGTGGTCACTGTGTCAGCAAACTGCAAAACTAAAATGCACCACAGGTATAGAATGTAGATGGATAGTATACTTAATGGATGACGACACAGAGGTAGGTACAGCAGTGGCCTACCGTACTGCTATATATAGTATACTGGTGGTCACTGTGTCAGCAAACTGCAAAACTAAAATGCACCACAGGTATAGAATGTAGATGGATAGTATACTTAATGGATGACGACACAGAGGTAGGTACAGCAGTGGCCTACCGTACTGCTATATATAGTATACTGGTGGTCACTGTGTCAGCAAACTGCAAAACTAAAATGCACCACAGGTATAGAATGTAGATGGATAGTATACTTAATGGATGACGACACAGAGGTAGGTACAGCAGTGGCCTACCGTACTGCTATATATAGTATACTGGTGGTCACTGTGTCAGCAAACTGCAAAACTAAAATGCACCACAGGTATAGAATTTAGATGGATAGTATACTTAATGGATGACGACACAGAGGTAGGTATAGCAGTGGCCTACCGTACTGCTATATATAGTATACTGGTGGTCACTGTGTCAGCAAACTGCAAAACTAAAATGCACCACAGGTATAGAATGTAGATGGATAGTATACTTAATGGATGACGACACAGAGGTAGGTACAGCAGTGGCCTACCGTACTGCTATATATAGTATACTGGTGGTCACTGTGTCAGCAAACTGCAAAACTAAAATGCACCACAGGTATAGAATGTAGATGGATAGTATACTTAATGGATGACGACACAGAGGTAGGTACAGCAGTGGCCTACCGTACTGCTATATATAGTATACTGGTGGTCACTGTGTCAGCAAACTGCAAAACTAAAATGCACCACAGGGATAGAATGTAGATGGATAGTATACTTAATGGATGACGACACAGAGGTAGGTACAGCAGTGGTCTACCGTACTGCTATATATAGTATACTGGTGGTCACCGTGTCAGCAAACTGCAAAACTAAAATGCACCACAGGTATAGAATGTAGATGGATAGTATACTTAATGGATGACGACACAGAGGTAGGTACAGCAGTGGCCTACCGTACTGCTATATATAGTATACTGGTGGTCACCGTGTCAGCAAACTGCAAAACTAAAATGCACCACAGGTATAGAATGTAGATGGATAGTATACTTAATGGATGATGACACAGAGGTAGGTACAGCAGTGGCCTACCGTACCGCTATATATAGTATACTGGTGGTCACTGTGTCAGCAAACTGCAAAACTAAAATGCACCACAGGTATAGAATGTAGATGGATAGTATACTTAATGGATGACGACACAGAGGTAGGTACAGCAGTGGCCTACCGTACTGCTATATATAGTATACTGGTGGTCACTGTGTCAGCAAACTGCAAAACTATAATGCACCACAGGTATAGAATGTAGATGGATAGTATACTTAATGGATGACGACACAGAGGTAGGTACAGCAGTGGCCTACCGTACTGCTATATATAGTATACTGGTGGTCACTGTGTCAGCAAACTGCAAAACTAAAATGCACCACAGGTATAGAATGTAGATGGATAGTATACTTAATGAATGACGACACAGAGGTAGGTACAGCAGTGGCCTACCGTACTGCTATATATAGTATACTGGTGGTCACTGTGTCAGCAAACTGCAAAACTAAAATGCACCACAGGTATAGAATGTAGATGGATAGTACACTTAATGAATGACGACACAGAGGTAGGTACAGCAGTGGCCTACCGTACTGCTATATATAGTATACTGGTGGTCACTGTGTCAGCAAACTGCAAAACTAAAATGCACCACAGGTATAGAATGTAGATGGATAGTATACTTAATGAATGACGACACAGAGGTAGGTACAGCAGTGGCCTTCCGTATCGTACTGCTATATGTAGTATACTGGTGGTCACTGTGTCAGCAAAACTCTGCACTGTACTCCTCCTATATAATATTAATTATACTGGTGGTCCCCAGTCCCCACAATAAAACAGCACACTGAGCACAGATATGGAGTATTTTTCAGGCAGACAACGTATACTGGTGGTCACTGTCAGCAAAACTCTGCACTGTACTCCTGCTATATAATACAGCTGCTCCCCAGTCCCCACAATTAAGCAGTGTGAGCACAGATATATTATGCAGCACACTGAGCACAGATATGGTATGGAGCGTTTTTTTCAGGCAGAGAACGGATAAAAACTGGTGTCACTTATCAGCAAAACTCTGCACTGTACTCCTCCTAACAGCTGCTCCCCAGTCCTCCCCACAATTAAGCAATAAAGCAATCAAGTTCAACAATAAACGGAGAGGACGCCAGCCACGTCCTCTCCCTATCATCTCCAATGCACGAGTGAAAATGGCGGCGACGCGCGGCTGCTTATATAGAATCCGAATCTCGCGAGAATCCGACAGCGGGATGATGATGTTCGGGCGCGCTCGGGTTAGCCGAGCAAGGCGGGAAGGTTCGAACCTGCCTCGGACCCGTGTAAAAAGGGTGAAGTTCGGGGGGGTTCGGTTTCCGAGAAACCGAACCCGCTCATCTCTAATAATTAGTGATGTGCACCGTAAATTTTTCGGGTTTTGTGTTTTGGATTCGGTTCCGAGGCCATGTTTTGGATTCGGACGCGTTTTGGCAAAACCTCCCTGAAAATGTTTTGTCGGATTCGGGTGTGTTTTGATTCGGGTGTTTTTTTACAAAAAAACCCTCAAAAACAGCTTAAATCATAGAATTTGGGGGTCATTTTGATCCCATAGTGTTATTAACCTCAATAACCATAATTTCCACTCATTTCCAGTCTATTCTGAACACCTCACACCTCACAATATTATTTTTAGTCCTAAAATTTGCACTGAGGTCGCTGGATGACTAAGCTAAGCGACACAAGTGGCCGACACAAACACCTGGCCCATCTAGGAGTCGCACTGCAGTGTCAGACAGGATGGCACTTCAAAAAAATAGTCCCCAAACAGCACATTATGCAAAGAAAAAAAGAAGCGCAATGAGGTAGCTGTGTGACTAAGCTAAGCGACCCAAGTGGCCGACACAAACACTTGGCCCATCTAGGAGTGGCACTGCAGTGTCAGGCAGGATGGCACTTCAAAAAAATAGTCCCCAAACAGCACATGATGCAAAGAAAAATGAAAGAAAAAAGAGGTGCAAGATGGAATTGTCCTTGGGTCCTCCCACCCACCCTTATGTTGTATAAACAGGACATGCACACTTTTACAAACCCATCATTTCAGCGACAGGGTCTGCCACACAACTGTGACTGAAATGACTGGTTGGTTTGGGCCCCCACCAAAAAAGAAGCAATCAATCTCTCCTTGCACAAACTGGCTCTACAGAGGCAAGATGTCCACCTCCTCCTCATCGTCCGATTCCTCACCCCTTTCACTGTGTACATCCCCCTCCTCACAGATTATTAATTCGTCCCCACTGGAATCCACCATCTCAGGTCCCCGTGTACTTTCTGGAGGCAATTGCTGGTGAATGTCTCCACGGAGGAATTGATTATAATTCATTTTGATGAACATTATCTTCTCCACATTTTCTGGAAGTAACCTCGTACGCCGATTGCTGACAAGGTGAGCGGCTGCACTAAACACTTTTTCGGAGTACACACTGGAGGGGGGTCCTTCAGTCCGGACCAGATGTCAGCACTCGCTCCAGACTGCCCTGCATCACCGTCAGCGGGTGGGCTCGGAATTCTTAGCCTTTTCCTCGCAGCCCCAGTTGTGGGAGAATGTGAAGGAGGAGCTGTTGACGGGTCACGTTCCGCTTGACTTGACAATTTTCTCACCAGCAGGTCTTTGAACCTCTGCAGACTTGTGTCTGCCGGAAAGAGAGATACAACGTAGGTTTTAAATCTAGGATCGAGCACGGTGGCCAAAATGTAGTGCTATGACTTCAACAGATTGACCACCTGTGAATCCTGTTTAAGCGAATTAAGGGCTCCATCCACAAGTCCCACATGCCTAGCGGAATCGCTCTGTTTTAGCTCCTCCTTCAATGTCTCCAGCTTCTTCTGCAAAAGCCTGATGAGGGGAATGACCTGACTCAGGCGGCTGAATGCGAAAAGTGGCACGCAATTCTTCGGGCCACCAACAGCATCTCTTGCACGACCCTGTCGTTTTTTAAATAATCCTGCACCACCAAATTCAATGTATGTGCAAAACATGGGACGTGCTGGAATTTGCCCAGATGTAATGCACGCACAATATTGGTGGCATTGTCCGATGTCACAAATACCCAGGAGAGTCCAATTGGGGTAAGCCATTCTGCGATGATGTTCCTCAGTTTCCGTTAAAGGTTGTCAGCTGTGTGCCTCTTATGGAAAGTGGTGATACAAAGCGTAGCCTGCCTAGGAACGAGTTGGCGTTTGCGAGATGCTGCTACTGGTGCCGCCGCTGCTGTTCTTGCTGCGGGAGGCAATACATCTACCCAGTGGGCTGTCACAGTCCTGAGTCTGCCCTGCTCCACTTGTCCACATGTCCGTGGTTAAGTGGACATTGGGTACAACTGCATTTTTTAGGACACTGGTGACTCTTTTTCTGACGTCTGTGTACATTTTCGGTATCGCCTGCCTAGAGAAATGGAACGTAGATGGTATTTGGTACCGGGGACACAGTACCTCAATCAAGTCTCTAGTTCCCTGTGAATTAACGGTGGATACCGGAAACACATTTCTCACCATCCAGGCTGCCAAGGCCTGAGTTATCCGCTTTGCAGCAGGATGACTGCTGTGATATTTCATCTTCCTCGCAAAGGACTGTTGGACAGTCAATTGCTTACTGGAAGTAGTACAAGTGGTCTTCCGACTTCCCCTCTGGGATGACGATCGACTCCCAGCAGCAACAACAGCAGCGCCAGCAGCAGTAGGCGTTACACTCAAGGAAGCATTGGAGGAATCCCAGGCAGGAGAGGACTCGTCAGACTTGACAGTGACATGGCCTGCAGGACTATTGGCTTTCCTGTGTAAGGAGGAAATTGACACTGAGGGAGTTGGTGGTGTGGTTTGCAGGAGCTTGGTTACAAGAGGAAGGGATCTAGTGGTCAGTGGACTGCTTCCGCTGTCATCCAAAGTTTTTGAACTTGTCACTGACTTCTGATGAATGCGGTCCAGGTGACGTATAAGGGAGGATGTTCCTAGGTGGTTAACGTCCTTACCCCTACTTATTACAGCTTGACAAAGGCAACACACGGCTTGACACCAGTTGTCCGCATTTCTGTTGAAATAATTCCACACCGAACAGGTGATTTTTTTTTGTATTTTGACCAGGCATGTCAAAGGCCATATTCGTCCCACGGACAACAGGTGTCTCCCCGGGTACCTGACTTAAACAAACCACCTCACCATCAGAATCCTTCTTGTCAATTTCCTCCCCAGCGCCAGCAACACCCATATCCTCATCCTGGTGTACTTCAACAGTGACATCTTCAATTTGACTATCAGGAACTGGACTGCGGGTGCTCCTTCCAGCACTTGCAGGGGGCGTGCAAATGGTGGAAGGCGCAACCTCTTCCCATTCAGTGTTGGGAAGGTCAGGCATCGCAACCGACACAATTGGACTCTCCTTGGGGATTTGTGATTTAGAAGAACGCACAGTTCTTTGCTGTGCTTTTGCCATCTTAACTCTTTTAAGTTTTCTAGCAGGAGGATGAGTGCTTCCATCCTCAGGTGAAGCTGAACCACTAGCCTTGAACATAGGCCAGGGCCTCAGCCGTTCCTTGCCACTCCGTGTCGTAAATGGCACATTGGCAAGTTTATGCTTCTCCTCAGACGATTTTGATTTAGATTTTTGGGTCATTTTACTGAGCTTTATTTTTTTGGATTTTACATGCTCTCTACTATGACATTGGGCATCGGCCTTGGCAGACGACGTTGATGGCATTTCATCGTCTCGGCCATGACTAGTGGCAGCAGCTTCAGCACGAGGTGGAAGTGGATCTTGATCTTTCCCTATTTTACCCTCCCATTTTTGTTCTCCATTTTTTAATGTGTGGAATTATATGCCAGTAATATATCAATAGCAATGGCCTACTACTATATATAATGCGCACAACTGAAATGCACCACAGGTATGGATGGATAGTATACTTGACGACACAGAGGTAGGTAGAGCAGTGGCCTACTGTACCGTACTGCTATATAGTATATACTGGTTGACAGCAAACTGTGCAAAACTGAAATGCACCACAGGTATGGATGGATAGTATACTTGACGACACAGAGATAGGTAGAGCAGTGGCCTACTGTACCATACTGCTATATATTATACACTGGTGGTCAGCAAACTGTGCAAAACTGAAATGCACCACAGGTATGGATGGATAGTATACTTGACGACACAGAGGTAGGTAGAGCAGTGGCCTTCTGTACCGTACTGCTTTATAGTACATACTGGTGGTCAGCAAACTGTGCAAAACTGAAATGCACCACAGGTATGGATGGATAGTATACTTGACGACACAGAGGTAGGTAGAGCAGTGGCCTACTACCATACTGCTAAATAGTATACAGCAGCGGATCTTGCCACGGGCAAGCAGGACTTTTGCCTGGGGTGCCGCCTTCCGGAGGGCGCAGGGTGCCATCCGGAGGGCGCTGCACCAGGGCAAGATCCGCTGCTGCTGTGTGCCCCTCGCTGCCCGCTGCCCCCCGCTGAAGCTGTGAAGGGAAACTAGACGCGTACGCGTCTAATTTCCCTTCGTGGAGAGGTCCTTTACTGTGCGGTGCGCGATGACGTCATCGCGCACCGCACAGCAAAGGTCCTCTCCACAAAAGGAACTAGACACTACGCGTCTAGTTTCCCTTCGTGGAGAGGACCTTTGCTGTGCGGTGCGCGATGACGTCATCGCGCACCGCACATCATTTCAGTCTGTACAGGGGGCGTAAATGACCACGCCCCCTGTACGAAGCCACACCCCCTATTGCCGCCCGGGGCGCACAGAGCGCCAGAACCGGCCCTGATAGTATATACTGGTGGTCAGCAACCTGTGCAAAACTGAAATGCACCACAGGTATGGATGGATAGTATACTTGACGACACAGAGGTAGGTAGAGCAGTGGCCTACTGTACCGTACTGCTATATAGTATATACTGGTGGTCAGCAAACTGTGCAAAACTGAAATGGACCACAGGTATGGATGGATAGTATACTTGACGACACAGAGGTAGGTAGATCAGTGGCCTACTGTACCATACTGCTATATAGTATATACTTTGTGGTCAGCAAACTGTGCAAAACTGAAATGCACCACAGGTATGGATGAATAGTATACTTGACGACACAGAGGTAGGTAGAGCAGTGGCCTACTGTACAATACTGCTATATAGTATATACTGGTGGTCAGCAAACTGTGCAAAACTGAAATGCACCACAGGTATGAATGGATAGTATACTTAACGACACAGAGGTAGGTAGAGCAGTGGCCTACTGTACCGTACTGCTATATATTATGTACTTGTGGTCAGCAAACTGTGCAAAACTGAAATGCACCACAGGTATGGATGGATAGTATACTTGACGACACAGAGGTAGGTAGAGCAGTGGCCTTCTGTACCGTACTGCTATATAGTATATACTGGTGGACAGCAAACTGTGCAAAACTGAAATGCACCACAGGTATGGATGGATAGTATACTTGACGACACAGAGGTAGGTAGAGCAGTGGCCTTCTGTACCGTACTGCTATATATTAGAAACTGGTGGACAGCAAACTGTGCAAAACTGAAATGCACCACAGGTATGGATGGATAGTATACTTGACGACACAGAGGTAGGTAGAGCAGTGGCCTACTGTACCGTACTGCTATATATTATATACTGGTGGAGAGCAAACTGTGCAAAACTGAAATGCACCACAGGTATGGATGGATAGTATACTTGACGACACAGAGGTAGGTAGAGCAGTGGCCTACTGTACCGTACTGCTATATAGTATATACTGGTGGTCAGCAAACTGTGCAAAAATGAAATGCACCACAGGTATGGATGGATAGTATACTTGACGACACAGAGGTAGGTAGAGCAGTGGCCTTCTGTACCGTACTGCTTTATAGTATATACTGGTGGTCAGCAAACTGTGCAAAACTGAAATGCACCACAGGTATGGATGGATAGTATACTTGACGACACAGAGGTAGGTAGAGCAGTGGCCTACTGTACCGTACTGCTATATAGTATATACTGGTAGACAGCAAACTGTGCAAAACTGAAATGCACCACAGGTATGGATGGATAGTATACTTGACGACACAGAGGTTGGTAGAGCAGTGGCCTTCTGTACCATACTGCTATATAGTATATACTGGTGGTCAGCAAACTGTGCAAAACTGAAATGCACCACAGGTATAGATGGAAAGTATACTTGACGACACAGAAGTAGGTAGAGCAGTGGCCTACTGTACCGTACTGCTATATATTATATACTGGTGGACAGCAAACTGTGCAAAACTGAAATGCACCACAGGTATGGATGGATAGTATACTTGACGACACAGAGGTAGGTAGAGCAGTGGCCTACTGTACCGTACTGCTATTTATTATATACTGGTGGTCAGCAAACTGTGCAAAACTGAAATACACCACAGGTATGGATGGATAGTATACTTGACGACACAGAAGTAGGTAGAGCAGTGGCCTTCTGTACCGTACTGCTATATAGTATATACTGGTGGTCAGCAAACTGTGCAAAACTGAAATGCACCACAGGTATGGATGGAAAGTATACTTGACGACACAGAGGTAGGTAGAGCAGTGACCTACTGTACCATACTGCTATATAGTATATACTGGTGGTCAGCAAACTGTGCAAAACTGAAATGCACCACAGGTATGGATGGATAGTATACTTAACGACACAGAGGTAGGTAAAGCAGTGGCCTACTGTACCGTACTGCTATATAGTATATACTGGTGGTCAGCAAACTGTGCAAAACTGAAATGCACCACAGGTATGGATGGATAGTATACTTGACGACACAGAGGTAGGTAGAGCAGTGGCCTACTGTATCGTACTGCTATATAGTATATACTGGTGGTCAGCAAACTGTGCAAAACTGAAATGCACCACAGGTATGAATGGATAGTATACTTAACGACACAGAGGTAGGTAGAGCAGTGGCCTACTGTACCGTACTGCTATATATTATGTACTTGTGGTCAGCAAACTGTGCAAAACTGAAATGCACCACAGGTATGGATGGATAGTATACTTGACGACACAGAGGTAGGTAGAGCAGTGGCCTTCTGTACCGTACTGCTATATAGTATATACTGGTGGACAGCAAACTGTGCAAAACTGAAATGCACCACAGGTATGGATGGATAGTATACTTGACGACACAGAGGTAGGTAGAGCAGTGGCCTTCTGTATCGTACTGCTATATATTATAAACTGGTGGACAGCAAACTGTGCAAAACTGAAATGCACCACAGGTATGGATGGATAGTATACTTGACGACACAGAGGTAGGTAGAGCAGTGGCCTACTGTACCGTACTGCTATATATTATATACTGGTGGAGAGCAAACTGTGCAAAACTGAAATGCACCACAGGTATGGATGGATAGTATACTTGACGACACAGAGGTAGGTAGAGCAGTGGCCTACTGTACCGTACTGCTATATAGTATATACTGGTGGTCAGCAAACTGTGCAAAA
The DNA here is from genome assembly GCF_028390025.1 of Pseudophryne corroboree. NCBI lineage: Eukaryota > Metazoa > Chordata > Amphibia > Anura > Myobatrachidae > Pseudophryne > Pseudophryne corroboree. The sequence continues at coordinate 471,821,118 of NC_086445.1, forward strand.
ATGAAATGCACCACAGGTATGGATGGATAGTATACTTGACGACACAGAGGTAGGTAGAGCAGTGGCCTTCTGTACCGTACTGCTTTATAGTATATACTGGTGGTCAGCAAACTGTGCAAAACTGAAATGCACCACAGGTATGGATGGATAGTATACTTGACGACACAGAGGTAGGTAGAGCAGTGGCCTACTGTACCGTACTGCTATATAGTATATACTGGTGGACAGCAAACTGTGCAAAACTGAAATGCACCACAGGTATGGATGGATAGTATACTTGACGACACAGAGGTTGGTAGAGCAGTGGCCTTCTGTACCGTACTGCTATATAGTATATACTGGTGGTCAGCAAACTGTGCAAAACTGAAATGCACCACAGGTATAGATGGAAAGTATACTTGACGACACAGAAGTAGGTAGAGCAGTGGCCTACTGTACCGTACTGCTATATATTATATACTGGTGGACAGCAAACTGTGCAAAACTGAAATGCACCACAGGTATGGATGGATAGTATACTTGACGACACAGAGGTAGGTAGAGCAGTGGCCTACTGTACCGTACTGCTATTTATTATATACTGGTGCTCAGCAAACTGTGCAAAACTGAAATACACCACAGGTATGGATGGATAGTATACTTGACGACACAGAAGTAGGTAGAGCAGTGGCCTTCTGTACCGTACTGCTATATAGTATATACTGGTGGTCAGCAAACTGTGCAAAACTGAAATGCACCACAGGTATGGATGGAAAGTATACTTGACGACACAGAGGTAGGTAGAGCAGTGACCTACTGTACCATACTGCTATATAGTATATACTGGTGGTCAGCAAACTGTGCAAAACTGAAATGCACCACAGGTATGGATGGATAGTATACTTAACGACACAGAGGTAGGTAAAGCAGTGGCCTACTGTACCGTACTGCTATATAGTATATACTGGTGGTCAGCAAACTGTGCAAAACTGAAATGCACCACAGGTATGGATGGATAGTATACTTGACGACACAGAGGTAGGTAGAGCAGTGGCCTACTGTATCGTACTGCTATATAGTATATACTGGTGGTTAGCAAACTGTGCAAAACTGAAATGCACCACAGGTATGGATGGATAGTATACTTGACGACACAGAGGTAGGTAGAGCAGTGGTCTACTGTACCGTACTGCTATATAGTATATACTGGTGGTCAGCAAACTGTGCAAAACTGAAATGCACCACAGGTATGGATGGATAGTATACTTTATGACACAGAGGTAGGTAGAGTAGTGGCCTACTGTACCGTACTGCTATATAGCATATACTGGTGGTCAGCAAACTGTGCAAAACTGAAATGCACCACAGGTATGAATGGATAGTATACTTGACGACACAGAGGTAGGTAGAGCAGTGGCCTACTGTACCATACTGCTATATATTATATACTGGTGGACAGCAAACTGTGCAAAACTGAAATGCACCACAGGTATGGATGGATAGTATACTTGACGACACAGAGGTAGGTAGAGCAGTGGCCTTCTGTACCGTACTGCTATATAGTATATACTGGTGGTCAGCAAACTGTACAAAACTGAAATGCACCACAGGTATGGATGGATAGTATACTTGACGACACAGAGGTAGGTAGAGCAGTGGCCTACTGTACTGTACTGCTATAAATTATATACTGGTGGACAGCAAACAGTGCAAAACTGAAATGCACCACAGGTATGGATGGATAGTATACTTAACGACACAGAGGTAGGTAAAGCAGTGGCCTACTGTACCGTACTGCTATATATTATATACTGGTGGACAGCAAACTGTGCAAAACTGAAATGCACCACAGGTATGGATGGATAGTATACTTGACGACACAGAGGTAGGTAGAGCAGTGGGCTTCTGTACCGTACTGCTATATAGTATATACTGGTGGTCAGCAAACTGTACAAAACTGAAATGCACCACAGGTATGGATGGATAGTATACTTGACGACACAGAGGTAGGTAGAGCAGTGGCCTACTGTACTGTACTGCTATAAATTATATACTGGTGGACAGCAAACAGTGCAAAACTGAAATGCACCACAGGTATGGATGGATAGTATACTTGACGACACAGAGGTAGGTAGAGCAGTGCCCTACTGTACCGTACTGCTATATAGTATATACTGGTGGTCAGCAAACTGTGCAAAACTGAAATGCACCACAGGTATGGATGGATAGTATACTTGACGACACAGAAGTAGGTAGAGCAGTGGCCTACTGTACCGTACTGCTATATATTATATACTGGTGGACAGCAAACTGTGCAAAACTGAAATGCACCACAGGTATGGATGGATAGTATACTTGACGACACAGAGATAGGTAGAGCAGTGGCCTACTGTACCGTACTGCTATTTATTATATACTGGTGGTCAGCAAACTGTGCAAAACTGAAATACACCACAGGTATGGATGGATAGTATACTTGACGACACAGAAGTAGGTAGAGCAGTGGCCTTCTGTACCGTACTGCTATATAGTATATACTGGTGGTCAGCAAACTGTGCAAAACTGAAATGCACCACAGGTATGGATGGAAAGTATACTTGACGACACAGAGGTAGGTAGAGCAGTGACCTACTGTACCATACTGCTATATAGTATATACTGGTGGTCAGCAAACTGTGCCTAACTGAAATGCACCACAGGTATGGATGGATAGTATACTTAACGACACAGAGGTAGGTAAAGCAGTGGCCTACTGTACCGTACTGCTATATAGTATATACTGGTGGTCAGCAAACTGTGCAAAACTGAAATGCACCACAGGTATGGATGGATAGTATACTTGACGACACAGAGGTAGGTAGAGCAGTGGCCTACTGTATCGTACTGCTATATAGTATATACTGGTGGTTAGCAAACTGTGCAAAACTGAAATGCACCACAGGTATGGATGGATAGTATACTTGACGACACAGAGGTAGGTAGAGCAGTGGTCTACTGTACCGTACTGCTATATAGTATATACTGGTGGTCAGCAAACTGTGCAAAACTGAAATGCACCACAGGTATGGATGGATAGTATACTTTATGACACAGAGGTAGGTAGAGTAGTGGCCTACTGTACCGTACTGCTATATAGTATATACTGGTGGTCAGCAAACTGTGCAAAACTGAAATGCACCACAGGTATGAATGGATAGTATACTTGACGACACAGAGGTAGGTAGAGCAGTGGCCTACTGTACCATACTGCTATATATTATATACTGGTGGACAGCAAACTGTGCAAAACTGAAAGTCACCACAGGTATGGATGGATAGTATACTTGACGACACAGAGGTAGGTAGAGCAGTGGCCTTCTGTACCGTACTGCTATATAGTATATACTGGTGGTCAGCAAACTGTACAAAACTGAAATGCACCACAGGTATGGATGGATAGTATACTTGACGACACAGAGGTAGGTAGAGCAGTGGCCTACTGTACTGTACTGCTATAAATTATATACTGGTGGACAGCAAACAGTTCAAAACTGAAATGCACCACAGGTATGGATGGATAGTATACTTGACGACACAGAGGTAGGTAGAGCAGTGCCCTACTGTACCGTACTGCTATATAGTATATACTGGTGGTCAGCAAACTGTGCAAAACTGAAATGCACCACAGGTATGGATGGATAGTATACTTGACGACACAGAGGTAGGTAGAGCAGTGGCCTACTGTATCGTACTGCTATATAGTATATACTGGTGGTTAGCAAACTGTGCAAAACTGAAATGCACCACAGGTATGGATGGATAGTATACTTGACGACACAGAGGTAGGTAGAACAGTGGTCTACTGTACCGTACTGCTATATAGTATATACTGGTGGTCAGCAAACTGTGCAAAACTGAAATGCACCACAGGTATGGATGGATAGTATACTTTATGACACAGAGGTAGGTAGAGTAGTGGCCTACTGTACCGTACTGCTATATAGTATATACTGGTGGTCAGCAAACTGTGCAAAACTGAAATGCACCACAAGTATGAATGGATAGTATACTTGACGACACAGAGGTAGGTAGAGCAGTGGCCTACTGTACCATACTGCTATATATTATATACTGGTGGACAGCAAACTGTGCAAAACTGAAATGCACCACAGGTATGGATGGATAGTATACTTGACGACACAGAGGTAGGTAGAGCAGTGGCCTTCTGTACCGTACTGCTATATAGTATATACTGGTGGTCAGCAAACTGTACAAAACTGAAATGCACCACAGGTATGGATGGATAGTATACTTGACGACACAGAGGTAGGTAGAGCAGTGGCCTTCTGTACCGTACTGCTATATAGTATATACTGGTGGTCAGCAAACTGTACAAAACTGAAATGCACCACAGGTATGGATGGATAGTATACTTGACGACACAGAGGTAGGTAGAGCAGTGGCCTACTGTACTGTACTGCTATAAATTATATACTGGTGGACAGCAAACAGTGCAAAACTGAAATGCACCACAGGTATGGATGGATAGTATACTTAACGACACAGAGGTAGGTAAAGCAGTGGCCTACTGTACCGTACTGCTATATATTATATACTGGTGGACAGCAAACTGTGCAAAACTGAAATGCACCACAGGTATGGATGGATAGTATACTTGACGACACAGAGGTAGGTAGAGCAGTGGCCTTCTGTACCGTACTGCTATATAGTATATACTGGTGGTCAGCAAACTGTACAAAACTGAAATGCACCACAGGTATGGATGGATAGTATACTTGACGACACAGAGGTAGGTAGAGCAGTGGCCTACTGTACTGTACTGCTATAAATTATATACTGGTGGACAGCAAACAGTGCAAAACTGAAATGCACCACAGGTATGGATGGATAGTATACTTGACGACACAGAGGTAGGTAGAGCAGTGCCCTACTGTACCGTACTGCTATATAGTATATACTGGTGGTCAGCAAACTGTGCAAAACTGAAATGCACCACAGGTATGGATGGATAGTATACTTGACGACACAGAAGTAGGTAGAGCAGTGGCCTACTGTACCGTACTGCTATATATTATATACTGGTGGACAGCAAACTGTGCAAAACTGAAATGCACCACAGGTATGGATGGATAGTATACTTGACGACACAGACGTAGGTAGAGCAGTGGCCTACTGTACCTAACTGCTATTTATTATATACTGGTGGTCAGCAAACTGTGCAAAACTGAAATACACCACAGGTATGGATGGATAGTATACTTAACGACACAGAGGTAGGTAGAGCAGTGGCCTACTGTATCGTACTGCTATATAGTATATACTGGTGGTTAGCAAACTGTGCAAAACTGAAATGCACCACAGGTATGGATGGATAGTATACTTGACGACACAGAGGTAGGTAGAGCAGTGGTCTACTGTACCGTACTACTATATAGTATTTACTGGTGGTCAGCAAACTGTGCAAAACTGAAATGCACCACAGGTATGGATGGATAGTATACTTTATGACACAGAGGTAGGTAGAGTAGTGGCCTACTGTACCGTACTGCTATATAGTATATACTGGTGGTCAGCAAACTGTGCAAAACTGAAATGCACCACAGGTATGGATGGATAGTATACTTGACGACACAGAGGTAGGTAGAGCAGTGGCCTACTGTACTGTACTGCTATAAATTATATACTGGTGGACAGCAAACAGTGCAAAACTGAAATGCACCACAGGTATGGATGGATAGTATACTTGACGACACAGAGGTAGGTAGAGCAGTGCCCTACTGTACCGTACTGCTATATAGTATATACTGGTGGTCAGCAAACTGTGCAAAACTGAAATGCACCACAGGTATGGATGGATAGTATACTTGACGACACAGAAGTAGGTAGAGCAGTGGCCTACTGTACCGTACTGCTATATATTATATACTGGTGGACAGCAAACTGTGCAAAACTGAAATGCACCACAGGTATGGATGGATAGTATACTTGACGACACAGAGGTAGGTAGAGCAGTGGCCTACTGTACCGTACTGCTATTTATTATATACTGGTGGTCAGCAAACTGTGCAAAACTGAAATGCACCACAGGTATGGATGGATAGTATACTTGACGACACAGAGGTAGGTAGAGCAGTGGCCTTCTGTACCGTACTGCTATATAGTATATACTGGTGGTCAGCAAACTGTGCAAAACTGAAATACACCACAGGTATGGATGGATAGTATTCTTGACGACACAGAGGTAGGTAGAGCAGTGGCCTTCTGTACCGTACTGCTATATATTATATACTGGTGGTCAGCAAAATTCTGCACTGTCCTCCTACTATATATACTGCACACAACTAAAATGCACCACAGGTGTGGATGGATAGTATACTTGACGACACAGAGGTAGGTAGAGCAGTGGACTACTGTACCGTACTGCTATATATTATATACTGGTGGTCAGCAAAATTCTGCACTGTCCTCCTACTATATATACTGCGCACAACTAAAATGCACCATAGGTATGGATGGATAGTATACTTGATGACACAGAGGTAGGTAGTGCAGTGGACTACTGTACCGTACTGCTATATATATAGTTATACTGGTGGTCAGCAAATTCTGCACTGTTTTCCTACTATATACTACAATGCAGCAGAGATATGGAGCGTTTTTCAGGCAGAGAACGTATAATACTGGTGGTCACTGGTCAGCAAAACTCTGCACTGTCCTCCTACTATATAATACTGCTGGTCCCCAGTCCCCACAATAAAGCAATTAGCACACTGAGCACAGATATTTGCAGCACACTGAGCACAGATATGAAGCGTTTTTCAGGCAGAGAACGTAGATATTTGCACTTGCAGCACACTGAGCACAGATATTTGCAGCACACTGAGCACAGATATTTGCAGCACAATTTGCAGCCCACTGAACATAGAAACTGAGAGGACGCCAGCCACATCCTCTCACGGTCATCTCCAATGCATGAGTGAAAAATGGCGGCGACGCACGGCTCCTTATATAGAATACGAATCTCGCAAGAATCCGACCGCGGGATGATGACGTTCGGGCGCGCTCGGGTTAACCGAGCAAGGCGGGAGGATCCGAGTCTGCCTCGGACCCGTGTAAAAAGGGTGAAGTTCGGGGGGGTTCGGATCCCGACGAACCGAACCCGCTCATCACTATTAATAATACAGTAGGAGCAAAATTACACCCAAATTCTGTGATTTTAGCCGTTTTTATGTTTTTTCAAAAATCACCCAGATCCAAAACCAAAACACGAAAGAGTGGTTTTGCCAAAACCAAGCCAAAACCAAAACACGAAAGTGGAATTAGAACCAAAACCAAAACACAAAACACGAAAGGTGCCAGCCGCACATCTCTAGTCAGAAGTAGGGACGGAACAGTTGCAGCAGCCATCCAATCAGTGTTCTCACCACAAAGGGTTTCAGTAGCATTATTAAAAATATAAAAAATTTACCCACTGGTATGCAAGCTCTTGTCTATGGAAAAGGCATCGGTACTCACCTACAGATTTATAGTAGCTTCCACTCCCCGCATACAGTATGTGTGCAGATACATATTTTATTCATTTTGGAAATGATTATATGATTTCTTCCAGTTTCTGGAACTAATTAAAAGAATTAAAAATTAGAGCAAAACGAATGTGCTGCTACTGTGTACACCTGAGTGAATCGTAAAAAGCACTGCTGTTGTTATCTCCTATAGGAGTACATAGGGTGAGTGCAGTATCTCAAGGGGTTGGGTATGATTTGCTGGCAGCCAGGATCCCGACAACAGAATTCCAACATTCACAATGCAGACGGATCCTGGTGAGTGTTCTAACTTTATCCCCCCTAGTGCCTAACCCTAAAGGTAACCCTAACCCTAATACTCACTGTCAGGATCCATCAGCATTGTAACCATTAGGATCCTGACCACATCCCATCTCAAGAACAGGAGAGATCCAATACACTGGAGCCCTGCTATCCATGAGTTGGAAAAGGGTAGTTTACAATTAACTAAAAGTGGAAACATTTGATTTCATGTTCAGATAATAGCATAGAACATTCTCCATGCTGGGAACAACATTTTGGATGAATGTATATATATATGGAACCTGCAAAGGCCTCTGGGAGCACTTCCTAGGCTACATCACCAAAATTCTAAATGTCTCATAAAAAGTTTTATTATCATTATAGATCAGAGGTGGGAGAGCCATTGGGTGTGGATGGCTTTTCTGTACTACAACTAATATTCAGTTATGTTATCCACCCTATCTGCACTCATTATTCAGTGCGATACTACAGGGTTCTAACTTTCCTAAAGCAATGCATTGTAGTAATACACAAAGACGGAAAAGATATACACGGGGCCGGATGTAATGGAGTGCGAGATTCTCGGGGTTCTGGACAAACTCATTTTTTTAAAGCAGCAAACATTTACAAGGCAAAACCATGATTGCTACTTTAAAATAACGTACGAGTTTGACCATAATCTCGTAGTCCCGGCCGTCTCGCACTCCATTATATCCAGCCCATAGTTGCACCTGTTACAGACCTTGGGGGTCATTCCGAGTTGATCGCTAGCTGCCGTTGTTCGCAGCGCAGCAATAGGGCTAAAAATCAGCATTTCTGCGCATGCGTATGCACCGCAATGTGCAGGCGCATCGTACCGGTACAATGAGCATTGTGGGTTTGCACAGAGTCTAACCAACATTCCTGTTGCACGGCCGAACGCAGGAAGATTGAAATGAAGTGGGCGTTTCTGGGTGGCAACTGACCGTTTTCAGGGAGTGTTTGAAAAAACACAGGCATGACTGGGCGTTCGCTGGGTGGGTGTGTGACGTCAAAAGCCGTCCCTCCGTCGTTACAATCAACGCACACGAAGAGTAACTACAGGGCTGGTCTTGTTTTGCACAAAAAGATTTTGCAGACGCTCTGCTGCACAAACGTTCGAACTTCTGCAAAGCGAAAATACACTCCCCAGTGGGCGGCGACAATGCGTTTGCACGGCTGCTTAAAACTGCTAGCGAGCGATCAACTCGGAATGACCCCCCTTGTTCCATACTAAGCAATCATTTTGATGCCAAAATCCTGACTGTCTGAATCAGGTTTTACATTCTCTAGTTCACTGTGAACAAGTGGAGTTCATCAGGATAGGAACGAGACACTATAGACTTGCTTTATCTTATAAAAAGAATTCAATAGGTTTTCATTTAAATTCATGGCCCTGACTGTGGAAGCTGTTGGGATTACAGAGGGCTTTCTGAGAGGTATGCTTGCACTATACTCTGATCTTTCGTGCAGGTGTGAGATAGTAATTCCAAACCCTTACTAGATAATATTCTACTCTAGGGAATCCAATCTCGGGATTCCCGATCCCAAGATCCCGGACGTTTTTGAGTCCCAAAAATACCCGGGATTATAATAATTAAATCCTGGCTATTACAGGATTCAAAACCCACTGGGCTGGTGGCAGCAAGAGTTGGACATGTCTTCAGGTAACCCACACTGCAGTTGGTGTATGCATGTATGAGTAGGAGGAGGTGCTGGCTGAACTCCTGTCTGTGTCGGTGTTTACAATTCAATCCTAGGAATCCCGGAATTTACATTTTTTTCAATCCCAAATCCTGGAATTACAAAAATGTTTGGGACTGGTTTACCTATTCTATTCAGATGATATTCTCCCAACTCTGACCCTAGAATTTCTCTACCTAACTTCAAACTTCAAAATCATGCAGAGAATGTGAGATGACAATGAATGTGAATGAGAGATACTTAGCTGAGAAGGGCATGGGCCCCTACCACTGCATCCTCCCGGTGGTCCCTTTATGCCCCAGTCTTACCCTAAGGGGGGAATGTAATAGGGTGTGAGAATCAGAAAGTGAAAGTTTTTGGGAGAGTTCTGGTTTTTTTTTTTTGTGGCAATCATTTATATTGCAAAATCAGCCTGGTTTTGTCATGTAAATGATTTCCTCTTTAAGAAAACAGGAAAACTCTCCCAAAATCTCTCACTTTCTGATTCTCACACCCTATTACATTCCCCTCCATATGTGGATGCCGTTTTGGACTGGGTCATAGTGGGCCTACCAGGGAATGTAGTTGAAAGGGCCCATATTTAGGGGTGTGGCTGGCCTCCAGAAGGGGTATGGCCAACCACCACAGAGGATTGGCTAACCATTAGAGAATGCATGGTCTGGGCCCCTTAATAAATAAATATATATATATATATATATATATATATATATATATACCGTATTTTTCGGACCATAAGACGCACTTTTTCTCCCCAAAAATGTGGGGGGAAAGTATATGCGTCTTATGGAGCGAATAAGACATGTGGAGCACACAGCAGGAGTGAATAACACATTGTGGAGCATACATACGGGGTATACAGCGCTCCCACTGCGCTGGGTGGGAGAGCCAGTGCAGATGGAGTGTGCGGGTAGCGGCGGGTCCTGGATGCTGCTGCTGCACCATCATCTCAGAGCCCGGCAGCAGAGCCCGACATCTGAGAGCGCGGCAGCAGAGCGCCCGCATCTCAGAGCCCAGCAGCAGAGCCGGCATCATGTGAATCCCTCGCTCCCCCCACCCCCCATCTCCTCCTTCTTCAGGAGTGCACCGCGGGCAGCGTTAGCTGAGAGCCTGGACACGGGAAACCACTGGGTCTGTGTCTACAGTACTGTCTACAGTATGTGTGTGTCTATGTGTATGCTGGCTCTGGTGTGTGTGTGTGTGTGTGTGTGTGTGTGTGTGTGTGTGTGTGTGTGTGTGTGTCTATGTGTATGCTGGCTCTGACAGAAGGCAGTACTCAAACCTTTAAGTCTCTCCATTTGTTAATGACAGTGATAATGGTTCTTAATGCCACTGTTGAGTACTCTTCACTTTACATGGTTCAAATGCTATTCTGTTATAGTTTATTAAATATTTTATTATACTATTTGGTTCAGAATATTTTTTTTCCTGTTTTCCTACTCTAAAAACTAGGGCCAATATTTACTAAGAATTCGAGTTTGTCCGATTTGTGTTTTTTTTTTCTAAATCCCAATCCGGGAATTCACTAAGCACCAATCTCGGCAGTGTTTGGACTATTCGTAATGGTTTGATTTGCAAAGTTCCGAAATACGAATGAATAGACCATCGGTCAAACACGGCTGTTATTTCATACAATACGGGCATTCACTATTCATTCGTATTTGGGTGTTAGTTTCTGAGTGCTCAAGTGCGGGTCTGTTTTTTTTCGATTCGTTAAAAAAAGCAGCAAAAAAATAGACCTGCTTTTTCCAGTCGAGTTTGGATAACCATGCACGGATCAGTGAGATCTGTGCATGGTTATCTATGGGAAAGGGTCTGTTTAGTGTAAAAACGGGAAAAAAAATTGTGTGGGGTCCCTCCTCCTAAGCATAACCAGCCTCGGGCTCTTTGAGCCGGTCCTGGTTGAAAAAATATGGGGGGAAAAGTGACAGGGGTTCCCCGTATTTTTGAGACCAGCACCGGGCTCCACTAGCCAGGTACATAATGCCACAGCCGGGGGACACTTTTATACTGGTCCCTGTGGCCCTGGCATTACATACCCAACTAGTCACCCCTGGCCGGGGTACCCTGGAGGAGTGGGAACCCCTTAAATCAAGGGGTACCCCCCCTTTAGCCACCCAAGGGCCAGGGGTGAAGCCCGAGGCTGTCCCCCCCATCCAAGGGTGGCAGATGGGGGGCTGATAGCCTTTTGAAAAAATGTGAATATTGTTTTTAGTAGCAGTACTACAAGTCCCAGCAAGCCTCCCCCGCAAGCTGGTACTTGGAGAACCACAAGTACCAGCATGCGGTGGAAAACCGGGCCCGCTGGTACCTGTAGTACTACTACTAAAAAAATACCCCCCAAAAAAACAGGACACACACACCGTGAAAGTATAAGTTTATTACATACATGCACACCTCCATACATACATACATACTTACCTATGTTCCCACGAGGCTCGGTCCTCTTCTCCATGTAGAATCCTTGGGGTACCTGTGAAAAAAATTATACTCACATAATCCAGTGTAGAATCAGACCTTTGTATGATCCACGTACTTGGCAAAATAATAAAACGGAAACCCGACCACGCACTGAAAGGGGTCCCATGTTTACACATGGGACCCCTTTCCCCGACTGCCAGGACCCCCCCTGACTCCTGTCAAAGAGGGCCCCTTCAGCCAATCAGGGAGCGCCACGTCGTGGCACTCTCCTGATTGGCTGTGTGCTCCTGTAGTGTCTATCAGGCAGCACACGGCAGAGATACAATGTAAACATGGGACCCCTTTCAGTGCGTGGTCGGGTTTCCGTTTTATTATTTTGCCAAGTACATGGATTATACAAAGGTCTGATTCTACAATGGATTATGTGAGTATAATTTTTTTCACAGGTACCCCAAGGATTCTACATGGAGAAGAGGACCGAGCCTCATGGGAACATAGGTAAGTATGTATGTTTGGAGGTGTGCATGTATGTAATAAACTTATACTTTCACGGTGTGTGTGTCCTGTTTTTTATGGGGTATTTTTTTAGTAGTAGTACTACAGGTACCAGCGGGCCCAGTTTTCCACCGTATGCTGGTACTTGTGGTTCTCCAAGTACCAGCTTGTGGGGGAGGCTTGCTGGGACTTGTGGTAGTGCTACTAAAAACAATATTCACATTTTTTCAAAAGGCTATCAGCCCCCCATCCACCGCCCTTGGATGGGGGGGACAGCCTCGGGCTTCACCCCTGGCCCTTGGGTGGCTGGGGGGGGGGACCCCTTGATTTAAGGGGTTCCCACTCCTCCAGGGTACCCCAGCTAGGGGTGACTAGTTGGGTATGTAATGCCAGGGCCGCAGGGACCAGTATAAAAGTGTCCCCCGGCTGTGGCATTATGTACCTGGCTAGTGGAGCCCGGTGCTGGTCTCAAAAATATGGGGGACCCCTACACTTTTTGTCCCCCGTATTTTTGGAACCAGGACCAGGCGCAGAGCCTGGTGCTGGTTGATTAAATATGGGGGAACCCATGTCATTTTCCCCCCCATATTTTCTCAACCAGGACCGGCTCAAAGACCCCGAGGCTGGTTGTGCTTAGGAGGGGGGACCCCACGCAATTTTTTTCAGATTTTTTAAGACTTTAATCAACTTTTTAAGGTACACAATGAAGCCCTGCAAGGATCTCACAGATTCGGCCGGGATTCCTTGTGTTTTGTCAGGCAGTGTTTTACTCATCACTCCCGTAAAACACTGCCTGATATTACGAATCACATCGACATCGGAAAAAACGATTGTGCAAAACTCGGCAGTTTAGTGAATGATCGTATCAGGATTCAAAAAGTTGCAGTAAAATGCACCCGATACCATTCGATTTCAAACACCCTTCAAAACGGCAAAAACACGAATCTTTGTAAATATACCCCTAGGTGCGTCTTATGGTCCAAAAAATACACTAAACAGACCCTTTCCCATATATATAGTAAATACTGCTAGTGCATACATGATAACGTAACAGATTAATAACAGCAATGACTGTAGAAAATACACCATAGTCCTGTGCAGTATAAAATAACATGTATTATGGTGGGCAATCCCGGGATTGGTGGGATCCCAGGATTTAAGCCTAAAATTGGCCGGGATTTAATCCCAGGATTGGAATTTCCAATCCCGGGGATTTCGGGATAAACCAGTCCCTGTTTTTTTCAGTGCCGGGCAGCGTTGAGCTTCTTCAGCAGGCTCAGATGCTGGCCGCCTCCCAGCTCCCCCTGCACCCAGCTGTGCATAATGCGCAGAATGACATGATGTTAGAGGTCAAGATGCACAGTCTGACGCCAGCTGCCTGCACTGCCTGGACCGCACCTTGCACCCCGCAGCCAATGAACCCTCCCACCCACGATCCTGAATATTTGTGTGGGCTGAGCGAATCCCAGGGTGGGGGGAAATCACTGAAGATTTTACTTTTAAAATCTTCAACCCATTCCCAGGATTGACCATTTTCAATCCCGATACCCGGGATTGAAAAAAAAAGTCTTGAGATTGGCCGTTCTAATATGTATAATTCAAGTGCACAGTCTGGAACCTGACCCCTAGAGGAGGAAGAGGGGCCCCAGACAGTGGGGCCCACCAGGGGTTTCCCTCGTGTAGGTGATATTTTGAGATGAGTGATGTAAGGATTTGTTTGAGCTGATGTTTCATTTTTAAGAAACAAGAGTTATGGTAGATTTACCATTGTTAACTCTGTTTCTCCAAAGTCCACAGGATTTACATTGGGTTGTAGGTGGTGTCAGAGGATCGAGCACCAAATGGTTAAACTTTTGGGCTCCCAGCATGCATCGACCCAGCCTCCTTATAACCCCGCCTCCTGGCCCAGAGAATTCAGTTTGTCACACAGCTCAAGGAAAGAGCTGGATTAGAGCGAGAAGGAAGACCTATTCAGGTGAGAAAAACACACACACTGGAAGGAAGGAAGGAAGGAAGGAAGGAAGGAAGGAAGGAAGGAAGGAAGGAAGGAAGGAAGGAAGGAAGGAAGGAAGGAAGGAAGGAAGGAAGGAAGGAGTGAGTAACTGTAGAGATTCTCAAATCAACTGTGTCAGGGTGGGTTCCCTGTGGATACTGTGGACTTCAGAGAAACAGAGTTAACAATGGTAAGTTGACTATAACTCTTGTTTTCACCTTCAGGGATTACAATAGATCCACAGGATCTAAATTGGGATGTCCCAAAGCAGCATTTATGGAGGGGACGCTCCCTATTGGACAGGAGAATCCTACGTCCAAACGCAGCATCCTGAGAGGCAAAGGTATCAAAGGCATAATGTCTGACAAATGTATTTATTAGTGATGAGCGGGTTCGGTTCCTCGGAATCCGAACCCTCCCGAACTTCACCCATTTTACACGGTTAACCCGAGCTCGCCCGAACGTCATCATCCCGCTGTCGGATTCTCGCGAGATTCGTATTCTATATAAGGAGCCGCGCATCGCCGCCATTTTCACTTGTGCATTGGAGATGATAGGGAGAGGACGTGCAGCGTTCTCTCAGTTTATGTGTTCAGTGTGCTGCAAATATCTGTGCTCAGTGTGCTGCAAATATCTGTGCTCAGTGTGCTTGCAAATATCTGTGCTCAGTGTGAAAAATGCTCCATATCTGTGCTGCATTGTAGTATATAGTACAGTGCAGAATTTTGCTGACCAGTGACCACCAGTATTATATAGCAGTATGGTACAGTAGTCCACTGCTCTACCTACCTCTGTGTCATCAAGTATACTATCCATCCATACCTGTGGTGCATTTTAGTTGTGCGCAGTATATATAGTAGGAGGACAGTGCAGAATTTTGATGACCACCAGTATATAATACATAGCAGTACGGTACAGCAGTCCACTGCTCTACCTACCTCTGTGTCGTCAAGTATACTATCCATCCATACCTGTGGTGCATTTTAGTTGTGCACAGTATATATAGTAGGAGGACAGTGCAGAATTTTGCTGACCACCAGTATATAATATATAGCTGTACGGTACAGTAGGCAACTGCTCTACCTACCTCTGTGTCGTCAAGTATACTATCCATCCACACCTGTGGGGCATTTTAGTTGTGCGCAGTATATATAGTAGGAGGACAGTGCAGAATTTTGCTGACCACCAGTATATAATATATAGTAGTACGGTACAGTAGTCCACTACTCTACCTACCTCTGTGTCGTCAAGTATACTATCCATCCATACCTGTGGTGCATTTTAGTTGTGCGCAGTATATATAGTAGGAGGACAGTGCAGAATTTTGCTGACCACCAGTATATAATATATAGCAGTACGGTACAGTAGTCCACTGCTCTACCTACCTCTGTGTCGTCAAGTATACTATCCATCCACACCTGTGGTGCATTTTAGTTGTGTGCAGTATATATAGTAGGAGGATAGTGCAGAATTTTGCTGACCACCAGTATATAATATATAGCAGTACGGTACAGTAGGCCACTGCTCTACCTACCTCTGTGTCGTCAAGTATACTATCCATCCATACCTGTGGTGCATTTTAGTTGTGCGCAGTATATATAGTAGGAGGACACTGCAGAATTTTGCTGACCACCAGTATATAATATATAGCAGTACGGTACAGTAGGCCACTGCTCTACCTACCTCTGTGTCGTCAAGTATACTATCCATCCATACCTGTGGTGCATTTTGGTTGTGCGCAGTATATATAGTAGGAGGACAGTGCAGAATTTTGCTGACCACGAGTATATAATATATAGCAGTATGGTACAGTAGGCCATTGCTATTGATATATTACTGGCATATAATTCCACACATTAAAAAATGGAGAACGAAAATGTGGAGGGTAAAATAGGGAAAGATCAAGATCCACTTCCACCTCATGCTGAAGCTGCTGCCACTAGTCATGGCCGAGACGATGAAATGCCATCAACGTCATCTGCCAAGGCCGATGCCCAATGTCATAGTAGAGAGCATGTAAAATCCAAAAAACAAAAGTTCAGCAAAATGACCCAAAAATCAAAATTAAAAGCGTCTGATGAGAAGCGTAAACTTGCCAATATGCCATTTACGACACGGAGTGGCAAGGAACGGCTAAGGCCCTGGCGTATGTTCATGGCTAGTGGTTCAGATTCACATGAGGATGGAAGCACTCATCCTCTCGCTAGAAAAATTAAAAGACTTAAGCTGGCAAAACCACAGCAAAGAACTGTGCGTTCTTCTAAATCACAAATCCCCAAGGAGAGTCCAATTGTGTCGGTTGCGATGCCTGACCTTCCCAACACTGGATGGGAAGAGGTGGCGCCTTCCATCATTCCCACGCCCCCTTCAAGTGCTGGAAGGAGCACCCGCAGTCCATTTCATGATAGTCAAATTGAAGATGTCACTGTTGAAGTACACCAGGATGAGGATATGGGTGTTGCTAGTGCTGAGGAGGAAATTGACAAGGAGGATTCTGATGGTGAGGTGGTTTGTTTAAGTCAGGCACCTGGGGAGACACCTGTTGTCCATGGGACAAATATGGCCATTGACATGCCTGGTCAAATTACAAAAAAAATCACCTCGTCGGTGTGGAATTATTTTAACAGAAATGCGGACAACATTTGTCAAGCAGTGTGTTGCCTTTGTCAAGCTGTAATAAGTAGGGGTAAGGACGTTAACCACCTAGGAACATCCTCCCTTATACGTCACCTGGAGCACATTCATCAGAAGTCATTGACAAGTTCAAAAACTTTGGGTGACAGCGGAAGCAGTCCACTGACAACTAAATCCCTTCCTCTTGTAACCAAGCTCCTGCAAACCACACCACCAACTCCCTCAGTGTCAATTTCCTCCTTAGACAGGAAAGCCAATAGTCCTGCAGGCCATGTCACTGTCAAGTCTGACGAGTCCTCTCCTGCCTGGGATTCCTCCGAGGCATCCTTGAGTGTAACGCCTACTGCTGCTGGCGCTGTTGTTGTTGCTGCTGGGAGTCGATCGTCATCCCAGAGGGGAAGTCGGAAGACCACTTGTACTACTTCCAGTAAGCAATTGACTATCCAACAGTCCTTTGCGAGGAAGATGAAATATCACAGCAGTCATCCTGCTGCAAAACAGATAACTCAGGCCTTGGCAGACTGGGTGGTGTTAAACGTGTGTCCGGTATCCACCGTTAATTCACATGGAATTCGAGAATTTATTGAGTTAGTGTGTCCCCGGTACCAAATACCATCTAGGTTCCACTTCTCTAGGCAGGCGATACCAAGAATGTACACAGACCTCAGAAAATGAGTCACCAGTGTCCTAAAAAATGCAGTTGTACCCACTGTCCACTTAACCACGGACATGTGGACAAGTGGAGCAGGGCAGACTCAGGACTATATGACTGTGACAGCCCACTGGGTAGATGTATTGCCTCCCGCAGCAAGAACAGCAGCGGCGGCACCAGTAGCAGCATCTCGCAAACGCCAACTCGTTCCTAGGCAGGCTACACTTTGTATCACCACTTTCCATAAGAGGCACACAGCTGACAACCTCTTACGGAAACTGAGGAACATCATTGCAGAATGGCTTAACCCAATTGGACTCTCCTGGGGATTTGTGACATCGGACAACGCCACCAATATTGTGCGTGCATTACATCTGGGCAAATTCCAGCACGTCCCATGTTTTGCACATACATTGAATTTGGTGGTGCAGAATCATTTAAAAAACGACAGGGGCGTGCAAGAGATGCTGTCGGTGGCCCGAAGAATTGCGGGCCACTTTCAGCATTCAGCCACCGCATGCCGAAGACTGGAGCACCAGCAAACACTCCTGAACCTGCCCCGCCATCATCTGAAGCAAGAGGTGGTAACGAGGTGGAATTCAACCCTCTATATGCTTCAGAGGATGGAGGAGCAACAAAAGGCCATTCAAGCCTATACAGCTACCAACGATATAGGCAAAGGAGGGGGAATGCACCTGACTCAAGCGCAGT
This sequence comes from Pseudophryne corroboree, assembly GCF_028390025.1. Lineage (NCBI taxonomy): Eukaryota > Metazoa > Chordata > Amphibia > Anura > Myobatrachidae > Pseudophryne > Pseudophryne corroboree. The sequence goes on from NC_086445.1 coordinate 471,839,527, forward strand.
GGAGAATGATTTCAACGTTGTGCAAGGTTCTGCAACCCTTTGAACTTGCCACACGTGAAGTCAGTTCAGACACTGCCAGCCTGAGTCAGGTCATTCCCCTCATCAGGCTTTTGCAGAAGAAGCTGGAGAGATTGAAGGAGGAGCTAAAACAGATTCCGCTAGGCATGTGGGACTTGCGGATGGAGCCCTTAATTCGGTTAACCAGGATTCACGGGTGGTCAATCTGTTGAAATCAGAGCACTACATTTTGGCTACCGTGCTCGATACTAGATTTAAAACCTACGTTGTATCTCTCTTTCCGGAAGACACAAGTCTGCAGAGGTTCAAAGACCTGCTGGTGAGAAAATTGTCAAGTCAAGCGGAACGTGACCCGTCAACAGCTCCTCCTTCACATTCTCCCGCAACTGGGGCTGCGAGGAAAAGGCTAAGAATACCGAGCCCACCCGCTGGCGGTGATGCAGGGCAGTCTGGAGCGAGTGCTGACATCTGGTCCGGACTGAAGGACCTGCCAATGATTACTGACATGTCGTCTACTGTCACTGCATATGATTCTGTCACCACTGAAAGAATGGTGGAGGATTATATGAGTGACCGCATCCAAGTAGGCACATCAGACAGTCCGTACGTATACTGGCAGGTAAAAGAGGCAATTTGGAGGCCCTTGCAGAAACTGGCTTTATTTTACCTAAGTTGCCCCCCCTCCAGTGTGTACTCCGAAAGAGTGTTTAGTGCAGCCGCTTACCTTGTCAGCAATCGGCGTACGAGGTTACTTCCAGAAAATGTGGAGAAGATGATGTTCATCAAAATGAATTATAATCAATTCCTCCATGGAGACATTCACCAGCAATTGCCTCCAGAAAGTACACAGGGACCTGAGATGGTGGATTCCAGTGGGGATGAATTAATAATCTGTGAGGAGGGGGATGTACACAGTGAAAGGGGTGAGGAATCGGACGATGAGGAGGAGGTGGACATCTTGCCTCTGTAGAGCCAGTTTGTGCAAGGAGAGATTGATTGCTTCTTTTTTGGTGGGGGCCCAAACCAACCAGTCATTTCAGTCACAGTCATGTGGCAGACCCTGTTGCTGAAATGATGGGTTTGTTAAAGTGTGCGTGTCCTGTTTATACAACATAAGGGTGGGTGGGAGGGCCCAAGGACAATTCCATCTTGCACCTCTTTTTTCTTTCATTTTTCTTTGCATCATGTGCTGTTTGGGGACTATTTTTTGAAGTGCCATCCTGTCTGACACTGCAGTGCCACTCCTAGATGGGCCAGGTGTTTGTGTCAGCCACTTGGGTCGCTTAGCTTAGCCATCCAGCGACCTTGGCGCACCTCTTTTTTTCTTTGCATCATGTGCTGTTTGGGGACTATTTTTTGAAGTGCCATCCTGTCTGACACTGCAGTGCCACTCCTAGATGGGCCAGGTGTTTGTGTCGGCCACTTGGGTCGCTTAGCTTAGCCATCCAGCGACCTTGGTGCACCTCTTTTTTTCTTTGCATCATGTGCTGTTTGGGGACTATTTTTTGAAGTGCCATCCTGTCTGACACTGCAGTGCCACTCCTAGATGGGCCAGGTGTTTGTGTCGGCCACTTGGGTCGCTTAGCTTAGTCATCCAGCGACCTTGGTGCACCTCTTTTTTTCTTTGCATCATGTGCTGTTTGAGGACTATTTTTTGAAGTGCCATCCTGTCTGACACTGCAGTGCCACTCCTAGATGGACCAGGTGTTTGTGTCGGCCACTTGGGTCACTTAGCTTAGCCATCCAGCGACCTTGGTGCACCTCTTTTTTTCTTTGCATTATGTGCTGTTTGGGGACTATTTTTTGAAGTGCCATCCTGTCTGACACTGCAGTGCCACTTCTAGATGGGCCAGGTGTTTGTGTCGGCCACTTGGGTCGCTTAGCTTAGCCATCCAGCGACCTTGGTGCACCTCTTTTTTTCTTTGCATCATGTGCTGTTTGGGGACTATTTTTTATATCTGCCATCCTGTCTGACACTGCAGTGCCACTACTAGATGGGCCAGGTGTTTGTGTCAGCCACTTGGGTCGCTTAGCTTAGTCATCCAGCGACCTCGGTCCAAATTTTAGGACTAAAAATAATATTGTGAGGTGTTCAGAATAGACTGGAAATGAGTGGAAATTATGGTTATTGAGGTTAATACTATGGGATCAAAATGACCCCCAAATTCTATGATTTAAGCTGTTTTTGAGGGTTTTTTGTAAAAAAACACCCGAATCCAAAACACACCCGAATCCGACAAAAAATTTTCAGGGAGGTTTTGCCAAAACGCGTCCGAATCCAAAACACGGCCGCGGAACCGAATCCAAAACACAAAACCCGAAAAATTTCCAGTGCACATCACTAGTATTTATGGATGACCATGTGGCTGCCTTACAGAGTTTGCTCAGCAGAGGCACCACGGTGACTGCCCATGAAGGACTGACTGAATGGGTAGAATGGGCAGAGACATTATCTGGGATAGGGAGATTGGCTTGAAAGAAGGCTTCTTAAGCCAGCTATCTAATGTTTGCTTATTAGCAGGCCATCCTCTCTCAATCCACATAAATCCTTAGTGCACGAACTAGATTCCAATGATGCATCTCCCACAGAGAGATCTGGCAATTGGATGGCTTAAACTACTATTTTTTAATTAAGATGGGATTTTGAAACCACCTTAGGAAGATATCCATCTTGGTTCGGATAACCGCTCTGTTTGGATGGAATATCAGAAATGAAGGGTGACACAAAAGTGCCTCTAAATCTGATACTCTTCTAGCTGAAGCAATTGCCAATAGAAAGAGAATTTTAGCTGTCAAACATTTGAGATCCACCCTTTTCAAGGGTTCAAATTGGGGATCTGGAAGAGCCCTAACGACCATGCCCAGGTCCCAAGGGGCTGTTGGAGGTACAACGGAGGCTGAATGTGAGACATTCCTTGGAAAAATGTGCAAACATCCTGTAGATTTGCAATTTTCCTTTTGAAACATAAGGCCAATGCTGACACTTGTACCTTCAGGGAACTTAGGCGAAGGCCTCAGTCCATTCACATTTGAAGGAATGCTAAGATTCTTGAAACTCTGAAGAACCTTGGGTCATTAGTTTAGAATCAGTATGAAATACCTACAATCAAAATCCCAATGGTCAAAATACTGACAACAAATTATCAATTGTCAAAATGCCGACACGGTCAAAATGCCGACATGTCAAATGTCAACATGGTCAAAATACCAACATTTAAAATTTTGACAGGTCAAAAAGTCGACACAAGTTTTTTTGTAAAAGAAAATTGGTGTGCATAGGTCAACATGGACACCGTATAAGTGTGCTGCGTCCCCTCGCATAACTCACTGTGCTCGTCATGCTTCAGGCACTATTAGATTCCCCCTCCAGGTCCACTGGGATGGTAAAGTATGAGCAAGTCAGTTTCTATTAAAAACTCATGTTGACTTTTTGACCTGTTGACATTTTAAATGTTGGTATTTTGACCTTGTGAGGTGAGAATGGTTTCCTTGCTTTTAGCACTGTTTGAATTACCACTTGTGAAAAGCCCTTCACTTTTGGGAAGGATATTTCAAGTGCCATGCCGTCACAGACAGCCTATCTAGGTGTGTGTAGAGACAGGGGCCCCGAATAAGAAGATCTGGTCGTTGAGGCAGTAGGCATGGAGTGTACACGGATAGCCTCTGCAGATCCGTGTACCAATTTTGTCTGCGCCACAGCGGAGCTATTAATATCACAGCACCCACTTCATACTTTTTTTGAATTACCCTGGGCAACAGGGAGATTGGAGGGAGGATATACGCCAGATGAAACTTCCATGTCACTGACAGGACATCCATGAAGATTGCTTCAGGATCCCTTGTTCTTGTCCCATATACTGGAACCTTGTTGTTCTTATGTAAAGCCATGAAGTCCACTTCCGGCAGTCCCCATTTGTTTACCAGAATCTGAAAGACTTCTGGGTGCAGGACCCATTCGCCTGCCAGAATGTTGTACCGGCTGGGAACGTCTACTTCCCAATTTAGGACTCCAGGTATGAAACATGAAAGAGATAGAGAGAGACAGGCAGAAAAAGAGTTTCAAGTCAGACAGCAGAACTAGCAAACAGTCACATATAATGCATTCATTTACATTTACAAAATGGGCACATTTTCAACTACACAATACCTAAGGTATGTAGGAAAACAATACTGTATTACCTAGCTCCAGGGAGTGGGATACAGGTAGACTAGTGTATCTAGACACACAGCGAATAATACAGCAATGTACACTGTCACTCATTTGCATTAGGCACTTATTCAACTACGCAATACCACAGAGGTAGGTAGGAAATCAGTGCTGTATCACCTGCTTCCGGAGAGTGGGGTACAGGGAGACTAGAACCTGGCTTCCTTGTTTGATAATGTCGCTAGTAAATGGCTATCAGTAACACGCACCGGTGAACACAGTCACACAGCAACTAAAATGCACCACGTGTACTTAGTCTCATTGCGTTTCAGACGGAAGCGGGTAAATGCAGATCATGGCGGGAAACACGGAGGAGACTGGCCATGAACTGGGGGGGGGGGGGCGACCAGGGGAGTGCCTTACTCCCCACTGCTGATATATTCCCAAGGGTTCTGCGGCCTCATTAATCCCCAGAGCCTATGATCCCTGGGGCCTAGCGCTGGTGCCCCCCGAGGTGGATGACCACTTCAGCAACTGTCTGGTATTGTCCAACCCAAGACAGTAAGACTGCGTAAAATGCGTCTTAAACCGCTAACGGTTTAAGATGCCTTACCTTCTCCCTGTGGTCTGGCCGCAGCCTGGGATCATCACTGTGGACCTGCTAGTATGTCCAGCTGGCGCACGACGTAACACCAGTGTCTACATAAGGATAACTGTTGTTGTGACAATGGCGGGAAGTTTATGGAGCAACTCTTACATTATATGTTTAAGACGCATAGTAAAACCACTCTAAAAAAGACTATATGAAATAATTAAAGGTTTTAAAAAGCTTGTGGCTGCGAAAACAGCCACGCCGTTTCTACAGTGGTCCAGCTCCAGGTGCAACAAACAAACAATTTAGTTGCCTGGGCAAGGAGGCACCGTTATAGGCAGGCTGGGTTGATGCATGCTGGAAGTCCAACATTTTTAACTGTTTGGTGCCCGATCCTCTGACGCCACCTACAACCCAATGTAAATCCAGTGGATCTATTGTGGACCCTGAAGGAAAAATAAGGGTAATGTGTGAACCTTTTCAATGTTGGCGCACATTTGGCCCTTGAAATGTATCAGGTTGTCCATCCCTGCTGTACACAGGGCTGGCGACAGGGGGGGTCAAAGGGGACACCTGTATCGGGCCCCATGGTCCAGAGGTGCCTTACGGACACACCACTTAGTGCCATGCAAGGATGTGAGCCATCTTTTCCAAATAGGGCAGTGATCTGTAGGTGGTGTGGGTGCAATTACAGAGTGATAAGAGCTTCCCAATCACAGTGACTGGGCTGTGCAAGGGTGCACCCGCTCTTCCGAGCCCAGCTCTGTTGCAGGCAGTTATGTGACATGGCAGCAGCTCCACTATCCAGGATTCTTGTGCCCTAGGCCAGCCTCTTCTGGTGGCGTGTGAGGGCCGCATGGTACCTGCTGTGTGGGTCTGGATACTGGGGAGTGCAGCGCGTGTGAGTCTCTCACGGGGTGAGAGTAGATTGGTGAGGGGATACAGGCACTGGCGTGCGCAGCACATTTTATTAGGGGGTGCACCGTCGGAGGGGTGTGTCTAGCACCACCGTTTGGGCGTGTCTAGCACCATCTATTGATGGTCAACGCATATAAAATATCCACCTTTGTACCAATCCTAATAAAGCAGATACATTGTCAGATGTTGTGGTGAGCACCAAACAAACACCCCTGATGGCACTCACTGCAATTACACTGCTCCTCCTCAGCCTGGTCTGACTCCCCCTCTCTTTCCCCTGCAAGCTGCAGCAGCTTACTTACAAGTCAGTCACTCACTGACACTGACAGTCGCTGACTAGTACTGCTGCTGCTGGAAAAACGAGTGACGTGTCAATGCTGCTGCCAACCGCCAGTATTGAATTTGTCTTCCTAAGAGGACATGCTGCTCCTCATCAGTGGCTGGTGTTGGCATAGCATAGAAAGAGAGATGTGTGTATGTGGCAGGTGTGGCGGGTGGGCATGCGAGCAGCTTGACGTAATCACGTCACATCACACTGTTTTTGCACATGGAGGTGGGGCTGGGAATTTGAAAGCCGGTGTCAGTGGCACTCTTGATTAACCCGGGCGTCCGGTCAGTAACGCAGTCCTGACAGGGTGCAGCGCAGAGGGGACAGTAATCAGCCTGCTCGGCGATTGCTACATCAGGCATGTGAGATCGGGGTGCCAGACTTTAGGGGGTGCCTGTGCGCACCAGGCACTCCCCCTGCGCACACCTATGGATACAGAGCTATAGGATAGGGTGAGGGAGCTGGGAATGCAGCATGGAGTCATTGGGGAGAGAAAGACTGTGGGATGTGTGGAAAGAAGGAGAGAGGGAGACAGACTGTAGCATGTGTGGGGGAGAAAGGATGAGATATACATATTTATATATGTTTATAAATATTTATTTATTAACAGTTTCTCATATAGCACAGCAAATTCTGTTACACTTCAATCTATCTATCTATCTATCTAGATATATATATCTATATATAATATATCTATATATATATAGATATATATAGATATATATATATAGATATATATATAGATGTGTATATATATATATACAGATATATATATATATATATATATATATGTATATATCTATATATATGATCTGAGGGCAGGCAGCTGGTACAGGTGGTATTCTCCCCAAGGCAAGGTGTTCACGCTTCCGCTGGTCTTATCTGCAAAGAAAATAGTTTTGAGTCATATTAAACACGCATCATTTATTTTCTACCTAAGCAAAAGTAATACTTTTTCTCTGGATATTATTTTTCTCCACATGTAGCAATATATAAATGGACATGTAACACATTGCTTCCCCTTGCAGTTGTATTTGATGTGTTACATGTCAGTTATCTACGTAACATATACATATTACATGGAGATAAAATACATATATAAACCTCCACTAAGTCTTCCCTTAGCAATCTGATGAAACTAGATCAGCTAGTGAAGTATAACTCTGATTGTATTATGCACCCTCTGATGTTAATTGTTTGTACATATCGGAGATACCTGCTGCGATCCCTCCATGGTACATCTGGGGCACCCTTAATATTTGTGGGTGCTCTCTGATCATGGCTGTTGTCAGGGGATATCCCACAAATATTGAATGCTAAATCTGGCCATTAGTAGCTTTTGGAGGAATTTCAGACAGTTTCCATAGAGTTGTAAATAACAAATTGGAGATACATTGGATGTAATGGACAAAATTCTATAAGTTAGAGGGCACATGGATGGATTACCGACTGCTGTTGTTCTATGTACTATAGAGACTAGCTGCTAATAAGATTAACCCCCACCTTATTATATACCTGTTCAGCCTGTCTAAGCAATCGGGTAACAATAGTAGGAGATGGGACACTGCTGAGTGCTTGAGCTCAGGTCCAGCATTGGACTTTGCCCTAGATCTCATCAAACTGCTCCTTCTATACAGTACATATAGGTTACACGTACTGTATACTGATAAAGAGTAAACCCTGCATTATACTTGCCCATACCTCCCAACATACCTGTCTTAAGAACCAGGACCCTGTGTGTGCAAAAGGTGAGCGCATCTGATAAAGGGGCAGAGCCCAGTGAGGAAAGGGGGGTGGAGCCTTGCAGTGCCCCTATTTGTATTACTGTGAGGGCGTGCCTAGTACTCGCAGATGGGGGACAATTGGAAAGTATGTACCTTCCTTACATTCAGCTCCCAATATCCTGTGTATGCATTTTATTCTTTCATTAGGGAAGCACTTTATAGAAATTTCCTACAGTATAAAGTATACTTATTGTATGTTAGTGTAAGACACCACCATTGTTAAGGTGCATACACACGGTGAGATTCGGGCTAACCCCGATTCTCACTATGCGACAGGGGCTAGGTCGGCATCGCAAGCACATAATGAGCATGTTTGCGATACTGACTAAGTGTCAATTTTGACTATCTTTTCTATGAGATGCCTGCACAGTCTATCTAGGCTTGCGATGCCGACCGCGCGGGACCGCGCATCGGCATCGAATTGGGATTGCAAGGTGACTTTCACCTTGCGATCTGCACTAACTTTTCTTATGATTTTGACTATATCTCACCGTGTGTATACACCATAAGAAGGTGTCTCTGGAAGATGCCTGTCTCCTTATTACTGAGTTAATAATAAACAGGGAACAGTATTATTACCTGCTCTGGAAGTTGCTGCCTTGGGGGCCCGCGCCTCTTATAATCGCCTTCTTTTGGCACCTGATAAGTACAATGTAAATGTTATTCTATATTTATCCAATACACATAGGGAATGATGCAGAGCTGAAGTCTGTGCACGGAGCATATGTTACATGTTATCTCACTGCGCATGTTCCATGACAAAACGTACACAGTTATGGACAATGAAGAGTCATACCTCTTGTGTAGAGTTGGCGGCATTAGGCATTCTCCTATAGGCTCATAGAGGGCGTTACAATGCATTGCTGGCTATACAGAGCTGTGCGCACACCTAAGTACACCTGTTGTCTGACGGATATTTTGTACCAGGTATAGGACTGACTCATATGCAGACTGATAATGGAGCTGGCTATAGTACCAAGCGTATGGATAGGGGCAGGACGGTCACAAAGATGTGTATAACTCTGCATATGGGATATTATTGGTATCATTGGCCCAGTCTATGGTCAGTATACTGCTGTGATGCAGGTAGGCAACTATGAGCCAAAGGAAACTGTTGGCATGCACCTTGCCACCGGCAGAGCCACCCAAAATATCCTAAGGATCCAGGTGACAGTGCATACGTGACCTGAGCTCACACATGCTACAACCACAGGACAGTCAGTGCTGAGGAATCAGAGGAATCAGACTGAATACCTATCTGCAATCTGCCACTCACATATGTAGGAGGGAGCTGAGCTCTGAGGACCAACACCATCCCCATCAGGCCCATTATAATGAATGGGCCTGTTACAAAAGACATACAGAAACTGGAGTTTCCGCACATGTAACAGACCCATTACTGATAATGAATAGACAAAGATTCCAATCACCACAAAGATGTATCTGTAGCAGCTTATTGCAGAAAGTGTTTTCTTTTTCTGAAATCAAGCATTTTATACCATCCTCTAAGGCTCCTGATGTTCCCCTTACTGGTCTAACTACATCTCTTACCTCACTTGTTACTCAATGATTTATGTCACATGTAGTAATCCCACTATCTGACCCATTATAGTTCTGATCTGTCAAGCAAAACCTTATTTGTAAAAACATGAAAATAATACTTACAGGGACAGCCTGTTTTATCCCTGGCAAGGCGTGGTCCGGCATCCAGCTTCCTCTTCACTCCTGTCATTACAGAATGGACATTGCATATTTTAAGTTAGAGATATTTCATTTTAGTACAGATACATAATCATATAATAGTATAGTAATTTTTGTATGAACATGTAAATATTTATAAGGTTTCACTATTGGTTCATTGTTGTAAACTATGGGGGTACCCAATTAGCCACGATAATGCGGTTTTGCGATATTTTATTGCATTTGTGATAACATGGTATCCAATTAGCTGTGAAAAGTTATAGGCTAAAAGTCTCAATGGGGTTTATCGCAAATTTCTCTTCACCATCTCTGAGCAGGGGATAAGTAGTGCAAATCCCTATTTTAAGGTAAAATGTCAGGATTTGGTTTAGAACTCCTAGGACACCCCGATGAATGACTATTTAGGCACTTAGATATTTTCAATTATTTTTCAATTGCCAATAATGACATCATTTTTGGAGTAAAATATGCAACGTTATGGAAATTGTGGTACAAGGTATAGGACAGGTATATTAGGGTGCTTTATGAGCATATCAAGTGTTTTTAGACTTGCAGGTGGGAGTGATCGGTCCATTTCCACTTTTTTTAAGTCCTCTACAATGACCCAAAAATATACTTAATACCCATTTTTTATGTACCCCAGATTTAATGAGAGCACTTATTTTGCTCAACATAAGAATATCTTTCTATAATTTTTCCACATAAAAAAATGCATATAACAGCCATTTGAGCCAATTTAATGACACCAAATACAGGTTGAGTATCCCTTATCCAAAATTCAAAATCCCACATTTTTGGGTCCCCTACTGAGATAATGACAAATATATTATATATTATGTGTGTATATATAGATATATAGATCTATAATATATATGTATACATGTCATTATCTCAGTAGGGGAACCAAAAAGGTGCGATTTTGAATTTTGGATAAGGGATACTCAACCTGTAGTGTTATTATGGCCACTAATAGACTTCTATAATATTTTCCTATATTGGTTTGGCTTCTTGGAGGGGTACAGGTAGATTTCCCCATTTCTCCTATACTTATCTCTGATTTTGCTGGCTAGAATTAGGCGGATCCTATTATCACCATTTTGGAATAGGATAAGTGCTATAAACGGGAGTGCACAGGCTGCAATAAGCTGATAGGTGATAGGTGTGATAACTTTAGCCACTAGTGCTATATAACCTCTAGCTCATCTTCCCACTCAGTGGTAATGAGTGGTAACCCCAGAGGTTAGTGCGGTGCACAGGGCAGTGGTGAGGAGGTGGCACACAGGTGAAGGTATATGTTTGACATGTGAACAGAATGCCGACATTGTCATAATATCAACATTGAAAATGTAGACAGAATGTTAATAACCAATTTTAGGGTTATATTTAGTAGTGATGAGCGGGTTCGGTTTCTCGGAAACCGAACCCCCCCGAACTTCAGCCTTTTTACACGGGTCCGAGCCGTACTCGGATTCTCCCGTATGGCTCGGGTAAACCGAGCGCGCCCGAACGTCATCATCCCGCTGTCGGATTCTCGCGAGATTCGGATTCTATATAAGCAGCCACGCGTCGCCGCCATTTTCACACGTGCATTGAGATTGATAGGGAGAGGACGTGGCTGGCGTCCTCTCCGTTTATATAGTTATAGTAGTTAGTTGATCTGATTGCTACTGCTTAGCTTATTGTGGGGAGGATTGGGGAGCAGCTGTTAGGACTCAGGAGGAGTACAGTGCAGAGTTTTGCTAGTTTTTTTTAATCCGTTCTCTGCCTGAAAAAAACGCTCCATACCATATCTGTGCTCAGCCTCAGTGTGCTGCATGATATATCTGACTGTGCTGAGTGCTCACACTGCTTAATTGTGGGGGAGACTGGGGAGCAGCTATAGCAGGAGTACAGTGCACAGTTTTGCTGACAGTGACCACCAGTATACGTTTGTCTGCCTGAAAAACACTCCTGTGGTGTCTTTTTTTCTTTATACTATAAGTATAAACGCAGTCTGCTGACAGTGTCCACCAGGTCCATTATACTGTATATAGCAGTACGGTGGGCCACTGCTGTACCTACCTCTGTGTCTTCAGTCACTCGTCGTCATACATAAAGTATACTATCCATCCATCTACATTGTATACCTGTGGTGTCTTTTTTTCTTTATACTATAAACGCAGTCTGCTGACAGTAACCACCAGGTCCATTATACTGTATATAGCAGTACGGTAGGCCACTGCTGTACCTACCTCTGTGTCTTCAGTCACTCGTCGTCATACATAAAGTATACTATCCATCCATCTACATTGTATACCTGTGGTGTCTTTTTTTCTTTATACTATAAACGCAGTCTGCTGACAGTGTCCACCAGGTCCATTATACTGTATATAGCAGTACGGTAGGCCACTGCTGTACCTACCTCTGTGTCTTCAGTCACTCGTCGTTATACATAAAGTATACTATCCATCCATCTACATTGTATACCTGTGGTGTCTTTTTTTCTTTATACTATAAACGCAGTCTGCTGACAGTGTCCACCAGGTCCATTATACTGTATATAGCAGTACGGTAGGCCACTCCTGTACCTACCTCTGTGTCTTCAGTCACTCGTCGTCATACATAAAGTATACTATCCATCCATCTACATTGTATACCTGTGGTGTCTTTTTTTCTTTATACTATAAACGCAGTCTGCTGACAGTGTCCACCAGGTCCATTATACTGTATATAGCAGTATGGTAGGCCACTGCTGTACCTACCTCTGTGTCTTCAGTCACTCGTCGTCATACATAAAGTATACTATCCATCCATCTACATTGTATACCTGTGGTGTCTTTTTTTCTTTATACTATAAACGCAGTCTGCTGACAGTGTCCACCAGGTCCATTATACTGTATATAGCAGTACGGTAGGCCACTGCTGTACCTACCTCTGTGTCTTCAGTCACTCGTCGTCATACATAAAGTATACTATCCATCCATCTACATTGTATACCTGTGGTGTCTTTTTTTCTTTATACTATAAACGCAGTCTGCTGACAGTGTCCACCAGGTCCATTATACTGTATATAGCAGTACGGTAGGCCACTGCTGTACCTACCTCTGTGTCTTCAGTCACTCGTCGTCATACATAAAGTATACTATCCATCCATCTACATTGTATATCTGTGGTGTCTTTTTTTCTTTATACTATAAACGCAGTCTGCTGACAGTGTCCACCAGGTCCATTATACTGTATATAGCAGTACGGTAGGCCACTGCTGTACCTACCTCTGTGTCTTCAGTCACTCGTCGTCATACATAAAGTATACTATCCATCCATCTACATTGTATACCTGTGGTGTCTTTTTTTCTTTATACTATAAACGCAGTCTGCTGACAGTGTCCACCAGGTCCATTATACTGTATATAGCAGTACGGTAGGCCACTGCTGTACCTACCTCTGTGTCTTCAGTCACTCGTCGTCATACATAAAGTATACTATCCATCCATCTACATTGTATACCTGTGGTGCCTTTTAGTTGTGCGCATTAAAATATGGAGAACAAAAATGTGGAGGTTAAAAAAATAGGGAAAGATCAAGATCCACTTCCACCTCGTGCTGAAGCTGCTGCCACTAGTCATGGCCGAGACGATGAAATGCCATCAACGTCATCTGCCAAGGCCGATGCCCAATGTCATAGTACAGAGCATGTAAAATCCAAAACACAAAAGATCAGTAAAAAAATGACCCAAAAATCAAAATTAAAAGCGTCTGAGGAGAAGCGTAAACTTGCCAATATGCCATTTACGACACGGAGTGGCAAGGAACGGCTGAGGTCCTGGCTTATGTTCATGGATAGTGGTTCAGCTTCACATGAGGATGGAAGCACTCATCCTCTCGCTAGAAAAAAGAAAAGACTTAAGCTGGCAAAAGCACAGCAAAGAACTGTGCGTTCTTCGAAATCACAAATCCCCAAGGAGAGTCCAATTGTGTCTGTTGCGATGCCTGACCTTCCCAACACTGGACGGGAAGAGCTTGCACCTTCCACCATTTGCACGCCCCCTGCAAGTGCTGGAAGGAGCACCCGCAGTCCAGTTCCTGATAGTCAAATTGAAGATGTCACTGTTGAAGTACACCAGGATGAGGATATGGGTGTTGCTGGCGCTGGGGAGGAAATTGACAAGGAGGATTCTGATGGTGAGGTGGTTTGTTTAAGTCAGGCACCCGGGGAGACACCTGTTGTCCGTGGGACGAATATGGCCATTGACATGCCTGGTCAAAATACAAAAAAAATCAGCTCTTCGGTGTGGAATCATTTCAACACAAATGCGGACAACAGGTGTCAAGCCGTGTGTTGCCTTTGTCAAGCTGTAATAAGTAGGGGTAAGGACGTTAACCACCTCGGAACATCCTCCCTTATACATCACCTGCAGCGCATTCATCATAAGTCAGTGACAAGTTCCAAAACTTTGGGTGACAGCGGAAGCAGTCCACTGACCACTAAATCCCTTCCTCTTGTAACCAAGCTCCTGCAAACCACACCACCAACTCCCTCAGTGTCAATTTCCTCCTTACCCAGGAAAGCCAATAGTCCTGCAGGCCATGTCACTGGCAAGTCTGACGAGTCCTCTCCTGCCTGGGATTCCTCCGATGCATCCTTGAGTGTAACGCCTACTGCTGCTGGCGCTGCTGTTGTTGCTGCTGGGAGTCGATCGTCATCCCAGAGGGGAAGTCGGAAGACCACTTGTACTACTTCCAATAAGCAATTGACTGTCCAACAGTCCTTTGCGAGGAAGATGAAATATCACAGCAGTCATCCTGCTGCAAAGCGGATAACTGAGGCCTTGGCAGCCTGGGCGGTGAGAAACGTGGTTCCGGTATTCATCGTTAATTCAGAGCCAACTAGAGACTTGATTGAGGTACTGTGTCCCCGGTACCAAATACCATCTAGGTTCCATTTCTCTAGGCAGACGATACCGAAAATGTACACAGACCTCAGAAAAAGAGTCACCAGTGTCCTAAAAAATGCAGTTGTACCCAATGTCCACTTAACCACGGACATGTGGACAAGTGGAGCAGGGCAGACTCAGGACTACATGACTGTGACAGCCCACTGGGTAGATGTATTGCCTCCCGCTGCAAGAACAGCAGCGGCGGCACCAGTAGCAGCATCTCGCAAACGCCAACTCGTTCCTAGGCAGGCTACGCTTTGTATCACCGCTTTCCAGAATACGCACACAGCTGAAAACCTCTTACGGCAACTGAGGAAGATCATCGCAGAATGGCTTACCCCAATTGGACTCTCCTGGGGATTTGTGGCATCGGACAAACGCCAGCAATATTGTGCGTGCATTACATCTGGGCAAATTCCAGCACGTCCCATGTTTTGCACATACCTTGAATTTGGTGGTGCAGAATTATTTAAAAAACGACAGGGGCGTGCAAGAGATGCTGTCGGTGGCCAGAAGAATTGCGGGCCACTTTCGGAGTACAGGCACCGCGTACAGAAGACTGGAGCACCACCAAAAACACCTGAACCTGCCCTGCCATCATCTGAAGCAAGAGGTGGTAACGAGGTGGAATTCAACCCTCTATATTCTTCAGAGGATGGAGGAGCAGCAAAAGGCCATTCAAGCCTATACATCTGGCCTAGAGATGAGCGGGTTCGGTTCCTCGGAATCCGAACCCGCCCGAACTTCAGCTTTTTTTACATGGATCCGAGCGACTCGGATCTTCCCGCCTTGCTCGGTTAACCCGAGCGCGCCCGAACGTCATCATGACGCTGTCGGATTCTCGCGAGGCTCGGATTCTATCGCGAGACTCGGATTCTATATAAGGAGCCGCGCGTCGCCGCCATTTTCACACGTGCATTGAGATTGATAGGGAGAGGACGTGGCTGGCGTCCTCTCCATTTAGATTATAAGAGAGAGAGATTTACTGGAGTTTAGGACTAGGAGGAGTACTGTAGAAGTGTAGAGAGTGCAGAGAGTTTACTAGTGAGTGACCACCAGACAGTGCAGTTTATTTAATATATCCGTTCTCTGCCTGAAAAAAGCGATACACACAGTGACTCAGTCACATACCATATCTGTGTGCACTGCTCAGGCTCAGCCCAGTGTGCTGCATCATCTATATATATTATATATCTGTCTGACTGCTCAGCTCACACAGCTTATAATTGTGGGGGAGACTGGGGAGCATTGCAGTGCCAGTTATAGGTTATAGCAGGAGCCAGGAGTACATAATATTATATTAAAATTAAACAGTGCACACTTTTGCTGCAGGAGTGCCACTGCCAGTGTGACTGACCAGTGACCTGACCACACTGACCACCAGTATAGTTAGTAGTATACTTATATTGTGATTGCCTGAAAAAGTTAAACACTCGTCGTGTGACTTCACTTGTGTGTTGTTGTTTTTTTTATTCTATAAAAATAAAACTCATTCTGCTGACAGACAGTGTCCAGCAGGTCCGTCATTATATAATATATAATATATACCTGTCCGGCTGCAGTAGTGATATATATATATTTTTTATATCATTTATCATCCAGTCGCAGCAGACACAGTACGGTAGTTCACGGCTGTGGCTACCTCTGTGTCTGCACTCGGCAGGCAGTCCGTCCATAATTGTATACCACCTAACCGTGGTTTTTTTTTCTTCTTTATACATACATACATACTACTACGACATCTCTTTATCAACCAGTCTATATTAGCAGCAGACACAGTACAGTACGGTAGTTCACGGCTGTGGCTACCTCTGTGTCTGCACTCGGCAGGCAGTCCGTCCATAATTGTATACCACCTAACCGTGGTTTTTTTTTCTTTCTTCTTTATACATACATAGTTACATAGACATCTCTTTATCAACCAGTCTATATTAGCAGCAGACACAGTACAGTACGGTAGTTCATGGCTGTGGCTACCTCTGTGTCTGCACTCGGCAGGCAGTCCGTCCATAATTGTATACCACCTAACCGTGGTTTTTTTTTCTTTCTTCTTTATACATACATAGTTACATAGACATCTCTTTATCAACCAGTCTATATTAGCAGCAGACACAGTACAGTACGGTAGTTCACGGCTGTGGCTACCTCTGTGTCTGCACTCGGCAGGCAGTCCGTCCATAATTGTATACCACCTAACCGTGATTTTTTTTTCTTTCTTCTTTATACATACATAGTTACATAGACATCTCTTTATCAACCAGTCTATATTAGCAGCAGACACAGTACAGTACGGTAGTTCACGGCTGTGGCTACCGCTGTGTCTGCACTCGGCAGGCAGTCCGTCCATAATTGTATACCACCTAACCGTGGTTTTTTTTTCTTTCTTCTTTATACATACATAGTTACATAGACATCTCTTTATCAACCAGTCTATATTAGCAGCAGACACAGTACAGTACGGTAGTTCACGGCTGTGGCTACCTCTGTGTCTGCACTCGGCAGGCAGTCCGTCCATAATTGTATACCACCTAACCGTGGTTTTTTTTTCTTTCTTCTTTATACATACATAGTTACATAGACATCTCTTTATCAACCAGTCTATATTAGCAGCAGACACAGTACAGTACGGTAGTTCACGGCTGTGGCTACCTCTGTGTCTGCACTCGGCAGGCAGTCCGTCCATAATTGTATACCACCTAACCGTGGTTTTTTTTTCTTTCTTCTTTATACATACATACTACTACGACATCTCTTTATCAACCAGTCTATATTATTAGCAGCAGACACAGTACAGTACGGTAGTTCACGGCTGTGGCTACCTCTGTGTCTGCACTCGGCAGGCAGTCCGTCCATAATTGTATATCACCTAACCGTGGTTTTTTTTTCTTTCTTCTTTATACATACATAGTTACATAGACATCTCTTTATCAACCAGTCTATATTAGCAGCAGACACAGTACAGTACGGTAGTTCACGGCTGTGGCTACCTCTGTGTCTGCACTCGGCAGGCAGTCCATAATTGTATACTAGTATCCATCTCCATTGTTTACCTGAGGTGCCTTTTAGTTGTGCCTATTAAAATATGGATAACAAAAATGTTGAGGTTCCAAAATTAGGGAAAGATCAAGATCCACTTCCACCTCGTGCTGAAGCTGCTGCCACTAGTCATGGCCGAGACGATGAAATGCCAGCAACGTCGTCTGCCAAGGCCGATGCCCAATGTCATAGTACAGAGCATGTCAAATCCAAAACACCAAATATCAGAAAAAAAAGGACTCCAAAACCTAAAATAAAATTGTCGGAGGAGAAGCGTAAACTTGCCAATATGCCATTTACGACACGGAGTGGCAAGGAACGGCTGAGGCCCTGGCCTATGTTCATGGCTAGTGGTTCAGCTTCACATGAGGATGGAAGCACTCAGCCTCTCGCTAGAAAAATGAAAAGACTCAAGCTGCCAAAAGCAGCACAGCAATGAACTGTGCATTCTTCGAAATCCCAAATCCACAAGGAGAGTCCAATTGTGTCGGTTGCGATGCCTGACCTTCCCAACACTGGACGTGAAGAGCATGCGCCTTCCACCATTTGCACGCCCCCTGCAAGTGCTGGAAGGAGCACCCGCAGTCCAGTTCCTGATAGTCAGATTGAAGATGTCAGTGTTGAAGTACACCAGGATGAGGAGGATATGGGTGTTGCTGGCGCTGGGGAGGAAATTGACCAGGAGGATTCTGATGGTGAGGTGGTTTGTTTAAGTCAGGCACCCGGGGAGACACCTGTTGTCCGTGGGAGGAATATGGCCGTTGACATGCCAGGTGAAAATACCAAAAAAATCAGCTCTTCGGTGTGGAGGTATTTCACCAGAAATGCGGACAACAGATGTCAAGCCGTGTGTTCCCTTTGTCAAGCTGTAATAAGTAGGGGTAAGGACGTTAACCACCTCGGAACATCCTCCCTTATACGTCACCTGCAGCGCATTCATAATAAGTCAGTGACAAGTTCAAAAACTTTGGGTGACAGCGGAAGCAGTCCACTGACCAGTAAATCCCTTCCTCTTGTAACCAAGCTCACGCAAACCACCCCACCAACTCCCTCAGTGTCAATTTCCTCCTTCCCCAGGAATGCCAATAGTCCTGCAGGCCATGTCACTGGCAATTCTGACGATTCCTCTCCTGCCTGGGATTCCTCCGATGCATCCTTGCGTGTAACGCCTACTGCTGCTGGCGCTGCTGTTGTTGCTGCTGGGAGTCGATGGTCATCCCAGAGGGGAAGTCGTAAGCCCACTTGTACTACTTCCAGTAAGCAATTGACTGTTCAACAGTCCTTTGCGAGGAAGATGAAATATCACAGCAGTCATCCTGCTGCAAAGCGGATAACTGAGGCCTTGACAACTATGTTGGTGTTAGACGTGCGTCCGGTATCCGCCGTTAGTTCACAGGGAACTAGACAATTTATTGAGGCAGTGTGCCCCCGTTACCAAATACCATCTAGGTTCCACTTCTCTAGGCAGGCGATACCGAGAATGTACACGGACGTCAGAAAAAGACTCACCAGTGTCCTAAAAAATGCAGTTGTACCCAATGTCCACTTAACCACGGACATGTGGACAAGTGGAGCAGGGCAGGGTCAGGACTATATGACTGTGACAGCCCACTGGGTAGATGTATGGACTCCCGCCGCAAGAACAGCAGCGGCGGCACCAGTAGCAGCATCTCGCAAACGCCAACTCTTTCCTAGGCAGGCTACGCTTTGTATCACCGCTTTCCAGAATACGCACACAGCTGAAAACCTCTTACGGCAACTGAGGAAGATCATCGCGGAATGGCTTACCCCAATTGGACTCTCCTGTGGATTTGTGGCATCGGACAACGCCAGCAATATTGTGTGTGCATTAAATATGGGCAAATTCCAGCACGTCCCATGTTTTGCACATACCTTGAATTTGGTGGTGCAGAATTTTTTAAAAAACGACAGGGGCGTGCAAGAGATGCTGTCGGGGGCCAGAAGAATTGCGGGACACTTTCGGCGTACAGGCACCACGTACAGAAGACTGGAGCACCACCAAAAACTACTGAACCTGCCCTGCCATCATCTGAAGCAAGAAGTGGTAACGAGGTGGAATTCAACCCTCTATATGCTTCAGAGGTTGGAGGAGCAGCAAAAAGCCATTCAAGCCTATACAATTGAGCACGATATAGTAGGTGGAATGCACCTGTCTCAAGCGCAGTGGAGAATGATTTCAACGTTGTGCAAGGTTCTGATGCCCTTTGAACTTGCCACACGTGAAGTCAGTTCAGACACTGCCAGCCTGAGTCAGGTCATTCCCCTCATCAGGCTTTTGCAGAAGAAGCTGGAGACATTGAAGGAGGAGCTAACACGGAGCGATTCCGCTAGGCATGTGGGACTTGTGGATGGAGCCCTTAATTCGCTTAACAAGGATTCACGGGTGGTCAATCTGTTGAAATCAGAGCACTACATTTTGGCCACCGTGCTCGATCCTAGATTTAAAGCCTACCTTGGATCTCTCTTTCCGGCAGACACAAGTCTGCTGGGGTTGAAAGACCTGCTGGTGACAAAATTGTCAAGTCAAGCGGAACGCGACCTGTCAACATTTCCTCCTTCACATTCTCCCGCAACTGGGGGTGCGAGGAAAAGGCTCAGAATTCCGAGCCCACCCGCTGGCGGTGATGCAGGGCAGTCTGGAGCGACTGCTGATGCTGACATCTGGTCCGGACTGAAGGACCTGACAACGATTACGGACATGTCGTCTACTGTCAGTGCATATGATTCTCTCAACATTGATAGAATGGTGGAGGATTATATGAGTGACCGCATCCAAGTAGGCACGTCACACAGTCCGTACTTATACTGGCAGGAAAAAGAGGCAATTTGGAGGCCCTTGCACAAACTGGCTTTATTCTACCTAAGTTGCCCTCCCACAAGTGTGTACTCCGAAAGAGTGTTTAGTGCTGCCGCTCACCTTGTCAGCAATCGGCGTACGAGGTTACATCCAGAAAATGTGGAGAAGATGATGTTCATTAAAATGAATTATAATCAATTCCTCCGCGGAGACATTGACCAGCAGCAATTGCCTCCACAAAGTACACAGGGAGCTGAGATGGTGGATTCCAGTGGGGACGAATTGATAATCTGTGAGGAGGGGGATGTACACGGTGATATATCGGAGGGTGATGATGAGGTGGACATCTTGCCTCTGTAGAGCCAGTTTGTGCAAGGAGAGATTAATTGCTTCTTTTTTGGGGGGGGTCCAAACCAACCCGTCATATCAGTCACAGTCGTGTGGCAGACCCTGTCACTGAAATGATGGGTTGGTTAAAGTGTGCATGTCCTGTTTTGTTTATACAACATAAGGGTGGGTGGGAGGGCCCAAGGACAATTCCATCTTGCACCTCTTTTTTCTTTTCTTTTTCTTTGCATCATGTGCTGATTGGGGAGGGTTTTTTGGAAGGGACATCCTGCGTGACACTGCAGTGCCACTCCTAAATGGGCCCGGTGTTTGTGTCGGCCACTAGGGTCGCTAATCTTACTCACACAGTCAGCTACCTCATTGCGCCTCTTTTTTTCTTTGCGTCATGTGCTGTTTGGGGAGGGTTTTTTGGAAGGGACATCCTGCGTGACACTGCAGTGCCACTCCTAGATGGGCCCGGTGTTTGTGTCGGCCACTAGGGTCGCTAATCTTACTCACACAGCTACCTCATTGCGCCTCTTTTTTTCTTTGCGTCATGTGCTGTTTGGGGAGGGTTTTTTGGAAGGGACATCCTGCGTGACACTGCAGTGCCACTCCTAGATGGGCCCGGTGTTTGTGTCGGCCACTAGGGTCGCTAATCTTACTCACACAGCTACCTCATTGCGCCTCTTTTTTTCTTTGCGTCATGTGCTGTTTGGGGAGGGTTTTTTGGAAGGGCCATCCTGCGTGACACTGCAGTGCCACTCCTAGATGGGCCCGGTGTTTGTGTCGGCCACTAGGGTCGCTAATCTTACTCACACAGCTACCTCATTGCGCCTCTTTTTTTCTTTGCGTCATGTGCTGTTTGGGGAGGGTTTTTTGGAAGGGACATCCTGCGTGACACTGCAGTGCCACTCCTAGATGGGCCCGGTGTTTGTGTCGGCCACTAGGGTCGCTTATCTTACTCACACAGCGACCTCGGTGCAAATTTTAGGACTAAAAATAATATTGTGAGGTGTGAGGTATTCAGAATAGACTGAAAATGAGTGTAAATTATGGTTTTTGAGGTTAATAATACTTTGGGATCAAAATGACCCCCAAATTCTATGATTTAAGCTGTTTTTTAGTGTTTTTTGAAAAAAACACCCGAATCCAAAACACACCCGAATCCGACAAAAAAAATTCGGTGAGGTTTTGCCAAAACGCGTTCGAACCCAAAACACGGCCGCGAAACCGAACCCAAAACCAAAACCCGAAAAATTTCAGGCGCTCATCTCTAATCTGGCCACGATATAGGCAAAGGAGGTGGAATGCACCTGACTCAAGCGCAGTGGAGAATGATTTCAACGTTGTGCAAGGTTCTGCAACCTTTTGAAATTGCCACACGTGAAGTCAGTTCAGACACTGCCAGCCTGAGTCAGGTCATTCCCCTCATCAGGCTTTTGCAGAAGAAGCTGGAGACATTGAAGGAGGAGCTAAAACAGAGCGATTCCGCTAGGCATGTGGGACTTGTGGATGGAGCCCTTCATTCGCTTAACCAGGATTCACGGGTGGTCAATCTGTTGAAATCAGAGCACTACATTTTGGCCACCGTGCTCGATCCTAGATTTAAAACCTACGTTGTATCTCTCTTTCCGGCAGACACAAGTCTGCAGAGGTTCAAAGACCTGCTGGTGAGAAAATTGTCAAGTCAAGCGGAACGTGACCCGTCAACATATCCTCCTTCACATTCTCCCGCAACTGGGGGTGCGAGGAAAAGGCTACGAATTCCGAGCCCACCCGCTGGCGGTGATGCAGGGCAGTCTGGAGCGAGTGCTGACATCTGGTCCGGACTGAAGGACCTGCCAACGATTACTGACATGTCGTCTACTGTCACTGCATATGATTCTCTCACCATTGTCAAAGTCAGAAAAATATCACGCCGCACGTGCACATTCTCTCCCGTGCGTGCGGATACTCGCAGCCGCGTGATGGCGCCTCGGCCATGCGCTCGAGCGCGTAGTATGTGTATTTACGGTAGAGTTTGTGTGCGTCTAGCGGGCGACTCAATCGTTAGATAATAAATCCATATAGCATGTTTTATAGATAATGTTCCCCTTAGTAATAACTGTAAGTTTGTTTAATGTGACTTGTTCACGGACTTGGGAATCCCTCTTTGTATGGTACAAAGGGTCTGACCGTAGCATTACGGTTGTCACTCGCCTATAGCGTGCTCGACACCACGCATTAAGCTGTGAGCGAGCGTGCCGCATGTGCATCTCGATCACGGCCTAGCGTATGCTACGCTAGATACGTACCCTTACGGTACCCCATACGCCAATTGCGTACTGTGTCTCTTACCCATTATTGTGAAGTTATAAGGTAATCTAAATCAGCATTATCAATTGGCGGCTCGTCCGTCCTCCACATATCCGCACTAGCGAAAACAAACGTTATCCGTCAGCAAGGGCGGGAAGGCAGTATCCCTTCGTATCGGGATACAGGAGTGCTGACTAGATAAGCGTCTGTTTCGCTAGATTGAAGGAGTGCTGGTGGGATCCGGAACCGGAGGTAAGAACAATACGCTACTGTTTTTGTTTTTTTTAAAAACTGTTTATTTCTGTTTTGCGTACACACGCACGCACACACAACTGTATCTCTCTTCATTTGTGTATTTTCACATATCACCTTCCTGTTTGCCATTACACAATTGATAACGTGCTGAGAAAGATTTGTTGCTATTGGTAGTTAAAAGTTAATATTAATACGTAAGGAAGTAATTTGTAAAACACGCACACGGCTTGCCTAAAAATACAAGGAAGTTCTGTGTGGTGTTCAGTAGATGATTACAATTAAAGGTCATTTACATTGATAAACGTGTTAGTTGTGTTACTGTGGACATACCTGGCTTACGTACACATGTCTCTAACAAGGGGCAGAGCGAGTGTACGCGATGCAAGGGTCGACGCACGGAGCGTATATTATGCAACGGAGTGTCTGGGTACGCCCACATAATACAAATCACACGATAGTATTATTTTAAGTAGGCGAAAAGGAGGTAACGCGATAATAGCGCAAGTCAATTTCAGTGTCCAAAATTTTAAGCTAATAGATCCTTCTCTAATTTGCAACTCATCTGGACTGAACTGTGTTACTGAATGAAAGGGATTTCTGCGCAGAAACGAAAGTAAAGTGTATATGAGGTGAAAGAGTGTGTATACATATATATATAAGTTTCTAAAAAATTTTGGGGTTGAACCAAAGGAAATCGAGTTCTCGTGAAGGTACATACGTGTAAGTGACTGCATGGTGGCTTGGGAGGCATCCCTTGTTAAACATTAAAAAAGAGCATTAGAGTATAGCAGACCAGGAGGTCTACTGTAGCACAGACCAGGAGGTCCAGACAGACCAGGAGGTCCAGGTACAGCAGACTAAGAAGTCCGCTATAGATAAAGAGTAGCACAACACCAGAAAGGGTTGGTGCGATACCCATATAGGCCATTAAGCTCAGGCTGAAGGAATTCGCAGCCACAATTTTCGATTCCACTGGTCGAGTGGATTAGTTCACGATTAGTTGACAAGATTAGTTGCTTATGTGCAGAACGATTGTACCGCACGTAATTGTGTGCATTAGTTAGTAACTTGACCCAGTACCATTTGCGTACGCTAGAGGGGTCATAAACGCTATTTGTACATTCTAACGTGATTTGTGTAATATTTTTTTTATTTTAAGGGAAGTTCGCTAGTCACTTGGGAACTATCCAACAACCAATAGTTACTGGAAAGGGTTAAGTGCTCTTCGGATCACACCCACATGTTCCAGTAAATAGAGGTTCAGGTCGCAGGGGCCCTAGGTTGAGTACGCCAGCGCTAAGGCAGTGTGTGGGCGTATTGGTCGACGTGGGCGAGTGAGTGGAGTACTCGGTAAACTTCGCCGCCGGCCTGCCCAGGACATCTTGGTTTTGTAAGGGTTTGCTGAAGACCCTGATTTGAAGGTCAGAGGTAGTGAAAGCAACACCTGCAAGGATGGGGGCCAGTTGTTCAGGTAGGGGGCGATAAACCTCGGTTCGGGTTGACTTAGTAAACCGACCAATCGGGTCGGCAAGGTATGTAATGTGTGAAAAATACGGATCACACACAGAGGTTTTGTGCGATGAATGGGAAAGAATGACTGTGCACGATGGGGAAAAGTTCCCACGGGTAGGCAGTTTTAGCCCAGATGTGTTGCAAAATCTAAGGAGAAGGATATGTCTCATTAAATCTGCAAAGAGACGAATCAAACATTATGACTATTTACAGTTATGGCAGCAGGAGGGTGAAATACAGAGAGGATTGGCTCAGGCGGCTGGATCTAACCCTATCAAGAAACTGATAGCCACGGCGCCACCGCCACCATACATAACGGGAGAGCAGGTGGTCACAGAGAATGGCACACTGGTGAATGATAAACATGCACTTAGTAACTGTATAAATGTTAAGAATAATGTGACTAAGATTATTGATGCAAATACTAACCCGTGCAAGCTGTACCCTGTTTTAAACTTTCCCCAGGAGTGTGATCAAGAGGATGAGCCAACAACAATATCGGCACTCTCTCTAGCAGCCACCATAGCAGAAACAACAGTGGGCACGGCCCAACCCGTAAGATTAGCGTTAAAGCCCCCTAGCGGAGGGACAGGTGAGGTCGTATCATCTGGTAAGTACGGCACCATACACTATGCTGAAACCATTTCACCACATATTGTAGAATCTACTCAGAAAGATGTTATTGGACTTAATCCCGTTAGGGTAATAGCAGTGCCAAATGGGAAAACTGACACTTCAGGAATCACTCCTGTCAGAAACATCGCCATGCACTGTCCCTTTTCCCGAATGGAATTAAGAACAATGGTGTCTGAATTCCCTGATCCTAGGAAAGATCTAGCTGCTAGTCAGAAATACATTAGAGATCTAGGAAATACTGTGGAGCCCAATAACAAAGACTGGCAGATATTGCTGAGGGCATGTTTACCCTCCAATGTCGACTCAGCAAGATTTTTAGCTGACTGTAAATTAGATGAAGATGTACCCCTTACAGATGTGTACAACCAAGATAATGTAAAGAGAATAAATTTACAGTTAAAAGAGTATTTTCCAGCTGTTGCCAAATGGAATAATTTTTTTTCCATCAAACAAAAAGAGGGAGAAACAGCTGCTGATTATTTTCATCGGGCACTACAGGAAATGGCTAAGTATACAGGCATAGAGGATATTTCGACAAATGTAAATCATAGAGCAGTAGCAGTATCTGTGTTAATGGAAGGGTTAAAAGAAGTATTAAGGACAAGGGTACAGACCACCCAACCATGTTGGCGAGGTCTGTCGGTGGCTACTTTGAGAGAGGCCGCTGTTGATCATGAACGGAATATCACCAGACACAGGGAGTCACAAAGTGATAAGTTAATGGCCGTAAGTATACAGGCCCTAACCACAAGGCCATCTCTGTATAAATCTCCGACCCCTGTGGGTAAGTCAAATGTGGTAACTTGTTATTACTGTCATAAAGAGGGACATTTTGCACGAGACTGTAAATCAAAGAATGCACAAAGATCATACCAACCCCCTAGACAATGACATGACACACGAAATTGGGAGCAAGGACCGCAGAGACGGAGTTATGAGCCACACGCAGGGGAAACAAAGAGGTATCCCCCAAAAAGAGACTGGCAAGTCACTGATAGATCCCATTTACCCCCTTCACAGGTAATAGCTGCCAGCGCAATACAGGGAGGCCACCACGCACCATAGGGGCGAGGCCACACCTGTAATCTGCAGCCAGTGAAATTAATTGCGAACCTTGGAAGTGAACCCAAGGTCACAATTGATGTAGCTGGTAAATCTCTAAATTTCCTTGTAGATACGGGGGCGGCCAAGTCAGTGATAAATTCGACCGTGGGCATGAGAACCACTGGTAAAACAATTCCAGCCATGGGAGTAACAGGCGTAGTACAGCACTACCCTTTAAGCAAACCTGCAGAGATTACGATAGGGCCTTTGCATACCAAGCATTCTTTCCTGCTGGCTGCATCGGCTCCGACTAATCTCTTAGGGAGAGATTTACTGTGCAAAATGGGATGCGTCATATACTGTACTCCTGAAGGTGTGTTCTTGGACATACCCGAAAACCACGCTCAGGAAGCGCAAGATATGCTAGACTCCCCAACAAGATTAATGTCACACACTGTTATTATAAATAGGTGTCCGTCCAAGGTAGAAGAAATGATTTCCCAGATACCGGAGTCACTTTGGACCAAAGATGGACAAGACACTGGATTGATGGCAAATGTAGCCCCAGTAGTTGTGCAAGTAAAAGATGGTAGGATAGCTCCAAAAATCCCACAATATCCTCTGAAGCCAGAGGTGGAGTTAGGAGTTTACCCTGTAATAGGGCGCTTGCTACAACAGGGCATTCTGGTAAGGACGTCCAGCACTGCAAATAGTCCCATCTTCCCTGTTAAAAAGAGTGGGGGGAGGGGTTACCGATTAGTGCAGGATCTAAGAGGGATCAACAAAATAGTTGAGAGTCAATTCCCCGTAGTGCCAAATCCAGCTGTCATCCTAATGCAAATCCCTCCCACTGCCAAATTTTTCACTGTGATTGACCTCTGCTCCGCTTTCTTCTCGGTACCTCTACACCCTGACAGCCAATACTTATTTGCATTTACATACAGAGGAGTTCAATATACATGGACTCGCTTACCCCAAGGTTTCATAGACAGTCCAAGTATTTTCTCACAAGCTCTGCATGATTGTTTACAGTCTTTCCAACCAGTGAGTGGATCAGTATTGATACAGTACGTGGACGATTTACTACTGTGTTCAGATTCATTGGAAGCGTCCCTGAGAGATACGAAACAGCTCCTGTCTCATCTTTCAGACACAGGACACAAGGTTTCCAAAGACAAGTTACAATTATGCCAGACTCGTGTGAAGTATTTGGGACACTGTTTAACACAAGGACTGAGACACCTTACCGCTGATAGAATTCAAGCAATTCGTGACATGACCCTGCCACAAACCCAGCAACAGATTAGAATGTTTTTAGGAATGTGTGGGTATCGCCGTAACTGGATCCCAGGTTTTTCCATACTGGCCTTACCTTTGCAGGAGATGGTCTCATCAAGCAAACCTGATCGGATTTCGCACACAGACGAATCTGAGATGGCATTTGAGAGACTTAAACAGTGCCTAACGCAGGCACCAGCATTAGGTATGCCTGACTATGGGAAACCCTTTGAGCTGTACGGAACAGAGAGTGCTGGTTGCGCAGCAGGTGTCCTAACCCAGAAGCATGGTGATGCCAGCAGGCCGGTAGCTTACTACAGCGCCCAGCTTGACACGGTAGCGCGATCCCTCCCCACATGCTTGCGAAGTGTTGCAGCGATAGCATTGCTAGTTACAAAAAGCGAAGATGTAGTGCTAGGACACAACCTCACAATCCATACGCCCCATGCAGTGTCAGCTTTGCTAAATTCTGCCCAAACCAGACACGTCTCATCAGCGTGGTTTACAAGATGGGAATTGGCACTGATGGCCCCCGTAAACATTACCATAAGGAGATGCAGCACATTAAATCCTGCAACGTATCTCCCAGGTGTGCCTGGACAGGCACAAAGGGTGGAGGATGAGAATAATGGTGAAGGAGGATTTAATACAGAGGATGACACACATGATTGTATGCAATATTTGACCCAAAATTTCACGGCAAGGCCTGACATCAGTGACAACCCACTGGAAGATGTAGATTTTACTTTCTACACTGACGGTAGTTGTCACAGACAGACGGACTCGGGAGACTTGTGTACTGGATACGCAGTCGTAGATGACCAAGGTACCATAGAAGCAGAACCGCTAGGCCCACCTCACTCAGCACAAGTTGCTGAACTGGTTGCCCTGACCAGAGCATGTGAATTGGCTAAGGGCAAGTCAGCCAATATCTACACAGATTCTAGGTACGCATTCGGAGTAGTCCATGATTTCGGAGCCCTATGGCGCCTCAGAAATGTCATGACGGCAGCTGGCACACCCGTAGCGCATGCAGCCTTCTAACAGCAATACAGGAACCCGACAGAGTGGCTGTTATCAAGTGTAAAGCTCACACGTATAGCCAAGACCCGGTATCACTTGGTAAAAGCCGAGCAGACGAAGCTGCCAAATCAGCAGCTAGTAACCCCATACAAACAGATAGTACACGACTGATGGTATTTAACACTGTAAACACACAGAAATTGTGTGAAATGCAAAATTTGTGTTCCCCACAGGAAAAGGCAGTTTGGAAGTCAAAAGGATATGGCCAGGAGTCCTCAGGACTCTGGACAGATGGACATGGTAAACCAGTGGCACCCAGAGCATACCTTCCAAGTCTAGCGGAAGCAGCACATGGGCTGACTCATCTAGGCAAAGAAGGGATGTGCAAGCTAGTAAGAGCTTATTGGTGCACCCCAGGATTTTCTTCCCATGCGGGTAAAAGAGCGATGACATGCCTTACCTGCTTGAGGAAGAATATCGGAAAGGCAATACCGACAGAGCCATCTCATATCTCTCCAACAGATGGCCCTTTTCAGGTGATACAAATTGATTTCATACAATTGCCACCTTGTAGAAATTTAAAGTATGTTTTGGTCTGTATTGATGTATTCTCAAATTGGGTTGAAGCATTTCCTGCGGCCACAAATACCGCTGTATTTACTGCAAAGAAAATTGTGCAGGAATTTGTGTGTAGGTACGGTATCCCTAGAATAATCGAAAGTGATAGGGGTACCCATTTCACAGGTGAAGTCTTTCAAACAATGTGTAAGTTGATGGGAATTAATAGTAAGCTGCATACTCCGTATCGCCCCCAGGCGAGCGCGAAGGTGGAAAGAGTAAACAGCACTATTAAAAATAAATTGAGCAAGGTAATGACTGAAACAGGACTGTTATGGCCTGAAGCTTTGCCAATCGTATTATACAGCATCAGAACCACTCCCAGGTCCCCTCTTAATCTGTCTCCTTTTGAAATTCTGTTTGGTCGACAACCCCATGTTATGATTAAACCCCAGGATGATTTGAAATGTAACAATGAAGTAACCGTAAAGTACTTGGTTAAGATGAGTAAGCAATTGAGGAATCAGAATGATAATCTAAAGTTGGTGATTCCTGATTTGCCAGACAGTAATTGTCATGACATTGAACCTGGGGATTATGTAATGATACGGAATTTTCTACGCTCAGGTTGCCTTATTGACAGATGGGAAGGACCATATCAAGTCTTATTGACCAGCACAACTGCTTTGAAGGTTGCCGAGAGAGAGACTTGGGTCCATTCGTCTCATTGTAAAAAGGTCACTGACCCAGAGAGGTCCCATGATAAAGAACAGACGGTAGAGGTTGTATCACTAGTGTGTCTGTTCAGGGAGAATTGAGACGACACCTGAGCACTGAGAATAACAAGACCGGAAGCTTGTCGAGCCAGATTTCTTTTTCCCATTTGTTATTTTCTCCAGTTCCCACCTCCCTCCTATTTCTTTTCCCCCTTCTTATTTTCCTCCTTTTGCTCCTCAAAGATGGACTTGCCCCAAGAGACTGTGATCCGGATTTTCCTGTTGACCATGATGTTGACCAGAGCAGTCTGTTTCGGTGAGAGTACCATGGAGGTCGAGAAAGGATCAGGAATGGGTTCTGATGACCAGGATGCAGGCGTAGATTTCCAAGAACAATATAATCTTCGAGTAAAGGCGAGTATCAGAAAACGATCTGGTAGCATTGACAATAGAAGGAATTGTGAAGGATTGTTAGCTGAAGAGAACTGCATCTGTAGGCATTGTGACAATATAGTTGAGGATGGGTGCATAAAGAAATGTCAGTCCAGTTTTAATGTCCACATGGACCGGCATCCATTGAGTGACTATCACTCCTTAGTGGGTAAAGTGTTAAATCAGACAGACTGTTGGGTATGCTCTCAAGTACCTCAAGGCCATAGCAAATCAGGACTAGTACCATTCCCTTTAACGGTAGGAGAGGTACTTGAGCTAAGTGGTGGGAGGCCGGTGGACAAGAGGTTTAATATCTCCAGTCCTCCTAGTTTGAAGCTCCACCAATATCATGTGGATAGGTCCTTAGTGTGCTTTAACATTTCCAATCCCCGAAAGCCGGGAAATTGGGAAGTGTCATGGGGTAATCAAACCATGACATTCTCACATAGAGCCGACAGATTGCCCATAGACACAGAACTTATACGCCAGATAGCCGACCATAGGAAATTCTTTCAGTATAGGTACACCTTAGGAAGTAGGATCATGCGAGTTGGAGAAGTATCACCAGGATACTGTGCACAGATCGTACAAACTGATACGTGTACTAAACAGATGGAAGAATTAGGGTTAGGAGAGTTCACATGGAAAATCTGTAATATGGTTATGTCACACTCCGTCCCATATGTTCTCCCCGATGATGCATACTTCATATGCGGGAGGAAGGCGTATAAGTGGCTTGCCCCAAACTCAGAAGGATTATGTTATATTGGAAAAGTACTGCCTGAGGTAATGACTGTATCCCACACTAAAATGAAAGATATTCACCGTGGTGCCCAAGCTCCTTATACTCACACTCATTACGAGCACATCGTTAAACGGCACCTGATAGAAAGAACAGAGCATTCAGCCTCTGACCTGATCCATGAATCCACCGGGATTCAATTCCTACTCGCGTTAGATATCACTCGTACCGCTAGAGGAGTGATAAATTATAAATATATATCTGCGCTTGCAAATTTATTAGACAATATCACCGAAATGTATGACGACACATTCAGGTACACTGGGAAAGAGTTACAAGCCTACAAAACAGAACTGGTTCAGCATAGGATGATTCTCAATTACATCACAGCT
Source organism: Pseudophryne corroboree (assembly GCF_028390025.1). Taxonomy (NCBI): domain Eukaryota; kingdom Metazoa; phylum Chordata; class Amphibia; order Anura; family Myobatrachidae; genus Pseudophryne; species Pseudophryne corroboree. The sequence goes on from NC_086445.1 coordinate 471,870,998, forward strand.
GTGACAGGCGGGTATTGTGTAACCCTGGCAACTCAATATGGAATCAAGTGCTGCACGTACATTACAAACAGCACGGAGGACCCAGCCGAGGTCATAGACCAAAAGATAGATGACATTCTACAATTAAAATGGGAGTTCCGAAGGAAACACAATCTCACCCTTGCCGCTGTGGGTAATGAGCTGACCAGTTGGGTGTCATGGTTGAACCCACGAAATTGGTTCTCTGGTTTAGGAGAATGGGCCCAAGGTATTATCATGGATGTAGGGAAATTTCTTTTGTGTATTCTGGGAGTCATCATATTGGTCGGTCTGATATTTAGATGCGTTCGGGTTTTGAAGAAGTGTAAACGTAGTGCCCGAGTGATGAGTTTAATAAGCGAGGACACTGTATTAACAACGATTAATTTGATGTATGACCCAACAATAGAGACAATGTTGTGATGAAAATGTGATTCCACGGTCCGTTTCTTTCACCCGTTTCTCCTTTGTTTTCCTCCAAGGTACAAAGACATCCGCTTGGAAGAAGAATTTGACAACCTTTTACACAGACCATTGATGGACAATGCCATAGACCCCCATTTTCCCTAGTGACTCTAAAATTTTACGATAGCCCAACACTTCAAAGATTGTAAGTCTATGGACATTGAGAAAGCTTTTTGCTCAAGCAATTATAGCAAAAGCATCGGGAGACTACAGTCAACATGTACATCGAGACAAGACACAAGACAAGACCTCAAGCAACAAATGTACATTAAACTCACATAGTTTATGACTGCATTTACCATAATTGCTTCTTATCTTCATCTCTACAACCTTCAGGTAATGACACACATAGTCGATAGGGAATATAGGCACAGATATCAGCACTCACATATCCCCCATTCATGTATCATCAACTAAAATGTGCTCCCCCATTTTGTTGCAACCAAAAGCCGAAAAGAGCTCGGTAAAGTTTGACAGCCCATCCACAGACCCGTACTACGGGATAAGAAGGAATTCAAATGTATACTTCGCAATACCTCGAAGCTTGATTTAAAACACGTACGGCACGATGATACATGACCCCTCAAACATGGACTCATACATACATGCTTCTACTATCTCACTAGGTCATACCTTTTTCCCACCTTCTTCTCTTCTCCCTTACCCAATCATAGAAATGTATTTTTACATGACATATATTTTTCTCTTTTTGAACTGTTTTTAGGAAGTGGCAGTTATTAATGACTGCCAAAGGGTGGACTGTCAAAGTCAGAAAAATATCACGCTGCACGTTGCCATATATTCACCTCATGCGCGTGCCTGCTGCACGTGCACATTCTCTCCCGTGCGTGCGGATACTCGCAGCCGCGTGATGGCGCCTCGGCCATGCGCTCGAGCGCGTAGTATGTGTATTTACGGTAGAGTTTGTGTGCGTCTAGCGGGCGACTCAATCGTTAGATAATAAATCCATATAGCATGTTTTATAGATAATGTTCCCCTTAGTAATAACTGTAAGTTTGTTTAATGTGACTTGTTCACGGACTTGGGAATCCCTCTTTGTATGGTACAAAGGGTCTGATTAAAGTTGAACAGTGGTGTCTGGTACCTAACCGAAGAGTATTTTAATAGCAATAATCCGGTGTTGGTTAGGTAAAGATTAATCGCTCCTGCGTGTAGTTATGGCCATTAGTAGTTTCTGGACATATTCTATATTTGCAGTTCATTATCCATGCGGCGGGAATCCGGAGATTCCCACCCACCTGAGCTGTTTGAAATAGTCACAGCCCACCTGTTCAAACTAACCTATGACCTTTTGATATGATGCGAGGAGACATTCCTGTGTCCAATGAACAATGAGATTGTAGGTCCCTTTGTAGTATACTGTACTCAGTGTATATGAGATCAGCCAGCCTGAACAGCTCCCGCACTCTCCACAAACGGTTTTCATATTGATTAACTCGGAGCTGGTACCAGGCTGCGCTGCGATCGTTCCCATTGTGTGTAAGTAATTCTCTGTGATTATCTCACTCTTTGTTTGTATTGGCCACATTCTCTCTCTCTCTCTGTTTAGTTTAAGATTGTAACGTTATTGTATATTTCTGTCTAGATATTCTGTTAGAATTATATGTTAGTATGTAGTGTATGACTTGTAACTGTTTTACCCCTTTTCAATATAACCAAAAGCTTGTTAGTAAAGTTGTTGGATCCTTAGCACGGTATTGTGTGTTCATTACATTGCAGAGGGTAATAGGAGCGTCTCGATCGCTCAAACAGCTTTAGTGTTAACAAGGTTAAGCAGCGTTATATCGCTACAGTGTTTCAGTACAAGGTTTACAGTATAAGAATATCCTTTCTATGTGTTACATTCAAGGTTTACTGATTGTCATCTTGTGAGCGTCTGCGCCGCTCGTGATCTCCTCGTGGTCTCGAGCGTCCGCTACGCTGATAGCGTAGCATTACGGTTGTCGCTCGCCTATAGCGTGCTCGACACCACGCATTAAGCTGTGAGCGAGCGTGCCGCATGTGCGTCTCGATCACAGCCTAGCGTTTGCTACGCTAGATACGTACCCTTACGGTACCCCATACGCCAATTGCGTACTGTGTCTCTTACCCATTATTGTGAAGTTATAAGGTAATCTAAATCAGCATTATCACCATTGAAAGAATGGTGGAGGATTATATGAGTGACCGCATCCAAGTAGGCACGTCAGACAGTCCGTACGTATACTGGCAGGAAAAAGAGGCAATTTGGAGGCCCTTGCACAAACTGGCTTTATTCTACCTAAGTTGCCCTCCCTCCAGTGTGTACTCCGAAAGAGTGTTTAGTGCCGCCGCTCACCTTGTCAGCAATCGGCGTACGAGGTTACTTCCAGAAAATGTGGAGAAGATGATGTTCATTAAAATGAATTATAATCAATTCCTCCGTGGAGACATTCACCAGCAGCAATTGCCTCCAGAAAGTACACGGGGACCTGAGATGGTGGATTCCAGTGGGGACGAATTAATAATCGGTGAGGAGGGGGATGTACACAGTGAAAGGGGTGATGAATCGGACGATGATGATGAGGTGGACATCTTGCCTCTGTAGAGCCAGTTTGTGCAAGGAGAGATTGATTGCTTCTTTTTTGGTGGGGGCCCAAACCAACCAGTCATTTCAGTCACAGTCGTGTGGCAGACCCTGTCGCTGAAATGATGGGTTCGTTAAAGTGTGCATGTCCTGTTTATACAACATAAGGGTGGGTGGGAGGGCCCAAGAACAATTCCATCTTGCACCTCTTTTTTCTTTCATTTTTCTTTGCGTCATGTGCTGTTTGGGGAGTATTTTTTTGAAGGGCCATCCTGCGTGACACTGCAGTGCCACTCCTAGATGGGCCAGGTGTTTGTGTCGGACACTTGGGTCGCTTATCTTAGTCACATAGCTACCTCATTGCGCCTCTTTTTTTCTTTGCGTCATGTGCTGTTTGGGGAGTATTTTTTTGATGGGCCATCCTGCGTGACACTGCAGTGCCACTCCTAGATGGGCCAGGTGTTTGTGTCGGCCACTTGGGTCGCTTATCTTAGTCACACAGCTACCTCATTGCGCCTCTTTTTTTCTTTGCGTCATGTGCTGTTTGGGGAGTATTTATTTGAAGGGCCATCCTGCATGACACTGCAGTGCCACTCCTAGATGGGCCAGGTGTTTGTGTCGGCCACTTGGGTCGCTTATCTTAGTCACACAGCTACCTCATTGCGCCTCTTTTTTTCTTTGCGTCATGTGCTGTTTGGGGAGTATTTTTTTGAAGGGCCATCCTGCGTGACACTGCAGTGCCACTCCTAGATGGGCCAGGTGTTTGTGTCGGCCACTTGGGTCGCTTATCTTAGTCACACAGCTACCTCATTGCGCCTCTTTTTTTCTTTGCGTCATGTGCTGTTTGGGGAGTATTTTTTCAAGTGCCATCCTGTCTGACACTGCAGTGCCACTCCTAGATGGGCCAGGTGTTTGTGTCGGCCACTTGGGTCGCTTATCTTAGTCACACAGCTACCTCATTGCGCCTCTTTTTTTCTTTGCGTCATGTGTTGTTTGGGGAGCATTTTTTTGAAGGGCCATCCTGCGTGACACTGCAGTGCCACTCCTAGATGGGCCAGGTGTTTGTGTCGGCCACTTGGGTCGCTTATCTTAGTCACACAGCTACCTCATTGCGCCTCTTTTTTTCTTTGCAGCATGTGCTGTTTGGGGAGTATTTTTTTCAAGTGCCAACCTGTCTGACACTGCAGTGCCACTCCTAATTGGGCCAGGTGTTTGTGTCGGCCACTTGGGTCGCTTATCTTAGTCACACAGCTACCTCATTGCGCCTCTTTTTTTCTTTGCGTCATGTGCTGTTTGGGGAGTATTTTTTTGAAGGGCCATCCTGCGTGACACTGCAGTGCCACTCCTAGATGGGCCAGGTGATTGTGTCGGCCACTTGGGTCGCTTATCTTAGTCACACAGCTACCTCATTGCGCCTCTTTTTTTCTTTGCGTCATGTGCTGTTTGGGGAGTATTTTTTTGAAGGGCCATCCTGCGTGACACTGCAGTGCCACTCCTAGATGGGCCAGGTGTTTGTGTCGGCCACTTGGGTCGCTTAGCTTAGTCACACAGCTACCTCGGTGCAAATTTTAGGACTAAAAATAATATTGTGAGGTGTGAGGTGTTCAGAATAGACTGAAAATGAGTGGAAATTATGGTTATTGAGGTTAATAATACTATGGGATCAAAATGACCCCCAAATTCTATGATTTAAGCTGTTTTTTAGGGTTTTTTGAAAAAAACACCCGAATCCAAAACACACCCGAATCCGACAAAAAAATTTCGGTGAGGTTTTGCCAAAACGCGTTCGAACCCAAAACACGGCTGCGGAACCGAACCCAAAACCAAAACCCGAAAAATTTCCGGTGCACATCACTAATATTTAGGCTGTAGTCAGGGTTAAGGTTATTTCGATAACTCTATTGAAAATCATATTGTCAACATGCTAACTCACAATGTCGACATACTGGCTCTATCAACATTATGTCAGTGTCAACATTTGACTTGTCAACATCCCATCAATGTTGACAGTCTGACCATGTCAATATTAAGGTTATAGAAGTGTCCTACAGTATAAAGTATACTTATTGTGTGTTAGTGTAAGACACCACCGCTGTTAGAAGGTGTCTCTGGAAGATGCCTGTCTCTTTATTACTGAGCTAATAAGCAGGAAACAGTATTATTACCTCTTCTGGAAGGGCCCGCCACCACTGAAAGCTCCTTTTTCTCCTCCGATGTTATTCGCCTTCTTTTGGCACCTGATAAGTACAATGTAAATGTTATTCTATATTTATCCAATACACATAGGGTCTGATGCAGAGCTGAAGTCTGTGCGCGGAGCATATGTTACATGTTATCACACTGTGCATGTTCCATGACAAAGTGTACACAGCTATGGACATTACAGAGCCATACCATCTCAGACACATCGCCACTTGTGTAGAGTTGGCGGCATTAGGCATTCTCCTATAGGCTCATAGAGGGCGTTACAATGCATTGCTGGCTATACAGAGCTGTGCACACACCTAAGTACACCTGTTGTCTGATGGATCTTTTGTACCGGGTATAGTGCTGGCTCATATGCAGACGGATAATGAAGCTGGCTATAGTACCAAGCATATGGATAGGGGCAGGGCGGTCACAAAGATGTGTATAACTCTGCATATGGGATATTATTGGTATCAGTGGCCCAGTCTATGGTCAGTATACTGCTGTGATGCAGGTAGGCAACTATGAGCCAAAGGAAACTGTTGGCATGCATCTTGCAACCGGTAGAGCCACCCAAAATATCCTAAGGATCCAGCTGACAGTGCATGCGTGACCTAAGCTCACACATGCTACAACCAAGGTTGTGCTCCTTAGTAGGTAATGGCATCCCAGAGGAGGTTTAATGAGAGAAATGAGAGACGGAGTGTATTGCTGCAGGAACGAATAGCTGCAGAATCTCCACTGAGGCAAATCCATTAGACATGCATCACTGTCCAACATCGCAGACTGCTAAATAAACTTGAAAGCGTGGGGGTGGATTATAAAACGGTTAAATGGATAAGAACCTGGTTGCAGGATAGGAAACAGACAGTTGTAGTGAATGGAGTTCAATCTATGGAGGGAAATGTTACCAGTGGAGTACCCCAGGGATCTGTACTTGGTCCAGTTCTCTTTAATATCTTTGTTGGTGACATTGCAGATGGTATTGAAGGGAAGGAATGCCTTTTTGCAGATGATACAAAGATATGCAACAGGGTAGACACACCGGGAGATGTAGAACAAATGATTGATGACCTAGGTAGGCTTGAGAAATGGTCAAGAACGTGGCAACTACAGTTTAATGCTAAAAAATGCAAAATCATGCACTTGGGTCTCAAAAACCCAAAGGCTAAAAAATATAGTATCAAGGGTACTATAATGGAAACTACTGAGGAGGAAAGGGATTTATGAGTCACTATTTCAAGTGACTTGAAGGCAGGAAAGCAATGCAACAAAGCAATGAGGAAGGCAAGTCAGATGCTTGGTTGCATAGGGAGAGGAATCAGTAGCAGGAAAAAAGAAGTGATAATGCCACTGTATAGGTCATTGGTGCGTCCCCATCTGGAATACTGTGTCCAGTTCTGGAGACCATATCTCCAGAAAGATATAAATACATTAGACAGTGTACAAAGAAGGGCAACTAAAATGGTGCATGGCCTACATCACAAAACTTACCCGGAAAGGCTAAAAGATCTTAACATGTATAGTTTGGAGGAGAGAAGGGAAAGGGGGGACATGATAGAAACTTTTAAATATATCAAGGGTCTTAACAAAGTTCAGGAGGGAAAAATTCTTCAAAGGAAGAGAAGTATTAGAACTCGAGGACATACACTGAGACTGGAGGGGAAAGTTAAGGAAAAATTACTTCACAGAAAGGGTAGTGGATAAGTGGAATAGCCTCCCATCAGAGGTGGTAGAGGCTAAGAATGTAGAGCAATTTAAACATGCTTGGGATAGGCATATGAATATCCTTACAAAACATTAAGGCTAAAAAATGGTTGAGATTGCCTAAAGGCTAAAAAAAAGGGTCAGACTAGATGGGCCAAGTGGTTCTTATCTGCCGTCAAATTCTATGTTTCTATGTTTCTATGTAACCACAGGACAGTCAGTGCTGAGGCATCAGCGGAATCAGATTGAATACCTATTTGCAATCTGCCACTCACATACTGTAGGAGGGAGTTGAGCTCTGAGGACCAACACCATCCCCATCAGGCCCATTATAATGAATGGGCCTATTACAAAAGACACAGAAACTGGAGTTTCTGTACATGTAACAGACCCATTACTGATAATGAATAGACAAAGATTCCAATCACCACAAAGATGTACCTGTAGCAGCTTATTGCAGAAAGTGTTTTCTTTTTCTGAAATCAAGCATTTTATACCATCCTCTAAGGCTCCTGATGTGCCCCTGACTGGTGTAACTACATCTCTTACCTCACTTGTTACTCAATGATTTATGTCACATGTAGTAATCCCACTATCTGACCCATTATAGTTCTGATCTGTCAAGTAAAACATTATTTGTAAAAACATGAAACTAATACTTACAGGGACAGCCTGTCTTGTCCCTGGCAAGGCGTGGTCCGGCGTTCAGCTTCCTTTTCTCGCCTGTCATTGCAGAATGGACATTGCATATTTTAAGTTAGAGATATTTCATTTTAGTACAGATATATAATCATATAATAGTATAGTAATTTTTGTATGAACATGTAAATATTTATAAGGAGTCTACGCCCAGCATACCGGCGCCGGGATTCAAACCGCCGGCATGCCGGCAGCGGGGTGAGTGCAAAAGAGCCCCTTGCGAGCTTGCTGCGCTTGTTACACTGCGGGCATGGTGGTGTTATACGCACGCCACATTATTTATTCCCCATCCAGTGGTGTCGTGGACCCCCCAAGATGGAGAATAGTCGATATGCCGGTTGTTGGAATCCCAGCACCGGTAAGCTGAGCGCCAGGATCCCGACAGCCGGCATATTAAATGCTTCCATTTATACGCTTTCAGTATTGGTTCATTGTTGCAGGCTATGGGGGTACCCAATTAGCCACGATAATGCGGTTTTGCGATATTTTATTGCTTTTGTGATAACTTGGTATCCAGTTGGCTGCAAAAAGTTATAGTCTAAAAGTCTCTATGGGGTTTATCGCAAATTTCTCTTCACCATCTCTGAGCAGGGGATAAGTAGTGCAAAATCCCTATTTTAAGGTAAAATGTTAGGATTTGGTTTAGAACTCCTGGGACACTCCCATGAATGACTAATTAGGCACTTAGATATTTTCAATTATTTTTAAATTGCCAATAATGACATAATTTTTGGTGTCAAAAATGTAAAGTTATGGAAATTGGGGTACAAGGTATGGGACAGGTATATTGGGGTGCTTTATGAAAAAAATTTATGTACCCCAGATTTAATGAGAGCACATATTTAGCTGAACAATAAAAAATAGCTTTCTATAATTCTTACACATAAAAAAATGCATATAACAGCCATTTGACCCATATGAAATAGTGTTATTATGGCCACTAATAGTGTTATTATGCCCACTAATAGACTTCTATAATAATTCCCTATATTAGTTTGGCTTTTTAGGAGTACAGGCAGATTTCCACATTTTCTCCTATACTTATCTTTTGCCCTCTAGAATTATCGCACACATCCCATTATCTCCATTTTGGAATAGGATGGGTGAAATTGCTGATTTTTTGGGAGATAGGTGCGATAACCTTAGCCGCAAGTACTATATAACCTCTAGCTCATCTTCCTACTCAGTGGTAATGAGACCCCCAGAGGTGAGTGGGGTGCACAGGGCAGTGGTGAGGAGATGGCACACAGGTAAAGGTATATGTTTGACATGTCAACACTGACAGAATGCCGACATTGTCATAATATCAACATTGCGCATCGACCCGGGAACCTGTTCACGCTGCGTATTCAACCTGGAAATAACATTACTTTATTCCCGGGTTGAATTACTGGGTCAGGTGACCCGGGAATTCGACCATGGCCCTTTCACACCGCACACTGACCCGTGTCAACCCGGCAATATGCCTGGTCGATACTGGGTTATTTGTGCGGGATGAAAGGGGTCTTACTCTATTGAAAAACAGATTGTCAACATACTAACTCACAATGTCGACATACTGGCACTATCAACATTATGTCCGTGCCGACATTTGACTTTTGAAGATCCCAATCTGTCAATATTCAGATAACAGAAGTTTCCTACAGTATAAAGTATACTTATTGTGTGTTAGTGTAAGACACCACCATTGTTAGAAGGTGCCTCTGGAATATGCCTGTCTCTTTATTACTGAGCTAATAAGCAGGGAACAGTATTATTACCTCTTCTGGAAGGGCCCGCGACCACTTTCTCATCCTCCGATGTTAGTCGCCTCTTTTTGGCACCTGATAAGTACAATGTAAATGTTATTCTATATTTACTCCTATACACATAGGGGCTGATGCAGAGCGGTCTGCGCGGAACATTATTGCATGTTATCACACTGCTCATGGGGGGTCATTCCGAGTTGATCGTAGCTGTGCTAAATTTAGCACAGCTACGATCATTCACACTGACATGCGGGGGGACGCCCAGCACAGGGCTAGTCCACCCCGCATGTCAGTGCCGGCCCCCCACAGAAGTGCAAAGGCATCGCACAGCAGCGATGCCTTTACACTCAAGAGTAGCTCCCGACCAGCGCAGCTTTAGCGTGCTGGCCGGGAGCTACGCATCGCTCCCCAGGCCGCAGCGGCTGCATGTGATGTCACGCAACCGCCGTGGCCCGCCACCCCAACGGTCCGGCGATGCCTGCGTTGGCAGGACCGTGCCTCCAGAACAGCGTCTTAACACCGCCGCCCAGCCCCCTCCCGCCCAATGACTGCCTCTGCCTCAGAGGCGATCGCTAGGCAATGATGGCTGGCATGCGCAGGCGCATGCGCAGTTTTGACCCGATCACTGCACTGCGAGAAACTGCAGCGAGCGATCAGGTCGGAATGACCCCCATGTTCCATAACCAAGCACACACAGCTATGGCCAATGCAGAGTCATGCCATCTCAGTCGCATCGCCACATGTATAGAGTTAGCGGCACTAGGCATTCTCCTGTAGGCTCATAGAGGGAGATACAGTGCATTGCCGGCTATACAGAGCTGTGCGCCAGGGCCGTTTCTTGGGGCAGGCGAGCAGTGCAACCGCACTGGGCGCCCGCCGCGGCACTAACTGTGGCTCCCTGCTTCCCCCTCCTATTTCTCCCAGAGTAACCCGCTCAGGGGCGAAGTTTCACGGAATGACGCGGTTGCGTCGTTACGTCACGACGCAACCCCGTCACTCCGCGAAACTCCCCCCCCCCCTGAGCGGAGTACAGAGGGGGATCCAAGTTAGGAAGAGGGAAAGGCCAGTGCGAGGAGCGACTGGTGAGGCGGACCGAAGAGCGGTAATCGCCTCTGTAAGTGTTCTCTCTCTCTCTCTCTCTCTCTCTCTCTCTCCCTCTCTCTCTCAATGTGTAAAATGGGGACACTTGCCGTAATGTGTGAAATGGGGACTCTTGCCTGCCGTAGTGTGGGGATTTAATGTATCAAGGGCATTGCAGTGTGTGGCATAATATGGTGCAGGGGGCATTACTGTGTGGGGCTTAATATGGTAGAATTTTTTTTTCCTGTGGTGGTCGTGATCTGTTGGAGCAGGGTCAAAAACTGGATTGTGAGGTAGTCTTTTCAGACGAGGCCATGCCCATTTAAATGAGGCCACGCCCCCTAGTTTTTTTTTTTTTAAATCTAGGTGTGGGGGGGGGGGGGGGGCACATTTTTTTATGTCATGGGGGGGCGCATTTTTAAATCTCGCACTGGGAGCCAAATCGGCTAGAAACAGCCCTGAGTGTCATGTGTATGAATGCAATACCTGACAGTAAAAAGGTTAAATATATTGAGCAATTGATGTTTACAGCTCTTTTAAGTGGTATCCAGATTAAGGACCATAAATCTCCTGCTGCCCTGCTTTGTAGGGCAATTCTCCCGGATTCTTCAGATTCTGCCAGGGGTGACACTGAGGATTGGAGCACAAACTTACATGTATTTCCTCATTAAAAGCTATGTAAGTTTGTAATTGTATTGCAAATGCAATTTACAGTGTGAGTTCGCATGAGAACTGCTAACAGGACCCAACTTGCATCTTTGCACCCTATGTCTGTGACTCTGTATAGTTATTAAAGTTCAACTGAATGTATAACAACGGACACTTTAAAGAAACAGACTATTCATCAAAGAAACAACAGCACCATCTAGTGCTAAAAGTTGAAATAGCATCATCTCTAAGTTAGAATCCCTAAAACAGTGGTTCCCAAACTGTGTGCCGTGGCTCCCTGGGGTGCCTCGGGACACTTGCAAGGGTGCCTTGGATTGGTGGTCCAGGACAAATTCAAATTATTCATGGTCAATATAATAGGCAAAACTAGTGCTAGTAGCAGTCAGTCATAAAATATGGGGACAAACAGAAGCAAATCTTGTCCCTCACCACACAATTGAGCCTAAGGATGACATATAAACACAATCTACTTAATTTAATATTTCTTTCTAAATTTCTCAATAAGAAATTTTTGGCCTAGGGGTGCCGTGAATTTTTTTTTGATACTCTAGGGCACCGTGATTCGAAAAAGTTTGGAAACCACTGCCCTAAAAACAGTAATCAGCTGAAACCTGGCAGTAATAAAACTGCTGCACCAGATTAAGCCTTGGGGAGGCGGGGAGGGGGGGGGGGGGGTTGGGGGTCAGAGCACTTAAGACAGGGCACCAGGGGGAAGGGGGTGTACAAAATGCTTTCTACCTGGGCTTCCCTCTTAATTTATGATTGCAATCAACTCTGTTGAAATTCCTTTCTTATCAATTAAATAGTTCACCACAGGTGACGCCAATCATACATAAAGAGGAACGTTCAGGTAGAGAGCATTTTGTCCACCCCTTTTCTCCTGGTGCCCTGTCATTTTATCCCTTCTGGAATGGGTCATGTTGGGAGGTATTGATTATGTGTTTCAATGTAAACCAGTGTATAGTACAATTAAAATAATAGTTTAATAATGCCTGGGTACTGTTTATAGCTCCAACTAATTGAGATACAACTATTTTATAACGTTTTACTGCAGTGGAACAGGACAACTTAACCTTAAAATACACATAGGAAAATAAAATCTATGTTATCTTAAGGAATATTAGTTTCATGAGGAGTATGAATAGGCATGGGCGCTAATCGAGCACTTGTCCCAGTACCGACAATATGTAAAATGTGCTGTATTATGCAGTGAACTGTGTTGTCATGGTGCACCCAGAGTCAATAGTGTGTACAGTTTAAACAAAAAGAAAAAGAAAGACTCTTTGGGGTATATTTACCAAGATTTGTGCTTCTGCCGAGTTTGGACTTGAATTTGATCGATAGTGTTTTTGTGTAATTTTTTGAAGTCATAATCGGTAAATTACTAAGCTACCATGTTCTGGGTTTTCGTATTTTCCGATGTCGATGTTATTCGTACTTTAAAATGAATGCATTTCTCGGCCGGATTAGTGTTGTTCGGCAGAACATGGGTGGTTGTTCCTTCAGAATCATAATTTTACCAACATGGCAGTGTTTTTTGTTTGCGGCCGCGTTTCCACTTGTACTTTCGTTTTTGTCACTTGGTCGTGATTGATTGAGTTTCAGATGTAGGAGTGTCTTAGCGCAAATATGCCCCAAACCGTCGGACCCTCGTGGGTTTAGTTAGTGGAGAGGTGAGAGGTTGTGTTCTGTGGAGTAGGTCAGTAGGTTGGTGGATTTGTGGTCGTTTGCAATTTCTGAGTGCTGTATTGTGTTTGAAAGTAGTCTTGTCATTCTTGTTGTGTAGTCATTTATTAGTTTGTCTGAGTTTTTGTCCTTGTCTTATTTAATTTAAGTCTCTTGTCAGTGTTTGTTTGTTTGTTTGTTTGTTTGTGTGTGTGTGGGTGTTTGTGTGGTTGGTGTATGCTGTGTAGAGGTAGTGGAGGAGGGTGTTTTTTTTCTGGTTTTATTTTTCAGTGTTCAGTGTTGTTAGTCTAATTTATGTCTGAGTCTGAGGTGAGTGAGGTGGAGGAGGTTAGTGAGGTTGAGGAGGTGGGAGAGGTTGCTGTTGAAGCCTCTAGTGACAGTGATGCTGCTCCACAGCCACGCACCACAACTAAGACTGGACACAATGTTAAATTTATATTTTCTGAGAATGTGGCTTTGGTGCGTGAGCTGATGAAATACTATCGTCAGCTGTTTGGGCCTGACTCATTGAAGGTGACATCCCGCAAGCAATCCATCTTGTGGTCCAAAGTTGTTGCAGCTGTGAACAGTGAGGGCATTATTAAGCGGACAGAGGACACGTGCCACAAACAGTTTTATGATATCAAGCGCTGTGTCAAGGCTAAAATGGCCAAAGAGGCAAAGTCTGCTCGACAGACAGGTGGTGGACATCCATTCGTGTCCACATATCTGAAGTATGAGGAACCCATGAGGAGCCTAATACCTCCAGAAGTTGTGAGGGCTACTTATGTCCGGGATTTGGATTGGCCCTTGCAGGATGGTGAGTGTATTTTATGTGTGAAAAAAGGGTAATCATTTGAATTTTGTGCTTTTGTGTGTACATAGTTTTGTCCCCAGGTATTGTATATTTTTAAATCAAATGTTGCAAATAACTTTATGCATATGTGTCTCATTGTTGGTGTGATTTAAAAGTGGTGTTGTTTTGTGTGAATTAATTTATAAATGGGCCTTAATAAGTCTATTCACATTAGTGCAGTAATGTTTTGTGGTGTAATGCATATATTGCAATACTGTATACTTATTTGTCTGGGTCATAAGCCTGAGCAACTTACTCTTGGTGGCTATTTGTTTGATTTTATGGTCAATGGATGTACTGTATGTGGAGTATTTTTGGCTTAGTTTGGTGTTTTAGATAAGTTAGTGTATTCACCTATGTACTTGTTGTTCTTTATGTCCAATTTGTTTATACTTTGTAGCACAACAACAACAACAACAACACCTCTTTTCCTGTTATTTATTTTTGAGGGCATTTTATTATGTTGTTGTCAAGGACTCATTCAATCCTCTATACTGTATGTTGTTGGTTCATTTTGCTAGGTGAAATAGTGATTAAGTTATTTTTCACTTCAAACTGATTTTTGAAGAAAAAAAACAACAACAACAACCCATCTAAATATGTGCCAGTCCATTATTTGTCATCATTATTCTCATTTTAGTGCTGTGTCTTGTTGTAGCAAATGCGTAGTTGATTAATTGTGTGTTTGTAATTTTTTGGTTTGTCCATCAAACTAAGCACATTAATTAGTTATGTGTGTATTTATCTGTTTGTTGGTTTCTCAGAAAGTAAAAAAAATATACTTAAACAAAGGAATTGTTTATTTTTCATTTTAGCAATGTGTGTATGTACAAAAAATTCAATTAACGTATTGTGCATAATTATGACCATGGCAACTTTTTTTTTTTTTACAAATGTACCATATTATTTTCCAGTGGCAAAAAAGACCACAACATGCGCCCTGCCCCCACTCAGCCAGAAGATGAGGGTGATGGGGAAGCTGGTAATTACATGTTTTTGGGGAATTTAAAAAAAAGCAAATGTCTTACATGATATTAATTGCTGTTTTTTGTTTAGGAGCATCCATACAAGTGTCTCCTCCTAGAAAGCAGTATCCTGATGTTTCAAGCAGGCCAAGACACATGCGCCACAAGAAACACAGCCAGGATGTGCACACCAGACCACACGCTTCTCCACCACAATGGCGCATTTCGGACGTCTCTTCAAGACCACCACTCCAACTATTGGAGAGTCCTCTGTCAAGGTCACCACATTCGCCACAGCTGCCTAGTGAGTAAACAAAAAAATGACATTAGGACACATACTTACACAGGGCAGATATGGATTATGCAGGCTGTAAGCATACCAGTGAATACCATATGTATGTCGGAACACCAACAACAAACAATGTTAAAAATACTATTATGGACTCACAGGTGTAAACAAAATTTGTGGGTGTCGACTACAGCCATAGAGTAGCAAATTAACCTGTAAGGACTGCAGCCAAAACATAAGGGTTATCTTACCAAAGAGTACGCTTCCAACATTCTGGGTGTGGTAAAAAGCACAAGGTACCAGCGCTGGCTGTAAGAATTATATAAGGACGGTTTGCTGAATAAAATGTCAATTTATTAAACCATTTAAAAAGACAGGTGTAAAATCCCGTTATTATTCTGAATGACACTTAAAATATATAGTATAATAATTCCCCCTGGGTATAATCACTTTTACATCCACTCTCCTCTGGGACATGTAGAATTTTATACGGCTAGGACAGTCTCCAGGTAGCATTCACTGTAGCAGCAGATAATTACCGGTTTCCACAGAAGAGATGTTTGATGGCATCAGCTTTAGGAAGAGTCCATTGCTAGCTGTTTATGTGGATCCGGTTCTTTATCCTTATGGAATAAATTCCCAGTGATAGGAGCAAAGTCCAAATAAGTGCCGAGAGTGTCAGAGTCCCAATGTGTCGTGGAGTGGTGCCCAGGTGGGGTAAAGGCTCAACGCGTTTCGCTGGCAACAGGGTGATCCAGCTTCCTCCTGAGGAAGCTGGATCACCCTGTTGCCAGCGAAACGCGTTGAGCCTTTACCCCACCTGGGCACCACTCCACGACACATTGGGACTCTGACACTCTCGGCACTTATTTGGACTTTGCTCCTATCACTGGGAATTTATTCCATAAGGATAAAGAACCGGATCCACATAAACAGCTAGCAATGGACTCTTCCTAAAGCTGATGCCATCAAACATCTCTTCTGTGGAAACCGGTAATTATCTGCTGCTACAGTGAATGCTACCTGGAGACTGTCCTAGCCGTATAAAATTCTACATGTCCCAGAGGAGAGTGGATGTAAAAGTGATTATACCCAGGGGGAATTATTATACTATATATTTTAAGTGTCATTCAGAATAATAACGGGATTTTACACCTGTCTTTTTAAATGGTTTAATAAATTGACATTTTATTCAGCAAACCGTCCTTATATAATTCTTACAGCCAGCGCTGGTACCTTGTGCTTTTTATTCCAATATATTCTGGGATTTGACCATCCCCATACCAGCTGCTGCTGGCTGCGCACTTACACATCTTTTTACTATTCTGGGTGTGGTGATGTTATTTTTTTACTGTTGGAACATTACCACATCAAAATATGTATATGGTTGTTTTTCAACACCCATTTAAAGTTACATTAAACAGTGGTGTGAGGTATTGTATTTGTGTAACGTGTTATGCTTGTAAAAATAAGATTTTACACCTACCGGTAAATCTATTTCTCGTAGTCCGTAGAGGATGTTGGGACTCCGTAAGGACCATGGGGTATAGACGGGCTCCGCAGGAGACATGGGCACTTTAAGAAAGACTTTGACTCTGGGTGTGCACTGGCTCCTTCCTCTGTGCCCCTCCTCCAGACCTCAGTTAAAGAAACTGTGCCCAGAGGAGATGGACAGTACGAGGAAAGGATTCTAGTTAATCCAAGGGCAAGATTCATACCAGCCACACCAATCACACCGTATAACTTGTGATAAACTACCCAGTTAACAGTATGAACAAACAACATAGTCCCAGTCCAAACCGATGAAACTATAACATAACCCTTATTAAAGCAATAACTATATACAAGTCTTGCAGGAGAAGTCCGCACTTGGGACGGGCGCCCAGCATCCTCTACGGACTACGAGAAATAGATTTACCGATAGGTGTAAAATCTTATTTTCTCTAACGTCCTAGAGGATGCTGGGACTCCGTAAGGACCATGGGGATTATACCAAAGCTCCCAAACGGGCGGGAGAGTGCGGATGACTCTGCAGCACAGATTGAGCAAACAGGAGGTCCTTCTCAGCCAGGGTATCAAACTTATAGAACTTTGCAAAGGTGTTTGAACCCGACCAAGTCGCTGCTCGGCACAACTGTAAAGCCGAGACCCCTCGGGCAGCCGCCCAAGAAGAGCCCACCTTCCTAGTGGAATGGGCCTTAACTGATTTTGGTAACGGCAATCCTGCCGTAGAATGCGCCTGCTGAATCGTGTTACAGATCCAGCGAGCAATAGTCTGCTTAGAAGCTGGAGCGCCAACCTTGTTGGCTGCATACAGGACAAACAGTGCTTCTGTCTTCCTGACCCTAGCTGTTCTGGCCACATAAATCTTCAAAGCCCTGACCACATCCAAGGACTCGGAATCCTCCAAGTCACGCGTAGCCACAGGCACAACAATAGGTTGGTTCATATGAAAAGATGAGACCACCATAGGAAGGAACTGAGGACGAGTCCTCAATTCCGCCCTATCCACATGAAAAACCAGATAGGGGCTTTTATGTGACAAAGCCGCTAGTTCCGAAACTCGCCTTGCTGAAGTTAAGGCTAACAACATGACCACCTTCCAAGTGAGGTACTTCAACTCCACCGTGTTGAGAGGTTCAAACCAATGTGACTTAAGGAAACTTAACACCACATTAAGGTCCCAAGGCGCCACCGGAGGCACAAACGGGGGCTGAATATGCAGTACTCCCTTTATCACTGACCTGGTTTGGGAGTGTTGTGGACTCGGGGCTTCTTCCGATGACCGGGAAGAGGAACCGCTACTGGGTCGCAGTAGAGATGGCCGGATGTAGGTCTTCCTCATGCAGGATTAAGACGGCAGGCAGGAAGCACAGAGGAATTCTTGAAGGTCTCCTGAAAGACAAGACTTGTAGAAATACTGAAGGCTGAGGTACTGAGATATTGAAGGCACTGTGGTGTTGGAGACACTGTGGTGTTGGAGGCACTGAGGTGCTGGGAGTACAGGGAGTGCTGGGAGGCACTCGGAGGCACGAGGGTGCTTGGAGGCACGGAGGTACTTGGAGGCACGAGGTAATTGGAGGCACGGGGGTGCTTGGAGGCACGAGGTGCTTGGAGGCACGGAGGTACTTGGAGGCACGAGGTAATTGGAGGCACGAGGTAATTGGAGGCACGGGGGTGCTTGGAGGCACGAGGTGCTTGGAGGCACGGAGGTGTTTGAAGGCACGAGGTGTTTGGAGGCACGAGGTGCTTGGAGGCACGAGGTGCTTGGAGGCAGGGAGGTGCTTGGAGGCACGAGGTAATTGGAGGCACGGAGGTGCTTGGAGGCAGGGAGGTACTTGGAGGCACGGAGGTGCTCGGAGGCACGGAGGTGCTCGGAGGCACGGAGGTACTTGGAGGCACGGGGTGCTTGGAGGCAAGGAGGTGCTTGGAGGCAGGGAGGTACTTGGAGGCACGGAGGTGCTCGGAGGCACGGAGGTACTCGGAGGCACGGGGTGCTTGGAGGCACAGGATGCTTGGAGGCACAGGATGCTTGGAGGCACAGGATATCACAGGGACGAGGGAGCTCTGGAATCACAGCTTCCACAGGAGAAACGAAGATACTCAGGCACCGGATCTCTGCCTGGTGTCTGGTTTTAAATCCCCCGCCCTAGCCTGATTGGCGGAGCAGGCAGGTGACGTCAGACCTGCTCCGCCTCCTTGCCCTCGCTTATGATGGCGGCGTCCTTGCTTCCGGGAAGCCGCCGGAGGGACGCGCCGACCCGCCGCCGAAGCCGCCAGGAGAAGAGAGGCACCGGGCAGACCAGGCCACCCGCAGGGACAAGCGCGGTCGCCGCTGCCCGAGGTGCGTGACAGTACCCCCTCCTCCAGGAGTGGCCCCTGGACACTTCCCGGGCTTAGTCGGATGTCTGAAGTGGAAGATCCGAACCAGACGAGGAGCCGTTACTTCAGTAGCCTCAATCCAACTTCTCTCCTCAGGACCATAACCCTTCCAGTCCACCAAGTACTGTAATTTTTTATGAAGATAACGAGAGTCAAGAATAGCTTTGATTTCAAACTCCGCTCCAGCTTCTGCCACTACAGACGTTGGCCTAGGGAATGCTGAGTGGAACCGATTCAGAATGAGGGGACGGAGTAGAGAAACATGAAAGGCGTTAGGTATTCGAAGATGGGCAGGCAAACCCAGTTTACAGACCACAGGATTTAAGACTTGTAGCACCGGGTAAGGACCGATGAACCTTGGAGCGAATTTCATGGTGGGCACCTTCAACCGGAGATTACGTGTGGACAGCCATACCCTGTCCCCAACTTTATATTGAGGTGCGGCTCGCCGTTTCTTATCTGCGAAGAACTTGTACCGGACAGAAACCTTCTTAAGATTAGCATGAACCTTTCTCCAAATTTGTCCAAAGTGTTGTAGAGTGGACGCTACAGCAGGAACCTCTACTATCGGAAGGCTTGGAAATTCTGGAACACGGGGATGGAACCCGTAGTTGACGAAGAATGGTGATTCCCCAGTGGAAGAATGAAACAAATGGTTATGGGCAAACTCCGCCCAAGGCAACAACTCCACCCAGTTGTCCTGTGAAGGAGAGAGATACAAACGAAGAAAAGTCTCTAGATCTTGATTGACTCGTTCCGTTTGACCATTTGTTTGGGGATGATAAGCGGACGAAAACTTAAGTTTAATTTGTAGGGTTGAACAGAGGGCTTTCCAAAACCTGGCGGTGAACTGTACTCCACGGTCAGAAACAATCTCTTGTGGCAACCCATGCAAACGAAAATGTTCTCGGATAAACAGAAGAGCCAGTTTCGGTGCTGTCTGGAGACCAGTCAAAGGCACAAAGCGTGCCATCTTCGAAAAAACGGTCAACGATAACCCAAACGGTGTTGCAACCCTTGGAACAGGGCAAGTCAGTGATGAAGTCCATGGAAATGTGAGTCCAGGGTCTCACAGGGATAGGCAGAGGACGAAGTAACCCTGCAGGAGGCAGACGAGGAGATTTATGTTGTGTACATTGGGGACAAGAATTAACGCAATCTTGTACATCCTTCCTCATGGTGTTCCACCAGTAAGACCTTTGCAGAAACTTGTACATCTTCTGGGCACCGGGATGACCGGAAAACTTGGAGTTATTGACCCACAGTAGTATTCCTGGCCGGAATCTAGCTGGTACGGACATTCTTCCAGGAGGAGGAGCTGGAGTAGTTAAAGCAGCAGAGACAGAAACTGGATTCAGAATTAAACCCCGCTCAGGAGGTTCATCCTCGTCTGTGGAAACTTGTGAACGGGAAAGCGCATCTGCTTTAATATTGAGAGTCCCGACCCGGTACTTGATAATGAACGAGAATCGGGAAAAGAAAAGTGCCCATCTCGCCTGGCGAGGATTTAAGCATTGTGCGGATTTGATGTACAGCAAATTCTTGTGATCCGTGTAGATGGTAAACACATGTTTAGCCCCTTCCAGAAGATATCTCCACTCTTCCAAGGCAGATTTGATAGCCAAGAGTTCCTGGTCTCCAATAGTGTAATTTCGTTCGGCCGGAGAGAATTTACGAGAATGGAAGCCACACGGATGTAATTTCTTATCAGAGGTGTACTGGGAGAGAACAGCCCCA
Source organism: Pseudophryne corroboree (assembly GCF_028390025.1). NCBI lineage: Eukaryota > Metazoa > Chordata > Amphibia > Anura > Myobatrachidae > Pseudophryne > Pseudophryne corroboree. The sequence goes on from NC_086445.1 coordinate 471,891,531, forward strand.
ACCCCGACTGAAGATGCATCAACTTCTAAGAAGAAGGGTTCATCGAAATTTGGTTGTTGGAGAACTGGAGCCGTCATGAAAGCTAACTTTAAGTGAGAAAAAGCTACAATGGCTTCCGAGGCCACAAACTTGGATTAGAACCCTTCCTCGTCAGGGCGGTAATGGGCGCAACAATGGTGGAGAAACCCTTAATGAATTTCCTGTAGTAGTTCGCAAAGCCCAGGAACCTTTGTATTGCTTTCAAAGAAAGAGGCTGAGTCCAGTCACGAATGGCAGACAGCTTTTCCGGATCCATGCGAAGCTCCGTCCCCGAGATGATATAACCGAGGAACGGAATAGATGTTACTTCAAAGGTACATTTGGAAAGTTTGGCATAGAGATGATTCTCTCGTAAACGGTGGAGCACCTCTTTGACTTGAGTCCTGTGTTCGACAAGATTCTTGGAAAAGATCAGTATGTCGTCCAAATATACCACAACACTCTGATACAGCATGTCACGAAAGATTTCATTGACGAATCCCTGGAAAACCGCGGGAGCATTACTAAGACCAAACGGCATCACCAAGTATTCGTAATGCCCATCTCGGGTATTAAAGGCAGTCTTCCATTCATCCCCCTCTCGGATGCGTATAAGATTATAAGCTCCCCTCAAGTCGAGTTGGAAAAAATGCGGGCACCACGAACCCTATCAAATAATTCTGTGATTAGTGGCAAGGGGTATTTATTCTTAATAGTAATGTCGTTTAAGCCGCGGTAGTCGATGCATGGTCTCAACCCCCCGTCCTTTTTCTTCACGAAAAAGAAGCCCGCACCAGCAGGGGAGGAAGAGGGGCGAATAAATCCCTTGAGCATATTGGACTTAATATACTCCGACATGGCTTGAGTCTCGGGAAGAGACAGAGGATATGTGCGACCACGGGGTGGCATCTTCCCTGGGACAAGGTCAATAGGGCAGTCCCAAGGCCTGTGAGGTGGTAACAGGTCAGCAGCTTGTTCCGAAATACGTCCTTGTACCCTTGATATGCCTCCGGAATGTGCTCTTCATCCGTTTGGGAGGTGACACGGAGCGGACAAACAGGAGTAAGACAATTAGTGTGACAAAAGGAACTCCAGGACAGAATTTGTGACGACTTCCAGTCGATGTGGGGATATGACTTTTTAGCCAGGCATTCCAAGAACCAGATCATGGGGCATTTCTGGGATTACCAAGAGTTCCAAATCTTCCTGATGTAGAGCCCCGACCTGCAGCTTAACTGGCCCCGTGCGCCACATTATAAGACCTTTGGAAATTCTAGTCCCGTTGATAGCCGTCAGTGAAATTGGCCGCTCGATAGGCCGTAACTTTAACCCAAGCTTTGGGCACAGAAGGAAGAAATGAAGTTCCCTGCAGCTCCGGAATCCATAGGGCTTCACAAGACTTGGAGACTGAATCGGAGATTAGAGTTACTGGAAGCAAACAGTCCGAAGTTGGAGAAGCTTTGTCGTAACCCCCAGCTTGACTCCTCCGGAACAAGCTAGGCCTGCCCGTTTCCCTGACGAGATTTACAAGATTTAAGAAAATGATCCGCGGCTCCACAGTAAAGGCAGAGTTTACCCTCACGACGACGCTGTCGTTCTTCCGGAGACAGTCGGGATCGGTTAATTTGCATGGGCTCATCTGAGCTAGGTGAGGCCACCGGTCTAGGAGTAGGATTCCGGAACCTGGAACGATCCGGACGGCTACGTTCTCTTCCACGCTCCTGCATCCGAAGATCCACCTTGACGCAAAGGGAAATCAGATCTTCTAATGGATCCGGCAGATCTCTTGTAACCAGCTCATCTTTCAGCCGGTCGGAAAGACCGTTCCAGAAGGCAGCTCTCAGGGCGTCATTATTCCAGCGTAGTTCGGAAGCAATGGTCTGGAAATGAACCACGTACTGACCCACGGAACGGGCGCCCTGTCGAACACGGAGCAAGTCGGAAGAAGCAGTGGTCATTCTGCCGGGTTCGTCGAAAATCCTTCGAAAGGACGAGATGAAGTTGGTATAGTTGGAAACCATGGGATCAGATCGTTCCCATAATGGAGACACCCAATCCAAAGCAGAACCTTCCAACAGAGAAATAATATATGCTACCTTGGACCGGTCTGTAGGAAAGTTGTGTGCAAGTAGCTCGAAATGTACCTCGCATTGGTTCAAGAAACCACGACAAATTTTAGGATTCCATTATAGCGGGACGGAGTAGGCAGCTGAAGGCGTGGAGTGATACCGGCCGATGGTTGAACATTGCTGGCAACGGCGACTGGTGCGACTACTGGAACAGGTGCCGGAATTACTGAGGCTAGAGACGCCTGAATCTGATCCAGACGCCCGGACAACTGCTGGAGGTACTGCATCACCTGGCCTTGTGCCGCTTCCTGACTTTGTACTCGAGAAGCCAGGTTCTGGATGGCACTTGAGTCCGTGTTCCGATTCCCCGGGTCCATGGGGCCTGAGTATACTATCACTGACCTGGTTTGGGAGTGTTGTGGACTCGGGGCTTCTTCCGATGACCGGGAAGAGGAACCGCTACTGGGTCGCAGTAGAGATGGCCGGATGTAGGTCTTCCTCATGCAGGATTAAGACGGCAGGCAGAAAACAGAGGAATTCTTGAAGGTCTCCTGAAAGACAAGACTTGTAGAAATACTGAAGGCTGAGGTACTGAGATATTGAAGGCACTGTGGTGTTGGAGACACTGTGGTGTTGGAGGCACTGAGGTGCTGGGAGTACAGGGAGTGCTGGGAGGCACGAGGGTGCTTGGAGGCACGGAGGTACTTGGAGGCACGAGGTAATTGGAGGCACGAGGTAATTGGAGGCACGGGGGTGCTTGGAGGCACGAGGTGCTTGGAGGCACGAGGTGTTTGGAGGCACGAGGTGCTTGGAGGCATGAGGTGCTTGGAGGCACGAGGTGCTTGGAGGCAGGGAGGTGCTTGGAGGCACGAGGTAATTGGAGGCACGGAGGTGCTTGGAGGCAGGGAGGTGCTTGGAGGCACGGAGGTGCTCGGAGGCACGGAGGTGCTCGGAGGCACGGGGTGCTTGGAGGCAAGGAGGTGCTTGGAGGCAGGAGGTGCTTGGAGGCAGGGAGGTGCTTGGAGGCAGGGAGGTACTTGGAGCACAGAGGTGCTCGGAGGCACGGAGGTACTCGAGGCACGGGGTGCTGGAGGCACGGGGTGCTTGAGCACGGTGCTTGGAGGCACGGGGTGCTTGGAGGCACAGGATGCTTGGAGGCACAGGATGCTTGGAGGCACAGGATATCACAGGGACGAGGGAGCTCTGGAATCACAGCTTCGCCGAGAGAAACGAAGATACTCAGGCACCGGATCTCTGCCTGGTGTCTGGTTTTAAATCCCCCGCCCTAGCCTGATTGGCGGAGCAGGCAGGTGACGTCAGACCTGCTCCGCCTCCTTGCCCTCGCTTATGATGGCGGCGTCCTTGCTTCCGGGAAGCCGCCGGAGGGACGCGCCGACCCGCCGCCGAAGCCCGAGACCGCCAGGGAGAAGAGAGGCGCCGGGCAGACCAGGCCACCCGCAGGGACAAGCGCGGTCGCCGCTGCCCGAGGTGCGTGACACCCTTCACAAAAGTCTGTACTTCAGGAAGAGAAGCCAATTCTTTTTGAAAGAAAATGGGTAAGGCAGAAATTTGAACCCTTATGGACCCTAATTTTAGGCCCAAATTCACTCCAGTCTGAAGGAAGTGAAGGAGACGGCCCAAATGGAACTCCTCCGTAGGAGAATTCCTGGCCTCACACCAAGAAACATATTTTCTCCATATGCGGTGATAATGTTTCGATGTCACGTCCTTCCTAGCCTTGATCAGGGTAGGAATGACCTCAACCGGAATACCTTTTCCGCTAGGATCCGGCGTTCAACCGCCATGCCGTCAAACGCAGCCACGGTAAGTCTTGGAACAGACAGGGCCCCTGTTGCAGCAGGTCCTGCCGTAGAGGAAGAGGCCACGGATCTTCTGTGAGCAACCCCTGCAGATCAGGATACCAAGTCCTTCGTGGCCAATCCGGAGCCACGAGGATTGCTCGCACTCCTCTTTGTCTTATTATTCTCAACACCTTGGGTATGAGAGGAAGAGGAGGAAACACATAGACCGACCTGAACACCCAAGGTGTCACCAGGGCGTCTACCGCTACCGCCTGAAAGTCTCTTGATCTGGCGCAATACCGCTTTAACTTTTTGTTGAGACGGGACACCATCATGTCTATTTGGGGCAGTCCCCACTGACCCACGATCTGTGCGAAGACTTTCTGATGAAGTCCCCACTCTCCTGGATGCAGGTCGTGTCTGCTGAGGAAGTCCGCTTCCCAGTTGTCCACTCCCGGAATGAACACTGCTGACAGTGCGCTTACATGACCTACCGCCCAGCGAAGAATTCTGGTGGCTTCTGCTCCTTGTGCCGCCTTGGCGGTTTACATGAGCTACTGCTGTAACATTGTCTGACTGAATCAGGACTGGCTTGTCGCGAAGCAATGCCTCCGCTTGACGTAGGGCGTTGTATATGGCCCTCAATTCCAGGACGTTGATGTGAAGACAAGTCTCTAGACTTGACCAGAGACCATGAAAATTTCTTCCCAGTGTGACTGCTCCCCAACCTCTGAGGCTTGCGTCCGTGGTCACCAGGATCCAGTCCTGAATGCCGAACCTGCGGCCCTCTAGGAGGTGAGCACTGTGCAGCCACCACAGGAGAGATACCCTGGCTCTGGGAGACAGAACGATCCTTTGATGCATTTGTAGATGAGACCCGAACCACTTGTCCAGTAGGTCCCATTGAAAAGTCCTCGCATGGAACCTGCTGAAGGGGATGGCCTTGTAAGACGCCACCATCTTCCCCAGGACACGTGTGCAGTGATGCACTGAAACCGTCTTTGGCTTTAATAGGTTCTTGACCAGAGCCATGAGATTCTGAGCCTTTTCCATCGGAAGGAAACCTTTTTCTGGTCCGTGTCCAGAATCAGGCCCAAAAAGGTCTGATGCGTTGTAGGAACCAGCTGCGACATCAGAATATTGAGAATACAGCCGTGTTGCTGTAACGTCCTCACAGACAGTGAAACGCTGTCCAGTAACTTCTCTCGAGATCTCGCCTTTATGAGGAGATCGTCCAAGTGGTAAAAATCCTCGGGGCCGTGGAAAGCCCAAACGGCAACGTCTGAAATTGGTAATGACAGTCCTGTACCGCAAATCTCAGGAACGCCTGATGAGGAGGGAATATCGGAACATGAAGGTATGCATCCTTTATGGCCAGGGAAACCATCCAATCTCCCCCCCCCCCCCCCCCCTCCAGGCTGGCGATGACCGCTCTGAGCAATTCCATCTTGAACTTGAACCTTTTTAAGTACAGGTTCAGGGATCTTAAATTCAAAATGGGTCTGACCGAACCGTCCGGTTTCGGGAACACAAACAGGGTTGAGTAATACCCCTTCCCTTGTTGCAGAAGGGGAACCTTGATTATCACCTGCTGAAGACACAATTTTTGAATTGCATTTAACACTAACTCCCTCTCTGAAGGAGAAGCTGGTAGGGCCGATTTGAAAAACCGGCGAGGAGGCACCTCTTCGAATTCCAGCTTGTATCCCCGGGAAACAATCTCTATTGCCCAGGGATCCACCTGTGAGTGGACCCAGATGTGGCTGAAAAATCGAAGACATGCCCCCACTTGATCTGACTCCCCCAGGGAAGCCCCAGCGTCATGCAGTGGATTTTGCAGACGCAGGGTAGGACTTCTGCTCCTGGGAACTAGCTGTGTGCAGCTTTTTTCCCCTGCCTTTACCTCTGGCAAGAAAGGACGAACCCCGTACCTTTTTGTTTTTATTGGAACGAAAGGACTGCATTTGGTAATGCGGCGCCTTCTTAGGTTGCGGGGGAACATAAGGCAAAAAATTTGATTTACCTGCTGTAGCAGTAGAGACAAGGTCCGAGAGGCCTTCACCAAACAACTCCTCCCCCTTGTAAGGCAACGACTCCATATGCCGCTTTGAGTCGGCATCCCCCGTCCACTGCCGGGTCCACAAGAGTCACCTAGCAGAAATAGACATAGCATTTATTCTGGAGCTTAGTAAACAAATGTCTCTTTGAGCATCCCTCATATATAATGCAGCATCCTTGATATGCCCTAGGGTCATTAAAATGGTATCCTTATCTAGGGTCTCAATCTCCGTAGATAAGGAATCTGTCCATGCTGCGACAGCACTACAAACCCAGGCCGATGCCATAGCCAGTCTAATAATAGTACCAGAATGTGTGTAAATGTACTTCATGGTAACTTCCTGCTTACGATCAGCAGGATCCTTGAGGGTAGCCGTATCCTGGGATGGCAATGCTACCTTCTTTGATAAGCGTGTCAACGCCTTGTCTACTTTAGGCGAAGATTCCCATCGTATCCTGTCCTTTTGTGGGAAGGGATACGCCATAAGAATCCTCTTGAAAACTTGTAATCTCCTGTCTGGAGATTCCCAAGCCTTTTCGCACAATTCGCTTAGCTCATATGAGGACGGAAAGGTGACCTCAGGTTTTTTCTCTTTATACATGTGTACCGTCGTGTCAGAGACAGGGGGTTCCTCCGTGATATGCAAAACCTCTTTAATAGCAATAATCATGTAACGAATACCCTTAGCCACTTTTGGCTGTAACTTTGCATCCTCATAGTCGACACTGGAATCTGAATCCGTGTCGGCATCTGTGTCAGTGATCTGGGATAATGTGCACTTTTGAGACCCGGAAGGTCCCGGTGCCACTGGGACAGGCACGGTCTGACTACCTGACTGTTCCCTAGCCTCAGCTTTGTCTAATCTCTTATGTAATAAATTTACATTAGCATTCAAGACATTCCACATATCCATCCAGTCCGGTGTTGGCGTTGCCAACGGCGACCTGACAATCATGCACTCCCCCTCCTCCTTAGGTGAGCCTTCATCGTCAAACATGCCGACACACGCGTACCGATACACTCCACACACACAGGGAATCTCTTTTCTGAAGACAGGTTCCCCTTTAAGGCCCTTTGGAGAGACAGAGAGAGAGTATGCCAGCACACACCCCAGCGCTATATGACCCAGGAAAAAACACAGAATGTTTACCCAGTAGCGCTCTTATAGTATATATGCGCGCCAATTATGTGCCCCCCCCCCCCCCCTCTACTTTAAAACCCTTTTTCACTGTGTGTCAAGCAGGGGAGAGTCCGGGGAGCTTCCTCTCAGCGGTGCTGTGGAGAAAAAATGGCGCTGGTGAGTGCTGAGGGAGAAGCCCCGCCCCCTCGGCGGCGGGCTTCTGTCCCGCTCAAAATATGTAAAACATGGCGGGGGCTCTTTAATATACATGTACAGTGCCCACCTGTACATGTATATAGTTCATTTTGCCATAGGAGAGGTTTATATTGCTGCCCAGGGCGCCCCCCCTGCGCCCTTCACCCTTACAGTGACCGGAGTATGTGAGATGTATGGGAGCAATGGCGCACAGCTGCAGTGCTGTGCGTTACCTCAGTGAAGCTCACGAAGTCTTCTGCCACCTTTGAAGCCTTCTTTCTTCTTTTTTCCGGCTCTGTGAGGAGGACGGTGGCGGCGCGGCTCCGGGATGAACGAACCTGTGTTCCAATCCCTCTGGAGCTAATGGTGTCCAGTAGCCTAAGGAGCAGAGCCTATCATTTCAGTAGGTCTGCTCCTCTCTCCTCAGTCCCTCGATGCAGGGAGTCTGTTGCCAGCAGTGCTCCCTGAAAATAAAAAACCTAACAAAGATACTTTCTTAGCAGGAAACTCAGGAGAGCTCCCTGCAGTGCACCCATCCTCCTCTGGGCACAGTCTCAAACTGAGGTCTGGAAGAGGGGCATAGAGGGAGGAGCCAGTGCACACCCAGATTCAAAGTCTTTCTTAAAGTGCCCATGTCTCCTGCGGAGCCCGTCTATACCCCATGGTCCTTACGGAGTCCCAGCATCCTCTAGGACGTTAGAGAAACCATTATAAAGCCTCACATCTAATATACTATAGAGGCATGACCATCATGTAAATTATTTTTTATGATTCTATGGTCTTGCCACCAACACTATTTTTAGTAATCATTAAAATGTATTGAGTCTTTAATTGGACAAACATACATTATAACATTAAAACCAAAACTAAACACAAATGCTCTTTCATTACAGACCCAACAAATCAGGACAACAATCAGCAGGACCAACATAAGGACTCACAAATGGAGGATACATTTATGTTAAGTTTAGAGGCAATCAATCCACCACTAACAACACCACCACATGTGAGTACGCCTCCAAGACAAACCACACCTGCAGCACAAATCAGCCCCCCATCACCGCAAGTACAGACACAGGAACAGTTTTTTTGGAGCACTTGGACAACACAGCAGGCAAATAACCTGGATTGTCTGTGTAGATAAACTCAATTTATAGGAAGTCTGTCCCATCATCTACCCAGAATGAGTCACAATATAGCCAAACAAAATGTTCAAGTCACTAGAATTGCTAACACACTAGAATTAATGCGATCAGACAACACACATATGATGGACACGTTCCAGAGAATAATGGATGAACAACAGACAGCACCAAAATTACATCTACATTTTGGATAGCAACCAAATGTTACTACAGAGCATTAGCTGTATTATGGAGAGTCACACTGCAGCAACAAGAGACCTCAATGATACACTGAGTAACCTGAGCCAGCACCTCACAACACAACAAGGTGAACAACCAAGCAACAGCTCAGGAACACCAACTCCATTAATTTCCCCATTTACCTCCCCACCAAGGTACTCCGCCCGTACATGGACAGACATCACTAGAAAAGGAGCATCTTCCTCAAAAGGTGGCAAAAAAAAAGAAAGAAATGGACTTGGAGTTCATTCTGTTAGTTACACAAAAACATGTTCAGTTTAAATCTGTCAAGGACAGAGTAAATGCCATGTTTTTTCTTTATGCCAATGCCATGCTTTCTCTTTTTGTCAATGCCATGTTTTCTCTTTATGTAGTTTTTCAGCAACATTATGTTGGTTGAAACCAACAAAAAACACAAAAATGTCATGTTTTCTCTTTATAGCAATGCCATGTTTTCTCGTTATGTTGTTTTGCAGCAACATTATGTTGGTTGAAAAACCAACAAAAACCACAAAGGAAAGAGTGAATGCCATATTTTCTTGTTATGTGGTTTGCCAGCAACATTATGCTAGGTTAAAAAAAAATCAAAACACACTTTTGATATGTATTTCATATGCATTTGCGTATTTGTTGCATTTCTACATTAATCATCCATTCCCTACACACATAATAGTAAATGTAGGCAACAAAGAAACATATATTATACATGCAGAAATTGTATTTAACAGTGTATTTTTGGGATTATATATGTGTTTTAAACCAAACAAAATAAATTCCAGAAAATAAATAGTGTCACAAATATACTTACCCAAAAAATGTAGCACTATTAGTTCCTGCTAGAGATGTGCAACGGAAATTTTTCGGGTTTTGTGTTTTGGTTTTGGATTCAGTTCCGCGGCCATGTTTTGGATTCGGATGCGTTTTGGCAAAACCTCCCTGAAATTTTTTTGTCGGATTCGGGTGTGTTTTGGATTCTGGTGTTTTTTTTCAAAACCCCCTCAAAAACAGCTTAAATCATAGAATTTGGGGGTCATTTTGATCCTATAATATTATTAACCTCAATAACCATAATTTCCACTCATTTCCAGTCTATTCTGAACACCTCACACCTCACAATATTATTTTTAGTCCTAAAATTTGCACCAAGGTTGCTGAATGACTAAGCTAAGCGACCCAAGAGGGCGGCACAAACACCTGGCCCATCTAGGAGTGGCACTGCAGTGTCAGACAGGATGGCACTTAAAAAAATTGGCCCCAAACAGCACATGATGCAAAGAAAAGAGAAAAAGGGGTGCACTGTGGTCGCTGGACGGCTAAGCTAAGAGACACAAACACCTCAATATCACAGGAATTATTCGTTCTAATCAGTGGTATTATTGGTCCAAATTACTGGAAGAAAATGACAAAATCACTGGAATTATATGGCAGTAATGTCGGGAATTATATCAAATGGCAGTACCATTGGACATATACGGAAGTGTCAGACAGGATGGCACTTAAAAAAATAGTCCCCAAACAGCACATGATGCAAAGAAAAGAGAAAAAGAGGTGCACTGTGGTCGCTGGATGGCTAAGCTAAGCGACACAAACACCTCAATATCACAGGAATTATTCGTTCAATCAATGGTATTATTGGTCCAAATCACTGGAAGAAAATGACAAAATCACAGGAATTATTCGTTCTAATCAATGGTATTATTGGTCCAAATCACTGGAAGAAAATGACAAAATCACAGGAATTATTCGTTCTAATCAATGGTATTATTGGTCCAAATCACTGGAAGAAAATGACAACATCACTGGAATCATTTGGCTAGATCACTGTAATTAATAATTAATTATAAATCACTGATATTAATTGGTAAAATCTCGCTATCGCCTGCCTAGTGAAGTGGAATCTAGATGGGATTTTGTACCGGGGACACAAAAACTTCATCAATTGTCTAAATCCCAATGCACTAATGGCGGAAAACGGGCGCACGTCTAACAGCGCACTGATTATACTGAGAACTGATTATACTGATCAATCACTGATTATACTGAGCACTGATTTTACTGAGCACTGATGATACTACGGAGAACAGACACTGAGCAGCGAGAACAGCACTGGACTATTGTACTGTAGTATACTGGTCACCACAATGCTGCACTGTACTACTATATGCTGCTCACAACAATGCAGCACAGATATGGATACTTGAAGTGACACTGCGGATCTGCAAGATACAGCAATGGCCTACTGTACTGTACAACTATATACTGTTGGTCACCAAAATGCTGCACTGTACTACTATATATACTGCTCACAAAAATGCAGCACAGATATGGAATGGATACTTGCAGTGACACAGAGCTGCAAGATATAGCAATGGCCTACTATACTGTACAACTATATACTGTTGGTCACCAAAATGCTGCACTGTACTACTATATATACTGCTCACAAAAATGCAGCACAGATATGGAATGGATACTTGCAGTGACACAGAGCTGTAAGATACAGCAATGGCCTACTGTACTGTACAACTATATACTGTTGGTCACCAAAATGCTGCACTGTACTACTATATATACTGCTCACAAAAATGCAGCACAGATATGGAATGGATACTTGCAGTGACACAGAGCTGCAAGATATAGCAATGGCCTATTGTCCTGTACAACTATATACTGTTGGTCACCAAAATGCTGCACTGTACTACTATATATACTGCTCACAAAAATGCAGCACAGATATGGAATGGATACTTGCAGTGACACAGAGCTGCAAGATACAGCAATGGCCTACTGTACTGTACAACTATATACTGTTGGTCACCAAAATGCAGCACACTGAGCACACATATTTGCAGCACACTGAGCACAGATATGGAGCTTATCAGACAGAGAACGTAGATATTTGCAGCACACTGAGCACAGATATTTGCAGCACACTGAGCACAGATATTTGCAGCACACTGAGCACAGATATGGAGCTTTTCAGGTAGAGAACATAGCCACGTCCTCTCCGTTCAATCTCCAATGCACGAGTGAAAATGGCGGCGGTGCGCGGCTCTTTATATAGAATACGAATCTCGCGAGAATCCGACAGCGTTCGTCGGCGTTCGGGTTAACCGAGCAAGGCAGGAAGATCCGAGGCTGCCTCGGACCCGTGTAAAATAGGTGAAGTTCGGGGTTGGGGTTCGGATCTCGATGAACTGAACCCGCTCATCTCTAGTTCCTGCTTTACCTGCCTCCCTACATATGTACTCCAAGTGTCGCCAGATGGTTCTAACTCTTCTACTTGCTGACTGTTTACTTCACCCTCCTCCTCACCATCATGTGGCAGATGTTGTTGCCACATGATGGTGAGAAAACAGTAACAGAACACAATCCTAGTCATCTTTAAATGACTATACAACAAAAAGCCAGCAGACTTATCAAGATACCGAAACCTAGATTTCAGCACACCAAAACATCTTTCTATCACATTCCGAGTGGCCTTATGTGCATGATTGTAATTGTGTTCAGCAGGGGACTCAGGGCACAACAATGGAGTCAGAAGCCAAGAGAAACAGCCATATCCCCCATCACCTGAAAGACATATATAGTATAGACTGTAAAGTAGTTATACTGCAACATATTGGTTACATCATGGGAATTTTGTTTCTGCTAACTATTAAAGACATATCTAGTTACATACCCAGCAGCCATCCATCTGGCATTTGTCCAGCCTCAAATTTGTCCAAGAGGGATGACTGACTGAGGATTTTGGAGTCATGACAGCCGCCAGCAACAACACTCATTATTTTTAGTTTTGCATCACAAACCACCTGTACATTAGTAGACTGGTCAAGATGTCTATTTGTATAATTGTACTGCCTGCCCCTAGGTGGTCTCAGCTGAACGTGTGTGCAATCTATTGCACCTAGCACATTGGGCATGCCAACGAGGTGAAAGAAAGCTACACTGACTGCATGCCACTGAGACTCCTAGGTAGGGAAGCAGATAGAGGCATCTATATGGGGTTGCAAAGCATCCAACACCTGTGTGTAAAATTGTAAAAAGGTGGGGAGTGAGATCCCTATAACTAACAGAAACAGTGTGAAAGCTAACATTACTCAAAAACAACAACTATCTATATGAGTATGTAAGGTATACATCACCTGGTTTAGCATTTTTGAAAAGGTGGGCTGCGAGATCCCAATAACTGAGCCAGACACAGCCTGAAAGCTGCCAGTAGCCAGAAAGTGCAACACAGCCAGTAGTTTATGCAGGCCTGAGACAGAGCGAGAGCATGCATCTCAGGGTCTAGGTCCTATTTGACAAGGTCATACAGATAGAAAATGTTGTTTCAATTGAGCCGGAACATCTGTATGACCTGGTCATCGGCCAATGCATTTGAGTTCAAATGCCCCCTACATAAACGAGGCCTGAGCAGCCTCCGCGGCACCTGTACAAGATGTTCAGTTTCCTGCCCCTGGTTTCTTCCAGACTGATGGCACAGTGTCAGGAATCCCACAGCACCCAGCACATCACTGCAGCACAGCACAGAAGCCATTTCTGAGCTTGGGTTGTGAATAATGTGCTTAGGCCCCTTTTAAAGGCAACCGAATTCTGGTATGATTAATGGATAAGTTGAAACACATGTAAACACGCCAGCCCTAAGCCAGCTCTTATTTTAATAATATAATATATTCTTTGTATTTTTCGTATACTTCACATAGTCAAAACTCTGGTTTATATGTTAGTGTGACAGGAAAGGCTCTTCCTCACCACCCCGCACATATCTGGTGGTGACCCTTTAGACAGAGCAAGTCACAAAGTCAAGGGAGATATCCTTTCAAGTGCTAGAAGGAACTGGCAAAGTTTGCTAGTGTCCATTGAGAGGAGAATAGGATTTCTTATTTTGAGCACATACTCAGAGTCAGCACACTGTAAAGTTTTCATAATAACAGGATGTGAGCCACTGTACTGCTATATAACACTAAAGTTGGGATATAAGTAAGTTTAATAGTAAAATATGCATCCTCTAATATGTGGGCTTCCTCAATTAAAAATCATATACAGATGTGACTGCGCTGATCCTACATGCTATTCGTGGCTACCGTGAATGGTTTGTCATGAATAGCATGCCCATGCGTGTGTTCTGTGCATGCACCCACAATCCACAGGATCGCATGGTATGTACGCTACCACAAATGGGCCGCAGCTTGCAACTGTTGCTTTTTTTTTCATCCTGTGAATGGCCATAGCAATAGGTTTTCTGTCTGATACAAAAGTACCGTAACTGGACGAATGGTCGACAATAACATTCATAAGGTCAACGCCAGAATGTTGACATCAGAATGTCAACATGGTTCAAACTGTTGACAGGCTCCAGGTTAAGATCCTCAAACTGTTGATAGGCTCACAATGTTGACATCTGAAATGTCACCATGTTAACTGTCACCAGTTTCAGGATACTGACGGTTAGGGTTAGGCTGCAGGAGGGAGGCCAGGGGTTGGGCACTAAGGTGAAGGTTAGGAATTAGGATATGGGGGAGAAATACCCATTGCAGTATCAGCGATCCACGACGGAAGAGGCTATCACATGGCTGGCAGGACATGACAGAAGATGCTGGAGCCGCCGCTGCCACTGGGAAAAGGTAAGAAGCCAATAGACCATGAGACCACCAGGGATTGTTTGTCAAAATTTCATCATGTCAACATACCATCCAGGTTGACTTGGTGAATGTCGACGTGGTCCCTATCAACATGATAATCATGCCGACGTGCTGCATGTTGACAGTTCAACTCTGTCAACTTTCTCATGTTGACCTGATTCTCATACCACAACCGAAACAAAACTACTAAAATGTGTTCCTTTCCAAAACAGGCATATCAATTTCAAACAGGTCTTTAGTTCCATTAAACTATGTTTTCTAGAACGCAGCCTGTATGTGAAATGGATGAAAAACAATGTCCAACTGGCTTTCTTGGAATTTAGGGCCTAATTCAGCATGGATCGTAGATATGTGAAAAATTGCACATCTACGATCCATTACTCAGACATGTGGGGGGATGCCCAGCACAAGGAAGTCCGCCCCGCATGCCGAATCTGCCCACACCCTGCACACATTTGAAAACATCACATGGCGGCAATGCTTTTGCATGTTTAAGGTAGACTTCTGCCTATGCAGCCTAGCTGCTAAGGCAGGCGGCTACCCACCATGTTTCGGGTCGCAGCGACTGTGTGTGTCATCATACAGCTACCACCCCTTAAACGCCGCCGTGACACCCCCTACCGCCCCGCGAACGCCTCTGCCTGGCAATCTGTGTGAGAACAAAGGACAGTTCAGAGTCAAAGATGACAGGCAGCGAGCTTGTGGGGAAGGGCTCATTTTCATGCTATCAACAGTGATCAGATGAAATGTAATAGGGTGCGAGTTTGCACTTACTTGCTGCTAGTTTGGTGCAAGTTTGCTCTAATACTAGCAGCGTATAATAGACTGCGATTTTAACACAGTTCTCTTTCCCAAACAGGCACTCAGTATCTCCTGTATTGATTATTGCAAAAGTTTCCTTCAGTGTGTCATGGGCTGCAGAGCAGGCAACACATTGCATGGGGTGCTAGTTAACACACATAAACATATATGTAATGTTGAATGTAATATATATGCTGGCTGCCTGTCCCTGGGATCAGCAACGCTGTTTCACTGAGCCGCCGTTGCACCTGGGACACAGCATTCGGCTTGTCATTCCTCTCCCGCCCCAAGACTCCTGTGAAGCTAGTCTATGGGAGTCTGGAAGCGGGCTTAGAAAAAGTAAAGCTGAATGCTGCATCCTGGCTCATGGTGCAGTGGCGGTTGTGAAACGCACATCACTGCTGATCCCCAGGGACAGGCAGCCAGCACATATATTACATACAACCAGGGCTGGTGCTAGGGTGTTAGGCACCCCCCTGCAAACAATACATTTGCACCATCCCAAACTTTACAAAGAGACACATAAAAATGGGGTGTGGTCTCACAAAGAAGGTGCATGGCCACACAAAAGTACTGTAGTAGTGCTGTTTATGCACATAATGCACCCATTAGTAGTGCCACTTATACACATAATGCTCCCAGTAGTAGTGCCACTTATACATATGATTCCCACAGATGTAGTGCTGCTTATACACATAATGGGCCTGATTCAGGTGGTTGGATCGCAATACGCGATCCAACAACAAAAATTGCTTAAAGGATGTGGGCGCATGTGCAGGGCCCATCCTGTGCATGCACCCGCAGAAAATGTGTGCGTCTCTGCCTGTCAATCAGCGTTGCAGGGAAGTGGCAGCAAAACAGGGGGCGTGAACGGGGGTATGACGGGGGTGTGATTGGGGTGGCTGCGTGACATCACACACAGCCGCCGCGATCAGAAAAATAGCAGTGGGCTTCCTGCGGACGCAGCTAGGCTGCGCCGGCAGGAGACAACCCTAAGTACTGCGATCAAGCAAAAATTGTGATCACATCACAATTTCTGCTTGATTGGGGGGGGGGGGGGGGCGGTTAGCATGTTGGGCAGCCTTGTCCTACGATGGGCGGCCCCCAGCATGCGATCACAAGGATTGCAAATTCTGCTAGTAGTGCCGCTTATACACATAATGCCCCCAGTAGAAGCACCACTTATATGCATAATGCCCCCCAGTAGTAACACTGCTTATACACATAATGCCCCCAGTAGAAGTACCACTTATACACATAATGCCCCCAGTAGTAGTGCTGCTTATACACATAATGCACCCAGTAGTAGTGCTGCTTATACATAATGCCACCAGTAGTAGCTCCTTTTATACATAATGCCCCCAGTAGTAGTGCCACTTATACATAATGCCTTTAGTCATGGTTCTGCTTATACATAATTCCCACGGTAGTAGTGTCGCTTATACACATAATGCCCCAGTAGTGGTGCCACTTCTACATAATGTCCCCAGTAGTAGTGCTGCATATACATAATGTCCCTAGTAGAGGTGCCGCTTATACAAATAATACCCCGAGTATTAGTGCTGCTATTACACATAATGCCCCCAGTAGTAATGTCGCTTGTACGCATAATACCCCAGTTTTAGTGCTGCTTATAAACATAATGCCCACAGTAGTAGTGTCACTTAAACACATAATACCCCAGTAGTAGAGCCGCTTATACACATAATGTCCACAGTAGTAGCGACACTTATACACATAATGCCTCCAGTAGTAATGATGCTTATGCACATAATGCCCCCAGCAGTAGCGGCGCTTATACATACAATGCCCTCAGTAGTAGTGACGATTATACACATAATTCACCCAGTAGTAAACACTGCTTATACACATAACGCACCCAGTAGTAGTGCCACTTATACATAATGCCCCTAGTAGTAGCTCTGCTTATACATAATGTCTTTAGTCGTGGTGCTGCTTACACATAATTCCCCCAGTGCCACTTATACACATAATGCCCACAGTAGTAGTGTTGCTTATACACATAATGCCCCAGTAGTAGCGCCGCTTATACACATAATGCCCGCAGTAGTAGTGTTGCTTATACACATTGGGGGTCATTCCGAGTTGATCGCACGCTGCCAATTTTGGCTGAGCTGCGATCAGGTCTCTACTGCGCATGCGTATGCACTACAATGCGCATGCACATCGTACGGGTACAATGCGGATCGTTGCTGAGCTATGGATTTAACGAAGAATTCATACGCACAGCCGATCGCAAGAAGATTGACAGAAAGAGGGCGTTTATGGGTGTCAACTGACACAGAAAGAGGGCGTTTCTGGGAGTGGCAGGGAAAACGCAGGCATGTCCAGGCGTTTGGAGGGCGGTTGTGTGATGTCAATTCCGGCACCAAAAAGACTGAAGTGATTGCAAGGGCTGAGTATGTTCAGACCTACTCTGAAACTGCACAAAAAGTTTTTGCAGAGCTCGGCTGCACAGGCATTCGCACACTTGCAAAGCGAAAATACACTCCCCTGTGGGCGGCGACTATGCGTTTGCACGGCTGCTAAAAACAGCTAGCGAGCGATCAACTCGGAATGAGGGCCATAATGCCCCCAGCAGTAATGACACTTATACAAACAATGCCCCAGTAGTAGCACCACTTACACACATAATGCCCCCAGTAGTAACACTGCTTATACACATAATGCCCCAGTAGAATCACCACATATACACATAATGCCTACCAGTAGTAACACAGCGTATACACATAATGCCACAGTAGAAGCACCACTTATACACATAATGCCCCCAGTAGTAGTGCTGCTTATACACATAATGCCCCCAGTAGTAGTGCCGCTTATACATAATGCCCTCAGTGGTAGCACCGCTTATACATAATGGCCCGAGTAGTAGTGCCACTTATACATAATGCCTTTAGTCATGGTTCTGCTTATACATAATTCCCACAGTAGTAGTGTCACTTATACACTTAATACCCCAGTAGTGGTTCCACTTCTAGATAATGCCCCAGCAGTAGTGCTGCTTATACATAATGTCCCAAGTAGAGGTGCCGCTTATACAAATAATGCCCCAAGTATTAATGCTGCTGTTACACATAATGCCCCCAGTAGTAGTGTTGCTTATACACATAATGCCCCAGTAGTAGTGCCACTTATACACATAATGCCCCCAGTAGTAGCAACGCTTATACACATAATACCCACAGTAGTAGTGTTGCTTATACACATAATGCCCCAGTAGTAGCGCCACTTATACACATAATGCCCCAGTATTAGCGACGCTTATACACATAATGCCTCCAGTAGTAATGCTGCTTTTACACATTATGCCCCCAGGAGTAACAGCGCTTATACATACAATGCCCCCAGTAGTATCGCCGCTTATACACATAATTTTCCCAGTAGTAACACCACTTATACACATAACGCACCCAGTAGTAGTGCCGCTTTTACATAATGCCCCTAGTAATAGGTCTACTTATACATAATGCCCCGAGTAGTAGTGCCACTTATACATAATGCCTTTAGTCATGGTGCTGCTTATGCATAATTACCCCAGTAGTAGTGTCCCTTATACACATAATGCCCCAGTAGTAATGCCACTTCTACATAAGGTCCCCAGTAGTAGTGTTGCTTATACATAATGTCCCTAATAGAGGTGGCGCTTATACAAATAATACCTCGAGTAGCAGTGCTGCTATTACACATAATGCCCCCAGTAGTGGTGCTACTTATACATAATGCCCCCAATAGGAGTGCCACTTATATATAATGCCCCAGTAGAGGTGCCATAATGCCCCCAGTAGTGGTGTAGCTTAGACATAGTGCCTGCACAAACATACATACATACATACACACAGATACATGCACACACACCTACATACACAGATACACACACTTTCTCTCTCACACTCACTCTCCTTCTTCTTATCTATCACAGTCTTGCTGGTCAAAGCTGTAGCAGCTCGTCCTTCTCTGCAGCAGCTTGGTTCTGTGTAGCTCCGCCCCCTTAGTCCCATGAAGCTCTGCCCCCTTTGCCCTATGTAGCTTCGCCCCCTTTTCAGGCCGAACAACTACGCTGCCATCAGGGGTCGGGAAGGATGCTGAAAGCTGCCGGTGCCGCTGGCAGTAATACAGTGTAACAGCTGCAGCAGCCAATCAGCAGGGATGCAGAGCAGGGAGAGCATCTCACCAGCCTGCTTTGCATTCTTTTGTTGAGCGTTTAGCACCGGGCCTGTATACAAAATGACATGCATGTTTGTTATATGTGTTAACGGACCATCCCCCCATGTTATGTGTGGGTAGCAGCAGCCACCACCACTGGTCTCCTTACTGGTCTTCCCTAAAACATACTTTCACCACTATAATCCATTTAGAATGTGCTGCGATGTGCTCGCCATGCATCAGGCCCGGTGGCACGCTTCACTCACCACAGGTTCTATTCCCACTTGGTTGGTGGCATGGACCCATCAACCGAGTGGGAATAGCGGGCGGGTGTCGATATTCCAGGTGTCGGTGAAATGCCAGCTGTCAGGATTCCAGTGTCAGTCTTCTGAATGCCAGGATCCCAACAGTTGGTATATTGACTGCATCCTACTGGGTGAACTGACAAGGAATGACCCATTATATAATTTAAATATATATAGGGATGCCAGTGTTGACATACATAATTATGATATTGACATTGTTAAACTGTCAACAGATGTGTTGACATTATCAGAATGTTGACAGGTGGAATGCGGGCAGAATAGTTAGATTTACTATTATGTTTATTTATTAACAGTTTCTTATATAGCGCAGCAAATTCCATTGCGCTTTACAATTGGAAATAACAATGATATAACAAAACTGGGTAATAACAAACAGTCATAGAGGTAGGAAGGCCCTGCTCGCAAGCTATCAATCTATAGGGAAATAGGCATGTATACACAAGGATAGGTGCTATCTATTGCATAGTTGTCCACCAGATTGCAAAGGTTCTTGGTGGGCTGTATGATATGGTCACACAGCAATAATGAACTGGGGTCAGCAGAAGGGAAAGTGAAGAATGAGAAGACATGTGAGGATGTGTGTGGACTGTGCAGAGTGGATGCAATTTGATAGGAAAGTTTATGAAAGTTGGGCAGTTCTGGAATTTGATACGCTTTCCTGAAGAGGTGAATTAGGGAACGCTTGAAGGTTTGGAGACTAGAGGAGAGTCTTATTGTGAATGGTAGGGCATTCCACAGAGTGGGTGCAGTCCAAAAAAATTCCTGCAATTGTGAGTGGGAGCGAGTAATGAGTGTGGATGAGAGACGCAGATCTTGTGAAGAGTCAAGAGGTAGTGTTGGGAGATATTTTGAGATAAGCGAAGTGATGTACGTTGGTGTAGTTTGGTTAAAGGCATTGTGTGTGAGTAAAAGTATTTTATATTGAATACGGAAGAATACAGGTAACCAATGGAGGGACTGACAGAGTGAGTCTGCAGACGATGAACGTCTAGCGAGGAAGATTAGCCTTGCTGCTGCATTCAGAATGGATTGTAGTGGTGAAAGTCTTGTTTTGGGAAGACCAGTTAGGAGACTATTGTAATAATCAATGCGGGAGATAATGAGAGCATGGATTAGAGGTTTAGCAGTGTCTTGTGTAAGGTATGGTTGTATTTTGGATGTTTTTTACATGCATGTAACATGATTTTGAGACAGATTGAATGTGGGGAACAAAGGACAGATAAGAGTCAAGGATGACACCTAGGCAGCGAGCTTGTGGGGTAGGGTTGATTGTCGAGTTTTCAAAGGTTAGGTTTAGGCGGCAGAGGAAGGGGGATGTTAGGGGAGAAATTCCAGAGAATTGGAAGTCTTACCTAAAAGTCACAGTCACATGACCTCTGGGACCTGTAGGGTGCCGTCAGATCTGCTGTAGCCGTTTGGAGCAGGTAAGTGACTGCTGGGATACCAGGGATGATATATGAACATCCTAAAATTTCATCACTGTCTACACAATGAATTAATGACATATCATACCACACCCTATACAGGTTGAGTATCCCTTATCCAAAATGCTTGGGACCAGAGGTATTTTGGATATCGGATTGTTCCGTATTTTGGAATAATTGCATACCATAATGAGATATCATGGTGATGGGACCTAAATCTAAGCACAGAATGCATTTATGTTTCATATACACCTTATACACACACAGCCTGAAGGTCATTTTAGCCAATATTTTTTATAACTTTGTGCATTAAACAAAGTCTGTGTACATTCACACATTTCATTTATGTTTCAAATACACCTTATACACACAGCCTGAAGGTCATTTAATACAATATTTTTAATAACTTTGTGTATTAAACAAAGTTTGTGTACATTGAGCCATCAAAAAACAAAGGTTTCACTATCTCACTCTGACTCAAAAAAGTCTGTATTTCGGAATATTAGGATATGGGATACTCAACCTGTATATTATTACTCTTTATTTATAGGGCACAAGTGGTCCGCAGCGCCATACATTCAGCAAACAATAAGACAGTACAAACAGTACAGTAAACAGAGCATAGCAGTACGTAACAAGTAAAACCACAGTATTCAGTACACAATACAGCTGGGAAACAAGGGGTGCAAGGGAGTATTCAGTGTGGGTCGAAACCTGTATCCCATAGCAATGGCGCATCTGGCAGGAAGAGAATATGCAGGATATGGCTGGCTATGAGTGAGTGGAGTATGTGTTATAGGGCCATACAGTAGGTGAAGGCTGTAGTTGATGTGCAAGAGAAGAGGGTTATGAGAACAGGAGGGCAGAACACCCTGCTCCTAGGAGCTTACAATCTAAATAAAAATATACATGTTTAATTTATTTATTTACAAGATACAGTATAGGACACTCATGATGTGTAGCATAACTGCTGTGGAGCAGGCTTCAAGTAGGGGTCCAAGATCTCACAATTACTCCATATAAGGCACTCACCAGACTTTGCAGAAAAAAAGGCATTCCTTTATTCACCTAGCTTTCATAGCATCAGAAGTCAAGATTTTGGTTCTTGTAATGGCTCTTTGTCAAGACATCCATCTTATCACAATTCCACCAAGCGAATAACAAACCTAATACACCCCTGCATTAATCCCCAGCCTCATTAAGGCACCTGTACAAAGCAATCAACCATACATGAACCTCATAGCTTTAATGTAGCATGCAATAATAATCCAATAGGCATTTACCTAAACCAGTCAATCCATCCATATGCATTATGGGGCATAATTACTAAGAATCTCATTTCTGCTGATTTCAGCCGAGATCAATCTCGGCTGACATCGGCAGAGTAAGATTGCAAATTTTTGAGAAAAAACACGGTAATTTACTAAACTACCGTGTTTTTCAATTCAAATTCACCGATGTCGGTGTAATTCGATTTGTCAGCAGTGTTTTACGGGAGAGATTAGTAAAGCACTGCCGGACATAACACAATGAAGCCCGGCTGGATCAGTGAGATCCATGCAGGGCTTCATTGTGTACAGTACTGAAATAGTTAAAAAAAAAAATTGTGTGGGGTCCCCCCTCCTAAGCATAACCAGCCTCGGGCTCTTTGAGCTGGTCCTGGTTGTTAATATACCGGGGGAAAAATGTGTAGGGGTCCCCAGTATTTAAACAACCAGCACCGGGCTCTTGGGCCGGTCCTGGTTCCAAAAATATGGGTGACAAAAGACTTAGGCGTCCCCAAGGGAGGTGATGCTGCGGGACACTTTTATATAGGTCCCTGCAGCCAAAGCATCATTCCCCCCAACTAGTCACCCCTAGCCGGGGTTCAATGGGGGAGTGGGGACCCCTTAAATCAAGCCCCCCCCCCCTCCAGGCACCCAAGGGCCAAGGGTGGAGCCAGAGGCTGTCCTCCCTATCCCTGTGCGGTGGATGGGGGGCTGATAGCCTTTAAAAGTGTGTAAAAATAGAATATTGTTTTTTGCTGCTGAACTACAAGTCCCAGCAAGCCTCCCCTGCATGCTGGTACTTGGAGAACCACAAGTACCAGCATGTGGGAATTAACAGGCCCGCTTGTACCTGTAGTTACACAACAAAAGAAATACCCAAATAAAAACGCAAGACACAGTGACAGTAAAAATGTATTAAAACACACTTACACACTCATACATACTTACCTACATCCAACACCGCCATTCACATCCACTTGTCCATGTAGATTCCAATCGGGTATATGTATATTTTATTTTCTAATTTATTAATGGAGACCAGTGTAGTAATGAAGGGGCCCGCATCGGCACTCTCAACCAGCGCAGTAGTAGCAGGAGGAGGCGGTCCAGCTGATCCAGCACCTCACCTCCCCTTTCCTCCCCTTCTTTGACGTTGCTGTTGTTGGAGCTTTACATCACGATCTAGTGAACGGGTCCGGAGCAAGAACAAAAAGAAAGGTCCTGGCCAGCTGCCGGCTCTGAACGGGGACCCGCTGCTGTCTGCGCTGATGAGAGGAGGACCCACTGCTGCCGGAGCTGAAAGGAGACCCGCTGCTGCAGGAGATACACAGTGCTGCTTGAAGGCGGGGGTGAGGGAGGAACACAGTGTTGATTGTCCTGGGCTATGGGGGATAGAGCGAGGTACACAGTGCCACCTGTATTTTTTGAGGGGGAGGGATTAGGTGGTACACTGTGATGCCTGTCTAAACCGTTTCACACATCCCTCTTTCTCACCTCTCTGTCTTACTTTTCTTTCTCTCTGCCCCTGGTCTCTCTCTCTCCTCCCCCTCTCTCCCCTGTGCCTTCCCCCTCTCTTTCCTCTCTCTGGTTTCTATTCATGAAGCAGTCAAAAGTGTTAAGAAGTGAGCCAGTGCTAGGTATCATTTTATAGAATATATTTTATAAATGTTACCTAAACACTGATTGGTTGCCATGGCCAACTTCTCCACTGTCTCACTTCTCCACAATTTTCACTGTTTCATGAATAGACCTCTCTCTCTCTCTGCCCATGCTTCTCCTCTCCATGCCTATCTCTCTCACAGTTACTCACCAAAAAAGTGTAACCACCATGTGCAAGGATACTGTTTTTTTGTTTTTTGTTTTTTTTGGGGGGAGGGGCGTCCTAGGCACCAAAGACCTCAGCTACGCCTCTGTGTATATGAATATTACTGTCTGTACGGCACATGCTATTAAAATAGGAATTACCGTTATATCCCTTATTTGCGCACTAGTTGTATGAGATCTTGTACAGCAGAAGTGGTGTTGAGATGTCCAGCTATACCCGGATTCTGTTACCTAGCAACCCACTTAAACATAGGAGCACCTGGATGTGACATATTGGAAGCTACGTCATGTCACCAGGACAACAGAGTTTCTTTCTGGGATCTCCCAGATTCCTTGACATGACATAGTGATGAGTAAGTCACGGTCCCCATGACTATCGCCCTCAGAAAAGCCTGAACATGGTTCAACTAAGCTGCGGCAGAGAGTGTGTGGGATCATTAGTTTTTTTCACCCACTCAGTAGTCGTCAGTAGATGGTGCACCCAAAGCCACGGGTTTTTGGCTGACCCCATGCCTAGAAGGTGATACCATTTTCCATCTCATCTGCACTTCTTACTGTTGGGTGAAGCCCATCTTTTTACCTATATATATATATTGAATACGTTTCGTGTGTACACTTTTATTAATTTTTTTTTATAACTAATGGGATTAATATACTTTTATCTTCTCTGAGCTATGGTTTATTGGAGCACTCCCGTGAATATTGGGCTAAACTTGTGAAAACGAGTTTTATGGTAAGAACTTACCCTTGTTAAAACTCTTTCTGCGAGGTACACTGGGCTCCACAAGTCTGGACAATGGGTGTAGAGTAGGATCTTGATCCAAGGCACCAACAGGCTCAAAGCTTTGACCTTCTTCCCAAGATGCATAGTGCTGCCTCTTATATCACCCCACCTCCCAGCACAGGAGCTCAGTTTAGTTAACCAGCCCAATGCAGTAGCAGGACAAGAGACGACAATGGTTAGTAGCCACATGCACCACACTCTCACGACAAGAGAAGTGTCAGCGGCTAATGCCATATCAACCCAAAGAAGCTAAGTGCATCAGGGTGGGCGCCTTGTGGAGCCCAGTGTACCTCGCAGAAAGAGTTTTAACAAGGGTAAGTTCTTACCATAAAACTCGTTTTCTGCTGCGGGGTACACTGGGCTCCACAAGTCTGGACAATGGGGATGTCCTAAAGCAGTTCCTTATGGGAGGGGACGCACTGTAGTGGGCACAAGAACCCGGCGTCCAAAGGAAGCATCCTGGGAAGCGGCAGTATCAAAGGCATAGAACCTTATGAACGTGTTCCTGGAGGACCACGTAGCCGCCTTGCACAATTGATCAAGGGTCGCACCACGTTGGGACGCCCAAGAAGGTCCAACAGACCGAGTAGAATGGGCCGTAATGTGAACAGGAGCTGACAGACCAGCCTTCACATAAGCATGCGCAATCACCATTCTGATCCACCTGGCCAGGGTCTGCTTGTGAGAAGGCCAGCCACGTTTGTGAAATCCAAACCAAAAAAAAAAAAGATTTTAAACCTACCGGTAAATCTTTTTCTCGTAGTCCGTAGAGGATGCTGGGGACTCCGTAAGGACCATGGGGATAGACGGGCTCCGCAGGAGACATGGGCACTTTAAGAAAGACTTTAGGTCTGGGTGTGCACTGGCTCCTCCCTCTATGCCCCTCCTCTAGACCTCAGTTAGAGAAACTGTGCCCAGAGGAGACGGATAGTACGAGGAAAGGATTTTTGTTAATCCAAGGGCAAGATTCATACCAGCCACACCAATCACACCGTATAACTTGTGTATCTATTAAACAGTTAACTGTATGAAAAAACAACGTAGCATCAGTCCAACCTGATGAAACTATAACATAACCCTTATGTAAGCAAAACTATATACAAGTCTCGCAGAAATAGTCCGCACTTGGGACGGGCGCCCAGCATCCTCTACGGACTACGAGAAAAAGATTTACCGGTAGGTTTAAAATCTTATTTTCAGAGGCGTATCTAGGGTAGGGCGAGTGGGGCACGTGCCCTGGGCACCTTGGCAGGCCCAGGAGAGGGGGGGCGCCACCGGCGGCCAGGGCATCATGCCCCACTCGCCCCTGTCAACCCGAGATGCGCACCGTCTCTCCCTCCCCTCACCGTCGCTGGAAGCCCTAGCAGCGCTGCCAGCAGCGCTGCTGTGTCCGCCCGGTCTCCGGCATTAGCCAATCAGAGCTTGCGGACCGGCTCCTGATTGGCTGCCGGTCCGTGAGCTCTGATTGGCTAGCGAACCGGCGCCAGACAGCCGCCAGAGACCGGGAGCGGTGAGGGGAAGGAGAGGCGCTGCGCTCTCCTCCCCTCACATACACAACAGGCGCCGGTGAGTGACCGGGGTGGGGGGGGGGCACAGTGGGGCCTGGCACTGTGGGGCATGTAACTGGCACAGTGGGGCCTGGCACTGTGGGGCATATAACTGGCACTGTGGGGCATATAACTGGCACAGTGGGGCATGTGACTGGCACTGAGTGGGGCCTGGCACTGTGGGGCATATAACTGGCACTGTGGGGCATGTATCTGGCACTGTGGGGCATGTAACTGGCACTGTGGGGCATGTAACTGGCACTGTGGGGCAATGTAACTGGCACTGTGGGGCAATGTATCTGGCACTGTGGGGCAATGTATCCGGCACTGTGGGGCATGTATCCGGCACTGTGGGGCAATGTAACTGGCACTGTGGGGCAATGTAACTGGCACAGTGGGGCATGTAACTGGCACTGAATGGGGCCTGGCACTGTGGGGCATATAACTGGCACTGTGGGCCATGTATCTGGCACTGTGGGGCATGTAACTGGCACTGTGGGGCATGTATCTGGCAGTGAGTGGGGCAATGAATCTGGCACTGTGGGGCAATGTATCTGGCACTGTGGGGCAATGTATCTGGCACTGTGGGGCATGTATCCGGCACTGTGGGGCAATGTAACTGGCACTGTGGGGCAATGTATCTGGCACTGTGGGGCAATGTATCTGGCACTGTGGGGCATGTATCTGGCACTGTAGGGCATTGATCTGGCACTGTGGGGCAAAGTAACTGGCACTGTGGGCCATTTTCAGTGGCCACACCCCTTCTGGAGTGTGGCCACACCCCTTCTGGTGTGTGACCACGCCCATTTTCCCGCTTCTTTTTGTGTGTGTGTTTTTTTGGGGGGAGACGCCATTTTCCATCTTGCCCTGGGCTCCGGAAACCCTAGCTACGCCTCTGCTTATTTTCTCTAACGTCCTAGAGGATGCTGGGGACTCCGTAAGGACCATGGGGATTATACCAAAGCTCCCAAACGGGCGGGAGAGTGCAGATGACTCTGCAGCACCGAATGAGCAAACCTTAGGTCCTCCTCAGCCAGGGTATCAAACGTATAGAACTTTGCAAAGGTGTTTGAACCCGACCAAGTAGCAGCTCGGCACAGTTGTAGTGCCGAGACCCCTCGGGCAGCCGCCCAAGACGAGCCCACCTTCCTAGTGGAATGGGCCTTGACCGATTTTGGTAACGGCAATCCAGCCGTAGAATGCGCCTGCTGAATAGTGTTACAGATCCAGTGAGCAATAGTCTGCTTCGAAGCAGGGGCGCCAACCTTGTTGGCTGCATATAGGACTTCTGTTTTCCTGACTCTAGCCGTTCTGGCCACATACATTTTCAAAGCCCTGACTACATCAAGGGACTCGGAATCCTCCAAATCCCGTGTAGCCACAGGCACCACAATAGGTTGGTTCATATGAAAAGATGACACCACCTTAGGCAAGAATTGAGGACGGGTCCGCAATTCCACCCTATCCATATGGAAAATCAGATAGGGGCTTTTATGAGACAAAGCCGCCAATTCCGACACTCGCCTAGCCGAAGCCAAGGCTAATAACATGAACACCTTCCAAGTGAGATATTTTAACTCCACCGTTTGAAGTGGTTCAAACCAGTGCGACTTAAGGAAACTCAACACCACGTTAAGGTCCCAAGGCGCCACCAGTGGTATAAAAGGAGGCTGAATATGCAGCACTCCCTTCACAAAAGTCGGTACTTCTGGGAGAGAAGCCAATTCTTTTTGAAAGAAAATGGATAAGGCCGAAATCTGAACCTTAATGGAGCCTAATTTTAGGCCCAAATTCACTCCAGTCTGTAGGAAGTGAAGGAAACGGCCCTAATGGAATTCTTCCGTAGGAGCATTCCTGGCCTCACACCAAGAAACATATTTTCGCCATATCCGGTGATAATGTTTAGCTGTCACGTCTTTCCTAGCCTTTATCAGAGTAGGAATGACCTCATCCAGAATTCCCTTTTCCGCTAGGATCCGGCGTTCAACCGTCATGCCGTCAAACGCAGCCGTAGTAAGTCTTGGAACAGACATGGCCCCTGTTGTAACAGGTCATGTCTTAGAGGAAGAGGCCACGGATCTTCTGTGAGCTTTTCCAGCAGATCCGGATACCAGGTCCTTCGTGGCCAATCTGGAACAATGAGAATTGTTCTCACTCCTCTTTTTCTTATTATTCTCAACACCTTGGGTATGAGAGGAAGAGGAGGAAATACATAGACCGACTGGAACACCCACGGTGTCACTAGGGCGTCTACTGCTACCGCCTGAGGATCTTTTGATTTGGCGCAATACCTCTGTAGCTTTTTGTTGAGGCGGGACGCCATCATGTCTATCTGGGGAAGTCCCCACTGACTTGCAATCTGTGCGAAGACTTCCCGATGAAGTCCCCACTCCCCTGGATGCAGGTCGTGTCTGCTGAGGAAGTCTGCTTCCCAGTTGTCCACTCCCGGAATGAACACTGCTGACAGTGCGCTTACATGATTTTCCACCCAGCGAAGAATCCTGGTGGCTTCCGCCATTGCCACTCTGCTCGTTGTGCCGCCTTGGCGGTTTACATGAGCCACTGCGGTGATGTTGTCTGACTGGATCAGAACTGGTTGGTCGCGAAGTAAGTTCTCCGCTTGACGTAGGGCGTTGTATATGGCCCTCAGTTCCAGTCTCTTGACTTGTCCAAAGTCCTTGGAAGTTTCTTCCCTGTGTGACTGCTCCCCACCCTCTGAGGCTCGTGTCCATGGTCACCAGGATCCAATCCTGAATGCCGAACCTGGGGCCTTCCAAAAGGTGAGCACTCTGCAGCCACCACAGGAGAGATACCCTGGCCCTGGGGGACAGGGTGATCAGCTGATGAATTTGTAGATGTGACCCGGACCACTTGTC
Organism: Pseudophryne corroboree; assembly: GCF_028390025.1. Taxonomy (NCBI): domain Eukaryota; kingdom Metazoa; phylum Chordata; class Amphibia; order Anura; family Myobatrachidae; genus Pseudophryne; species Pseudophryne corroboree. Next base: position 471,920,820 of record NC_086445.1, read on the forward strand.
CAATAGGTCCCATTGGAAAGTCCTTGCATGGATCCTGCCGAAGGGAATGGCTTCGTATGTTGCCACCATTTTTCCCAGGACTTGAGTGCAATGATGCACAGACACTTGTTTTGGCTTCAATAGGTTCTTGACTAGAGTTATGAGTTCCTGAGCTTTTTCTATCGGAAGAAAAACCCTTTTCTGGTCTGTGTCCAGAATCATGCCCAAGAAGGTCAGACGAGTCGTAGGAACCAGCTGTGACTTCGGGATATTGAGAATTCATCCGTGTTGCTGTAACACCTTCAATGAAAGTGACACGCTGTTCAGTAACTTCTCTCGTGATCTCGCTTTTATGAGGAGATCATCCAAGTATGGATTTCCGCCCTTACCTTGGTGAAAATCCTCGGGCCGTGGAAAGCCCAAACGGCAACGTCTGAAATTGGTAATGACAATCCTGTACCGCAAATCTCAGGTACGCCTGGTGAGGTGGATAAATGGGGACATGAAGGTATGCATCCTTTATGTCCAGAGATACCATAAAATCCACCCCTTCCAGGCTGGCGATGACCGCTCTGAGCGATTCCATCTTGAACTTGAACCGTTTTAAGTATAGGTTCAGGGATTTTAAATTCAATATGGGTCTGACCGAACCGTCCGGTTTCGGAACTACAAACAGGGTTGAGTAGTATCCCTTCCCTCTCTGAAGCAGGGGAACTTCGACCACCACTTGTTGAAGACACAATTTGTGAATAGCATTTAACACTATCTCCCTTTCTAGGGAAGAAGTCGGTAGAGCCTATTTGAAAAACCGGCGAGGAGGCACCTCTTCAAATTCCAGCTTGTATCCCTGAGTAACAATTTCTATTGCCCAGGGATCCACCTGTGAGTGAACCCAGATGTGGCTGAAAAGTCGAAGACGTGCCCCCACTGGGGCGGACTCCCTCAGCGGAGCCCCAGCGTCATGCGGTGGATTTTGCAGAGGCCGGGGAGGACTTCTGTTCCTGGGAACTAGCTGTGCTTTATACCTCTGCCCTTACCTCTGGCAAGAAAGGACGATCCACGTACTCTTTTGCTTTTATTTGAACGAAAGGACTGCATTTGATAATGTGGCGCTTTCTTATATTGTGAGGGAACATAAGGCAAAAAATTCGATCTACCTGCCGTAGCTGTGGAGACTAGGTCCAAGAGCCCTTCCCCAAACAATTCCTCACCCTTGTAAGGTAAGACCTCATATGTCTTTTTGAGTCGGCATCACCTGTCCACTGCCGGGTCCAGAGGACTCGTCTAGCAGAAATTGACATAGCGTTTATTCTGGAACCCAGTAAACTAATGTCTCTTTGAGCATCTCTCATATATAAGACAGCATCCTTTATATGGCCTAGGGTCAATAAAATGGTATCCTTATCTAGGGTCTCAATTTCCGCTGATAAGGAATCTGTCCATGCTGCTACAGCGCTACAAACCCAGGCCGACGCAATTGCCGGTCTGCGTAATGTACCAGAAAGTGTGTAAATGGATTTCAAGGTAACCTCCTGCTTGTGGTCAGCAGGATCCTTGAGGGTAACCGTATCTTGGGATGGCAGCGCTATCTTTTTTGACAAGCGTGTCAACGCTTTGTCCACCTTAGGGGAGGATTCCCACCGTATCCTGTCCGTTGGCGGGAAAGGATACGCCATAAGAATCCTTTTGGGAATCTGCAGTTTTTTGTCTGGAGATTCCCACGCTTTTTCACATAATTCGTTTAACTCATGTGAGGAGGGAAAAGTTACCTCAGTCTTCTTTCCCTTATACATGTGTACCCTCGTGTAGGGACAGGGGGTTCCTCTGTGATATGCAACACTTCTTTTATTGCACTAATCATATATTGAATACATTAAGCCACTTTTGGATGTAACTTTGCATCATCGTAGTCGACACTGGAGTCCGAATCCGTGTCGGTATCTGTGTCTCCTATCTGTGATAGTGGGCGCTTCTGAGACCCTGAAGGTCCCGGCGACATAGTGACAGACATGGGTTCACTCCCTGACTGTTCCTTAGCTTCAGCTTTGTCTAATCTTTTGTGCAATAAGTTCACACTAGCACTTAAAACATTCCACATATCCATGCAGTCAGGTGTCGGCACCGCCGATGGAGACCTCACATTCATACGCTCCCCCTCCTCCCTAGGTGAGCCTTCTACCTCAGACATGTCGACACACGCGTACCGACACACCACACACACAGGGAACCTCTTGTCTGAAGATAGTTTCCCCACCAGCACACACCCCAGCGCTATATGACCCTGGAAAAAAAAACACTAAATGTTTATCCAGTGGCGCTGTTTATACTTTATATCCACCAAATTTGTGCCCCCCCCCCTCTTAAAACCCCTCTATCACCGTGTATTAGCAGGGGAGAGTCCGGGGAGCTTCCTCTCAGCGTTGTGCTGTGGAGAAAAATGGCGCTGGTGAGTGCTGAGGGAGAAGCCCCGCCCCCTCGTGGCGGGCTTCTGTCCCGCTCAAAATTCCTGAAAACTGGCGGGGGCTCTGTTATATACATGTACAGTGCCCATCTGTACATGTATATACTTATTTTGCCAATGGAGAGGTTTTATTGCTGCCCAGGGCGCACCCCCTGCGCCCTGCACCCTTACAGTGACTGCGGTGTGTGAGGTGTATGGGAGCAATGGCGCACAGCTTTACTGCTGTGCGTTACCTCAGTGAAGATCATGAAGTCTTCTGCCGCCTCTGAAGTCTTCTTTTCTTCTCATACTCACCCGGCTTCTATCTTCCAGCTCTGCGAGGAGGACGGTGGTGCGGCTCTGGGACGGACGGCGAGGGTGAGACCTGCGTACCAATCCCTCTGGAGCTAATGGTGTCCAGTAGCCTAAGAAACAGAGCCTTGAAACTCACAGAAGTAGGTCTGTTTCTCTCTCCTCAGTCCCTCGATGCAGGGAGTCTGTTGCCAGCAGGCTCCCTGAAAATAAAAAACCTAACAAATATACTTTCTGACAGGAAGCTCAGGAGAGCTCCCTGTAGTGCACCCATCTCCTCTGGGCACAGTATCAAACTGAGGTCTAGAGGAGGGGCATAGAGGGAGGAGCCAGTGCACACCCAGACCTAAAGTCTTTCTTAAAGCTGGAACCACAATCTCCTGATTAAGGTGGAACAAAAAAACCATCTTAGGCAAATAGCCGGGACGAGTCCTAACAACCGCCCGGTCACGGTGAAAAATCAGATATGGGGAACTACAAGACAAGGCACCCAAATCCGACACTCTTCTAGCAGAGGCAATAACCAACAGAAACACCACCTTAAGGGAAAGCCACTTAAGGTCAGCTGAACCAGGAGGTTCAAATGGAGACTCTTGTAACGCCTCCAAAACCACCGACAAGTCCCAAGGAGCCACAGGTGGGACATAGGGAGGTTGGATACGCAACACACCCTGAGTGAAAGTATGAACATCAGGTAAAGTCGCAATTTTTCTCTGAAACCACACCGTCAAAGCAGAAATATGAACCTTGAGGGAGGCCAGACGCAGGCCTAAATCTAGGCCCTGCTGTAGAAAAGCCAAAAGTTTGGCTGTACTAAACTTGGAAGCGTCATAATGGTTAGATGCGCACCAAAGTAGGAATGCCAGACCCGATGGTAAATCCGAGCAGAGGCCGGTTTCCGGGCCCGCAACATAGTTTTAATGACCTCTTCAGTAAATCCTTAGCTCTTAAGACGGAAGCTTCAAGAGCCACGCCGTCAAAAACAGCTGGGCTAGGTACTGGTAGACACAGGGGCCCTGAACGAGGAGGTCTGGGCGTTGTGGAAGTAGAAGTGGACGCTCTGACGATAGGCCTTGTAGGTCTGAGAACCAGTGCCGTCTGGGCCACGCCGGAGCTATGAGAAGCAGATTTCCTTTTTCTTGCTTGAACTTCCGAATTACCCTGGGCAGGAGTGACACCGGAGGGAACACGTACGGCAGCCGAAACCTCCACGGCACTGCCAGCGCATCCACAAATGCTAATTGAGGATCCCTTGTCCTTGCTCCGAAGACCGGAACCATGTGATTGTGTCGAGACGCCATCAGATCCACATCTGGAAGAACCCACCTTTCCACAAAGAGTTGAAACACCTCTGGATGGAGGCCCTACTCGCCGGCATGCACGTCCTGACGACTGAGAAAGTCCGCTTGCCAATTCAGGACTCCCGGAATGAATATTGCCGATATTGCCGGTAGATGGCGTTCTGCCCAACGTAGAATCCGTGAGGCTTCCTTCATTGCCAAACGGCTTCGAGTGCCGCCTTGATGATTTATGTAAGCCACTGTGGTGGCGTTATCCGACTGTACTTGAACAGGATGGTTCTGAATCAAATGCTGGGCTAGGTTCAACGCATTGAAGACCGCCCGCAATTCCAGAATGTTGATCGAGAGGAGAGATTCCTCCTTGGTCCACCGACCCTGCAAGGAGTGCTGCTCCAGCACCACACCCCAACCTCTAAAACTGGCATCTGTCGTCAACAGGACCCAGTTGGATATCCAGAAGGGACGGCCTCTGCACAATTGTCGGTCCTGGAGTCACCAGAGCAGCGACAGACGGACCTCCGGAGTCAAAGAGATCATTTGAGACCTGATCCGGTGAGGCAGGCCATCCCACTTGGCTAGAATCAGCTTCTGGAGGGGGCGAGAATGGAATTGAGCATACTCCACCATGTCGAATGCTGATACCATGAGGCCCAGCACCTGCACTGCCGAATGTATCGACACTTGCGGACGAGAAAGGAAGCAACGAATCCTGTCCTGAAGTTTCAGGACTTTCTCCTGAGACAAGAACAACCTCTGGTTGTGAGTGTCCAACAGCGCTCCCAGATGCACCATGCTCTGAGCAGGGACCATGGAGGATTTCTTCCAGTTGATGAGCCACCCGTGGGCTTGTAGAAACCGGACCATCATATCCAGATGACGCAGGACAAGATCTGGGGAATTTGCCAGGATTAACAAGTTGTCCAGATACGGCAGTATCCTGACCCCTTGACGGCGGAGTACCACCGTCATCACCGCCTTTGGTGAAGACTCGCGGAGCCGTTGTTAAACCAAAAGGTAACGCCCGAAACTGGTAATGGAGGTTGCCAATAGCAGACCTCAGGTATTGTGATGTGACACTGCTATAGGAATATGCAGGTAAGCATCCTGTATGTCCAGGGAGACCATGTAGTCCCCAGCTTCCAAGGCCAGAACTATAGAGCGAAGGGTTTCCATACGGAACTTGGAAACCTTCACAAACTTGTTCAGTGCCTTGAGGTTGAGAATGGGCCGGGAGGACCCATTCGGTTTCGGGACTAGAAACAGCGGAGAATAGTACCCCCGGCCCCTCTGAGCAAGAGGCACCTGTACTACGACTCCTGTATCCAGGAGGGTCTGTACCACCGAATGCAGAGTGTTTGCCTTTGTCTGGTCCGATGGGACGTCTGTCTGGCAAAATCGATGAGGGGGTCGGTTTTTGAAGGCTATGGCGTAACCTCGAGTGACGACTTCCCGTACCCAGGCATTTGAAGTGGTCTTCAACCATTCCTGGGTACACACTAGAAGCCGGCCCCCCAACCTGGGATCCCCCAGGGGGAGGCCTACCCCATCATAAGGCAGGCTTATCGGTCTTGGCTGCTGGCTGACGGGCAGCCCAGGCTCTTTTGGGCTTCAGCTTACCAGGTTTGGAAGTGCGGGCCTGCTTATGGTACGCCTGACCTTTTGCTTTACCTGAAGGACGAAAGGGCCGAAAGGACGTACCTTTGGCCTTCGACACAGAAGGAGCTGTATTAGGCAGACAGGCAGTTTTGGCAGTAGCCAAGTCAGCCACTATCTTATTTAAGTCCTCCCCAAACAGAATATCCCCCTTGAAAGGGAGTACCTCCAGGGTTTTTCTAGAGTCCAGATCCACAGACCTGGATCTTAGCCACAATATCCTGCGAGCCAGGACTGACGTAGTAGAGGCCTTGGCTGCTAGGATACCGGCATCAGAAGCCGCCTCTTTAATATAGCGAGAAGCTGTGACAATATATGACAAGCATTGTCTAGCATGGTCAGAGGAGATTTTAGCTTCTAACTCCAAGGCCCATGCTTCAATAGCCTCTGCCGCCCATGTAGCTGCAATAGTGGGCCTTTGTGCAGCACCTGTGAGGGTGTAAATCGCTTTTAGACAACCCTCGACACGTTTATCCGTAGGCTCTTTTAGAGATGTGACGGTAGTGACAGGTAGAGCTGAGGAAACCACCATCCTAGCCACATGTGAGTCTACTGGAGGATGCATTTCCCAATTCTTAGACAGCTCTGGCGCGAGGGGATAGCGAGCCAGCATCTTCTTTTGAGGCACAAACTTCGTACCCGGGCTTTGCCAGGGTTCCTGACGTATATCCACTAGGTGGTCAGAGTGAGGTAAAACTTGTTTAATCACCTTCTGACGCTTGAACCTATCTGGTTTCTTAGGAGGAACGGATGGCTCAGGATCATCCGTAATCTGCAGAATTAATTTAATAGCCTCCAAAAGATCAGGAACATCCACATGTGAACTACCCTCCCCATCAGCCGTATCTGAGTCAGAACCTGTGGGGTCAGTGTATGTGCTGTCTTCATCAGACGAGATGTCGGTGACAGCAGTGGATTGTGAGGAGACGAGCGCTCGCTTAGACGACCTCTTGGACTTAGGCGAGCGTTGGTCAGACTTTTTAGTAGTCAGGGACTGGTTCAACTTCTTTAATTGAGCAGATAAATCGTCCGCCGATGGCGGGTTAGCTGCAGGGACCACATACGGTTGTACCGGCATTGGGGGTCCAATAGGGGGTGTTAGTTTATGAACTAGCGTATGCAGAAGTGTGGAAAAAGCGGCCCACGGAGGGTCAGTATATGCCTCCGTTGCCACAGTCCCACTGGGGGGCAAGGAGCCCCCAGAACCAGAGCCCACAGCTGCTATATTCTCCCCATATGTGCCTGTGGCTAAAGCAACACCAGCAGTGTGTTCCGCCCCAGAACCGTTACCCTCAGAAGCAGACATGATATAACTTGCAGTATGAGGTAACACAGTACAATTATTAGCAGCACTATATCCCTAAACCCAAACCCCTGCGCAGTGTAGTCAGCACCAGCAGAGATAAAGGAGAGATATGGTGACTAAATCACAGAGAAAAATACGTAATACAGTATATCTTTGTGAAAATCCTATATTAAATAACACCTGACGCACCAAGCCCCCTCAGGTTATAGAATATAGGGATAGCAAGTTGAGTGAAAGACACGAGATGGACACCACTCAGCTATCAATGCACACACAAATAGTCACAGTTTGTACAATGCAGAGGTTATTACAGACAATAATACTGCACTAGACTATCTTATACAGCTATATAGTCAATAGATATAACACTGCACAGTAAGAAAATAAGATTTTAAACCTACCGGTAAATCTATTTCTCCTAGTCCGTAGAGGATGCTGGGGACTCCGTAAGGACCATGGGGTATAGACGGGCTCCGTAGGAGATAGGGCTCCTAAAAGAACTTTGACTATGGGTGTGCACTGGCTCCTCCCTCTATGCCCCTCCTCCAGACCTCAGTTAGAGAACTGTGCCCAGAGGAGATGGACACTACAAGGCAGGATTTAGAAATCCAAGGGCAAGATTCATACCAGCCCACACCAATCATACCATGTAACCTGGATCATACATAACCAGTTAACCGTATGAACAAAAAACAGCAACGGTCCAAGACCGATTCCAACTGTAACATAACCCTTATGTAATCAACAACTATACACAAGTCTTGCAGAGTTTCCGCACTGGGACGGGCGCCCAGCATCCTCTACGGACTAGGAGAAATAGATTTACCGGTAGGTTTAAAATCTTATTTTCTCTTACGTCCTAGAGGATGCTGGGGACTCCGTAAGGACCATGGGGTTTATACCAAAGCATCCCATCGGGCGGGTGTTAGGGTCTCCTGCCCTGTGCTGCCACGTCGTCATGGCAACCGGGAGACAAGTGCTAGCGGAGTAACCTGAGCGCAGCTGATACTCCGGTTCGGGTCTTTTGCTGTGCAGTGGTTATAGGCTCTGTGCACGGCAGGGGATCCGGTGCTGGTTTTTGTGCTCACAGTCTGTGAGGTCTGAGTGGGGCGTGGACAGCACCTGCTTTATAAGGCCTCTTTTCAGGTTAAGCAGATGCTGCTGAATCTTTGTTGGTTAGTCAGTTCCTGAAAGTTAACCAGTACTGTGTAGCTTTGTATTTGTTTGTTGCTTACTGCAAATAGGCCTGGGGATTTGGTTTTACACTCTGCCAATCCAGACCTAGCAGTAAGACTGGAGTCAGTCGTTTAGCTTGCTGGGGTTCTGTTACTACTCTGTGAACTTAGCAAGTTTGCGGCTGTATTCTAAGACTTGCCTGTCTAATCCTGTCTCACTGTGCTAGGTGTCAGGGGTCAGTTTAGTGGCAGTAAGCTGAACCTGTGCACTGCAAGTGAGAATTAGGATTGTGGAGACTCTCCTTGTGTCTATCATTCCATCTCTGACCAAGGAGTTTACTGCCACACCCGTTGGTAACCCTTTAGGGTTTTGCTGTTGCCCTTAGCAACAGCATTTCGGGTTCTCTACGTATTAAAACACAACATCTTGCTTTTCCCATCTGAGCATTTCTAATACAAGGGAGATACCCAGTTCCTTAGCCTCTGGGCTTCTCTGTTCACTTTGTGTGTATTTTGTTACCCTATCACCTTCTGTGTACGTTATGTCATATTCCCCAGTCTGTCTGTGAGTCCATTTGTTTTGCATAACAGTTCAAACACCAGTACATTCCTGCAGGCACTGGAGTGCATAACAGTTCTGACACCAGTACTTTCCTGCAGGCACTGGTGTGCATAACATATTCAGCAGCCAAATACTCCTGTTGAAATTTTGTGGGAATATGGAGCATACCCCTCAAAATACGTTGCAACAGGTGGTCGATCAGGTGCAGGTCCTGACTCGACAATTTAATGATTTGTCCATTAAAATGCACACCTCCCAGGCTGCTGGCGGAGCTCCCGCAGCAGCAGCACCTGCAGGGGTTAAGGAGCCGAAAGTAAATCTCCCGGATCGTTTTTCTGGAGATCGCTCGCAGTTCTTTTGTTTCAAGGAGAGCTGCAAGCTATACTTCCGGCTTAGGCCTCAGTCTTCTGGGTCGGAGATTCAGCGGGTGGGCATAGTGATTTCCTTGCTACAAGGAGACCCACAGGTCTGGGCATATGGGTTGCAGCCTGACTGTCCGTCGCTTAAAAGTGTTGATGCTTTTTTTACGGCACTGGGCATGTTGTATGATGACCCTGACAAGACGGCCTCAGCCGAGGCTCAGATTCGATCCTTAAGCAAGGGCGAAGGCCAGTTGAGGTTTACTGTACGGAGTTTCGGAGGTTGGCCCATGATACCCAGTGGAATGACCCAGCCCTGAGACACCAGTACCGAAGAGGTCTTTCTAACCAGATAAAGGACCAACTGGTACAATATCCCTTGCCTGATAGCTTGGATCAGCTCATGCAGTTATCCATCCGGGTGGATAGACGGCTGAGAGAGCGTAGGCTTGAAAGGGAGACTGAGATTTCCTTCCTTCCCAAGGGAACCTCAGACTCTGAGGAATTTTCCGAGGAGCCTATGCAGATTGGGGCTACCCGCCTCTCCTCGCGTGAGAAGACGCGGAGGAGACAGCAGGGGTTGTGTTTGTACTGTGGGAATAAAGGTCATGTGGTAGTATCATGCCCAGAAAAGCCGGAAAACTTCAGGGCCTGAGGGTGATGGGAAATATCCTGTCAGGCCAGAAGTCAGAATTTCCCAAGAAGACTTTTATCATTCCGGTGACCTTGAAGATCCTCGGTCAAACTGTCAAGACTGAGGCCTTTGTGGACAGTGGGGCCGACGGGGTTTTTATGGACCGCCAATTCGCCCTGAAACACTCTGTTCCCTTAGTGCCCTTGGCATCGGAAATTGAGATTTGTGGGTTAAACGGGGAACCATTATCCCAAGGTAAAATTACCTCTTGCACTAGCCAGATTTCTTTGTTTATTGGAGCCACACACTCTGAAAAATTGTCCTTTTATGTGACTGTCTGTACTTTTGCCCCATTGGTGTTGGGGTTACCCTGGTTAAGGGCCCACAATCCTCAATTTGACTGGGTCTCTGGGGAGATTCTTAGTTGGGGTACTGATTGTTTCAGGAGTTGCTTGAGCCTTCCAGTCAGGCTCTCGCAGCTAAGTTTGCCAGGATTGCCAGGGTGTTATGCAGATTTTGCGGACGTGTTCTCCAAAAAAGTTGCAGAGGTACTACCTCCCCATCGCCCCTATGACTGTGCCATTGATTTGTTGCCAAATGCTAAGCTTCCCAAGAGCAGGTTGTACTCCCTGTCACGTCCTGAGACTCAGGCTATGGCAGAGTACATTCAGGAGAACTTGGCTAAGGGATTTATCAGACCTTCACAGTCTCCAGTTGGGTCGGGGTTCTTCTTCGTGGGTAAAAAGGACGGTTCGTTGCGACCCTGCATCGACTTCAGGGAATTGAACCGTATCACGATTAAAAACTCATACCCACTGCCTCTCATTTCGGTCTTGTTTGACCAGCTTCGTACTGCCACCATTTTTTCTAAGATTGACCTACGCGGTGCGTACAATCTAATCCGAATAAGAGAGAGGGATGAATGGAAGACTGCCTTTAATACCCACTCAGGGCATTATGAATATTTGGTGATGCCTTTTGGGCTCTGTAATGCCCCGGCAGTCTTCCAGGATTTCATGAATGATGTGCTCAGGGAATATTTGGATAGATTCTTAGTTGTATACTTAGATGACATCCTAATCTTCTCCCATTCCCTGGAGGAACATCGGAAGCATGTACGCTTAGTCCTCCAGAAACTCAGAGACCACCGGCTTGGGGCGAAGCTGGAGAAGTGCGAATTTGAAGTTCAGCAAATCGCATTTCTAGGATATATTATCTCCCCAGAAGGTTTCCAAATGGAGGGTTCCAAGGTACAGGCAGTCCTGGATTGGGTGCAGCCCACTAGTTTGAAGGCGCTTCAGCGTTTCCTGGGCTTTGCGAATTTTTATAGACGATTTATCGCTGGATTTTCGTCTATAGTGGCGCCCTTGGTGGCACTCACTAAGAAAGGGGCGGATGTTGCTCACTGGTCTTGTGAGGCTAAAGCGGCTTTTGCCCGTCTCAAAAGGGCATTTGTTTCGGCCAAGGTGCTGCTACACCCAGATCCAGAGCGTCCTTTTGTGGTGGAGGTGGATGCCTCTGAGATGGGTATCGGGGCAGTGCTTTCTCAGATGGGAGTGTCTGATAATCGCCTTCATCCCTGTGCTTACTTTTCCCGTAAATTTTCGCCTGCCGAGATGAATTATGACGTGGGTAACCGGGAATTGTTGGCTATTAAGGATGCACTCGAGGAGTGGAGACACTGGCTTGAGGGGGCTAAGTTTGTGGTCTCAATTCTCACTGACCATAAGAATCTGGCATATTTAGAGTCAGCGAAACGTCTCAATGCCAGGCAGGCACGATGGGCTTTGTTTTTTGCTCGCTTTAATTTTTTGATAACATATCGCCCTGGGTCAAAAAACATCAAGGCTGATGCGCTCTCGCGGAGTTTTGCTCCAATCCAGGAGACCACCGACGAGCCGTTGCCCATTGTTTCCCCATCATGTATTAAAGTGGGCATTACCCAGGACCTCTTATCATTAGTCCTTAGAGCACAGGAGCAGGCTCCTCCAGACCTTCCGGTAGGTCTTTTGTTTGTGCCTCCTAGGTTAAGACAGCGAGTGTTCCTGGAATTCCATGCCAAGAAGTCGGCAGGTCACCCGGGTATTGCCAGAACTCGGGAGTTGCTATCTAGGGCGGTGTGGTGGCCCTCGGTGGCTAAGGATGTGGATCAGTGGGTTCGGGCATGTGACATCTGTGCCCGAAATAAGACTCCTAGAGGGGTTCCTGTTGGCCCATTACATCCACTCTCTATCCCATCTAAGCCATGGACCCACATTTCAATGGATTTTGTGGTGGACTTGCCCAAATCCTCGGGGATGACAGCCATCTGGGTTTCGTTGACAGGTTTTCGAAGATGGCGCACTTCGTTCCACTGGTTGGGCTGCCATCGGCCAGACGCCTGTCTGAATTATTTATGCTGCATGTTGTGCGTCTCCACGGGTTACCACTTGATGTGGTCTCTAACCGCGGATCCCAGTTTGTGGCCAAATTCTGGAGGGCATTTTGTTCCGATCTCCAGATTTCTGTCAGCTTGTCGTCAGGCTACCATCCGCAGTCTAATGGGCAGACTGAAAGGGTGAACCAGTCCTTGGAGCAGTTCCTCAGGTGTTATGTCTCCAAGTGTCAGACTGACTGGGTTGCTCATCTGTCCATGGCGGAGTTTGCCTATAACAACGCGGCTCACTCTGCTACAGGGATCTCTCCCTTCCTTTGTGTGTATGGGCATCATCCTAAGGCCAATTCTTTTGACCCCCTGGACTCCACGCCTGGTGGTTCCTCTGTGGTTTCGGTCCTTAGAGGTATTTGGCGGAAAGTGAAGAAAGCCCTTGTGTCTGTGTCATTAGTGACCAAAAGGGTTTTTGATAAGCGGAAAAGACCCTGCAGCTTCAAATTAGGAGACTTCGTCTGGTTGTCTACCAAGAATTTGAAGTTGAGACAGCCATCTCATAAGTTAGGCCCCCGGTTCATCGGCCCTTATAAGATCACCAGGGTTATCAATCCGGTGGCATTTCAGTTAGATCTGCCCCGTTCTTTGGGTATCAATAAAACATTTCATTGTTCCCTTTTAAAACGGGCGATTAGTAATCCTTCTTCCAGTGAAAGACCTTCCCCTCTTCTGATACGTGGCCAGAGGGAGTTTGTTGTTGAAAGGATTCTTGACTCCAAGGTGGTTCGGGGTCGGCTGTCATTTTTGGTGCACTGGAAGGGGTATGGCCCGGAGGAGCGGTCGTGGGTGCGCAGTTGTGATCTTCATGCCCCCAGACTGATACGCTCTTTCTTCTCGCAGTTCCCCGATAAACCCGATGGTAGGGGTTCTTTGACCCCTCGTCAGAGGGGGGGTACTTTTAGGGTCTCCTGCCCTGTGCTGCCACGTCGTCATGGCAACCGGGAGACAAGTGCTAGCGGAGTAACCTGAGCGCAGCTGATACTCCGGTTCGGGTCTTTTGCTGTGCAGTGGTTATAGGCTCTGTGCACGGCAGGGGATCCGGTGCTGGTTTTTGTGCTCACAGTCTGTGAGGTCTGAGTGGGGCGTGGACAGCACCTGCTTTATAAGGCCTCTTTTCAGGTTAAGCAGATGCTGCTGAATCTTTGTTGGTTAGTCAGTTCCTGAAAGTTAACCAGTACTGTGTAGCTTTGTATTTGTTTGTTGCTTACTGCAAATAGGCCTGGGGATTTGGTTTTACACTCTGCCAATCCAGACCTAGCAGTAAGACTGGAGTCAGTCGTTTAGCTTGCTGGGGTTCTGTTACTACTCTGTGAACTTAGCAAGTTTGCGGCTGTATTCTAAGACTTGCCTGTCTAATCCTGTCTCACTGTGCTAGGTGTCAGGGGTCAGTTTAGTGGCAGTAAGCTGAACCTGTGCACTGCAAGTGAGAATTAGGATTGTGGAGACTCTCCTTGTGTCTATCATTCCATCTCTGACCAAGGAGTTTACTGCCACACCCGTTGGTAACCCTTTAGGGTTTTGCTGTTGCCCTTAGCAACATCATTTCGGGTTCTCTACGTATTAAAACACAACATCTTGCTTTTCCCATCTGAGCATTTCTAATACAAGGGAGATACCCAGTTCCTTAGCCTCTGGGCTTCTCTGTTCACTTTGTGTGTATTTTGTTACCCTATCACCTTCTGTGTACGTTATGTCATATTCCCCAGTCTGTCTGTGAGTCCATTTGTTTTGCATAACAGTTCAAACACCAGTACATTCCTGCAGGCACTGGAGTGCATAACAGTTCTGACACCAGTACTTTCCTGCAGGCACTGGTGTGCATAACAGCGGGAGAGTGCGTATGACTCTGCAGCACCAACTGAGCAAACGCTAGGTCCTCATCAGCCAGGGTATCAAACTTGTAGAATTTAGCAAAAGTGTTTGACCCCGACCAAGTCGCCGCTCGGCAAAGTTGTAATGCCGAGACGCCTCGGGCAGCCGCCCAAGAAGAGCCCACCTTCCTAGTGGAATGGGCCTTAACCGAATTTGGCACCGGCAATCCAGCCGTAGAGTGAGCCTGCTGAATCGTATTACAGATCCAGCGAGCAATAGTCTGCTTCGAAGCAGGTGCGCCAATCTTATTGGCCGCATACAGGACAAACAGGGCCTCTGTTTTCCTAATTCTAACCGTCTTGGCTACATAAATCTTTAAGGCCCTGACTACATCCAGGGATCTGGAATCCTCCAGGTCACTTGTAGCCACAGGCACCACAATAGGTTGATTCACATGGAATGAAGAAACCACCTTAGGCAAAAATTGCGGACGTTTCCTCAATTCAGCTCGATCCACATGAAAAATCAAGTAGGGGCTTTTGTGTGACAAAGCCGCCAATTCTGATACTCGCCTTGCCGATGCCAAGGCCAACAACATGACCACCTTCCAAGTAAGAAATTTCAACTCAACCTTGTTAAACGGTTCAAACTAGTGTGATTTTAGGAACTGCAACACCACGTTGAGGTCCCATGGTGCCACTGGAGGCACAAAAGGGGGCAGGATGTGCAGCACTCCCTTTACAAACGTCTGGACTTCTGGAAGAGAAGCCAATTCCTTCTGAAAGAAAATCGAGAGGGCCGAAATCTGAACCTTAACAGAGCCTAATTTCAGGCCCATATCCACTCCTGTCTGTAGGAAGTGGAGAAAACGACCCAGATGAAAATCTTCCGTAGGTGCATTCTTGGTCTCACACCAAGACACATACTTTCGCCAGATACGGTGATAATGCTTAACCGTCACCTCCTTACTAGCCTTTATTAAAGTAGGGATGACCTCTTCTGGAATCCCCTTTTTTGCTAAGATTCGGTGTTCAACCGCCATGCCGTCAAACGTAACCGCGGTAAATCTTGAAATACACAGGGCCCCTGTTGCAACAGGTCTTCCCTCAGCGGAAGAGGCCAGGGATCTCCCGTGAGCATCTCTTGTAGATCTGAGTACCAGGCCCTTCGAGGCCAGTCTGGGACAACGAGTATCGTCTGTACTCTTCTTCGTCTTATGATCCTCAACACTTTTGTGATGAGAGGAAGAGGAGGAAACACGTAGACCAACTTGAACACCCACAGTGTTATCAGAGCGTCTACTGCTACTGCCTGAGGGTCCCGAGACCTGGCACAATACCTCCGAAGTTTTTTGTTGAGGCGTGACGCCATCATGTCTATTTGAGGAGTTCCCCAAAGACGTATTATGTCTGCAAAGACTTCTTGATGAAGTTCCCACTCTCCTGGATGGAGATCGTGTCTGCTGAGGAAGTCTGCTTCCCAGTTGTCCACTCCCAGAATGAAGACAGCCGACAGAGCGCTCACGTGATTTTCCGCCCAGCGAAGAATCCTGGTGGCTTCCGCCATCGCGACTCTGCTTCTTGTCCCGCCTTGGCGGTTCACATGAGCCACTGCTGTGACATTGTCTGACTGAATCAGAACCGGTAGGTTTCGAAGAAAACTCTCCGCTTGTCGAAGGCCGTTGTATATGGCCCTGAGTTCCAACACATTGATGTGTAGATATGACTCCTGGTCTGACCAAAGTCCCTGAAAATTTCTTCCTTGTGTGACTGCTCCCCATCCTCGGAGGCTCGCATCCGTGGTAACCAGGATCCAATCCTGAATTCCGAATCTGCGACCCTCCAGTAGGTGAGCACTTTGCAACCACCACAGGAGAGACACCCTGGCCCCTGGGGACAGAGTTATTTTTCGATGTAAGTGTAGATGGGACCCGGACCACTTGTCCAGAAGGTCCCATTGAAAAGTCCTTGCATGGAACCTTCCGAATGGAATGGCCTCGTAGGCCGCCACCATCTTTCCCAGAACTCGAGTGCACTGGTGAACAGACACCCTTTTCGGTTTCAGCAGGTCTCTGACCATGTTCTGGATGTCCTGGGCTTTCTCCATTGGAAGGAAGACCTTAATTTGTTCCGTATCCAGTATCATACCTAGGAACGGTAATCGAGTTGTCGGAATCAACTGTGACTTCGGTAGATTTAGAATCCAACCGTGTTGCTGGAGCACTCTCAGAGAGAGCGCCACACTGCTCAGCAATTTCTCCCTTGATCTCGCTTTTATCAGGAGATCGTCCGAGTATGGGATAATTGTGACTCTATGCTTGCGCAGGACCACCATCCTTTCCGCCATTATCTTGGTGAAAATCCTCGGGGCCGTGGAAAGTCCAAACGGCAACGTCTGAAATTGGTAATGACAATCCTGTACAGCGAATCTCAGGAATTCTTGATTGGGGGGATATATGGGGACATGAAGGTACGCATCCTTTATGTCCAGAGACACCGTAAACTCCCCCTCCTCCATATTGGCTATTATCGCTCTGAGCGATTCCATTTTGAATTTGAATCTTTTTATGTACAGGTTTAGGGATTTCAGATTCAAGATAGGTCTGACCGAACCGTCCGGTTTAGGGACCACAAAGAGGGTTGAGTAATAACCTCTTCCCTGCTGGTTCATAGGAACCCTGATTATCACTTGCTGTATACACAGCGTTTGAATTGCAGCTAACACTACATCCCGTTCCGATGTGGAAACTGGTAGGGCCGACTTGAAAAATCGGCGCAGGGGCACCTCTTCGAATTCCAGTTTGTAACCCTGGGAAACTATTTCTAACACCCAGGGATTCAGGTCTGAGCTGACCCAGACCTGGCTGAAAAGTCGAAGACGTGCGCCCACCGTTGCGGACTCCCTCAGGGGAGTCCCGGCGTCATGCTGTGGGTTTTGGAGTAGCCAGGGAGGACTTTTGTTCCTGGGCGCCTGCCGAAGCAGGTGCTCTTTTGCCTCTGCCCTTACCTCTGGCAAGGAAGGAGGATCCCCGACCTCTTCTGGACTTGTGCGACTGAAAGGACTGCATCTGGTAGGATGGCATTTTCTTTTGCTGTTGGGGAATATATGGTAAAAAATTTGATTTACCTGCTGTAGCTGTGGAAACCAGGTCCGTCAGCCCATCCCCAAACAATACATCACCCTTATAGGGTAGTACTTTCATATGCTTTTTGGAATCTGCATCACCCGTCCATTGGCGAGTCCATAAGGATCGTCTCGCTGAGATCGACATGGCATTGGCCCTAGAAGCCAGCAATCCAATGTCTCTTTGAGCATCCCTCATAAATAAGACTGCGTCTTTTATATGGGTTATAGTTAAGAATATAGTATCCTTATCCATACTATCAAAATTATCTGTCAGCTCATCTGCCCAAGCTGCAACTGCGCTACACACCCATGCCGACGCAATCGTCGGTTCTTGTACAGCACCCGTATGAGAATAAATACCCTTTAAGGTAGTTTCTTGCCTGCGATCTGCAGGGTCCTTAAGGGCAGCTGTGTCAGGAGACGGTAGCGCCACCTTCTTGGACAAGCGCGTCAGGGCCTTGTCCACAGTGGGAGGTGATTCCCAACAACTCTCCCTGTCCTGTTTAGGGAAGGGGTATGCCATATAAATTATTTTGGGGATCTGCGGCCTCTTCTCCGGAGTCTCCCAAGCTTTTATAAAGAATTCATTTAATTCATGAGATGTGGGAAAATTTATAATCTGTTTCTTTTCCTTAAACATGTGTACCCTTGTGTCGGGGACCGAGGGTTCATCCACAATATGCAAGACATCCCTAATTGCCACAATCATACACTGAATGGTTTTAGTCACCCTAGGGTGCAATTTTACTTCGTCATAATCGACACTGGAATCAGAGTCCGTGTCGGTAGTAGTGTCTTGTGTTAAGGGACGTTTTTGAGACCCTGACGGGCCCTGTGAATCGGTCCAATCCGAGGATTGACCCCCTGATGTTCCCCTTAATTCAGCCTTATCAAGCCTCTCATGTAAAGATGTCACACTTGCATTTAATCTATGCCACATGCTCATCCAATCCTGAGTCGGCACCAGCGACGGGGACACACCACTCATTTGCTCCACCTCCTCCTTGGAGAAGCCTTCCGCTTCAGACATGTCGACACACACTTACCGACACCCCACACACACAGGGAGTTACCTATAAGGGGACAAAACCCCAACCAGGCCCTTAGGGGAGACAGAGAGAGAGAATGCCAGCACACACCCAGCGCCCAAACACTGGAATATATGACCAGATAGCGCTTTTATATATTTATAATGTTAATCTCCACTCACTGCGTCGCCAATGTGCCCCCCTCCTCTTTTTTCCAGCCTGTGAAGCTCAGCAGGGGAGAGAACAGGGAGCCAACGTTTTCTCATGCAGCCTCTGTGGAGAAAATGGCGCTGGTTAGTGCCGAGGATCAAGCCCCGCCCACTTGACGGCGGGCTTCGGTCCCCTCATGATATTGTAAGAAAATGGCGGGGGTCCGTGGATTTACTGTCCCACAGCCTAATCCAACATATTTATGCCCAAATTGAGGTTTATCGCTGCCCAGGGTGCCCCCCCCTGCGCCCTGCACCCTACAGTGCCTCTTGTGTGTGTGTGACTGGGAGCAATGGCGCGCAGCTTACCGCTGCGCGCTTACCTCATGAAGATCTAATGTCTTCTGCCGCCTGAAGTCTTTTCTTCAATACTCACCCGGCTTCTATCTTCGGCATCTGTGAGGAGGACGGCGGCGCGGCTCCGGGACGAACCCCAGGTGAGGCCTGTGTTCAGACTCCCTCTGGAGCTAATGGTGTCCAGTAGCCTAGAAGCAGTGCCCAACCTTACAAGCCAGCTCTGCTTCTCTCTCCTCAGTCCCACGATGCAGGGAGCCTGTTGCCAACAGGACTCCCTGAAAATAAAAAACCTAACAAAATTCTTTAAAACAGCAAACTCTTGAGAGCTCACTGCTTTGTACCCTTTCTCCTCTGGGCACAGAATCTAACTGAGGTCTGGAGGAGGGGCATAGAGGGAGGAGCCAGTGCACACCCATAGTCAAAGTTCTTTAAGGTGCCCTATCTCCTGCGGAGCCCGTCTATACCCCATGGTCCTTACGGAGTCCCCAGCATCCTCTAGGACGTAAGAGAAACTGGATGTATATCACAGGGTAATTGTACTATAAACCCCTGACTAAATGCACTCTTTCTTACTAACACTGACAAAAAAGGCAGGTAGAATACTTAAGTGTCATGTAAAGGCACAGCGCTGACAACCAGGCGGCTTTACATAGGAGGATTTGCCCAAGCAGTCCCAGGAACAGTGAGCTGAGGAGTAATGGCGCCGCAGACACTGACAGGGAGTGAGGAAAAGACAGAGATGCAGCTCCAGGGCGGGAACACTTGCTGGAAATGGCGCCCTGAGGCTGGGGGAGGGGCTTCAGGTCTAAGCCTTATCCCGCTTGCTGGCAAAACCACCGGGTACTGTGGGCGATATTAAAATCGGTTTTAAGAGAAAACCTGACCTGCGCCCATGCCCTAGTGATCTAGTGGGATCGCCTGTATCCACAGTGTCCACCGCCAGCGCGCGCGGCCCGCCTCCTACTGATCGCGCCGGATCGCGATAAAGACCGGGTCCCGCGAGCGGGACCCACTTACCACCTCCCGAAGCGCGGCCACGCGATCCTGGAGAGCACCAGCCGTGTGTCTAACATGAAGAAAACCGGAGCCTCCGCTGTAGGTACCCGGCAACCAGGGCTCGGGAGTGTACAGCGCCGCTGGGGAGAGCTGGAGCTGCAGCAGTGAATGTCACAAGACATTTACCACCGCTGCTGCCCTTGAAGTCTTCACTTTTTACCTCATAAAAAGCTTTTCTCAGGGCTGCTTGGAGCAGCCCCTCTGTTAAGTGCCTGCTTACTGCAGCACCAACTGACAAAACTAAGCTCCTGTGCTGGGAGGCGGGGTGATATAGGAGGCGGCGCTATGCATCTTGGGAAGTAGGTCAAAGCTTTGAGCCTGTTGGTGCCTCGGATCAAGATCCTACTCTCAGGGGTGTATCTAGGGGTCTGAGCGCCCCTGGCAAAGTAAGGAACTGGCGCCCCCACCTCCTTCACCCAGAGACACAGTGGGGGGAGTTACAGGTAGGCTGAGGTCAGGGATACTGAGGGAGAATTACAGGGAGGGTGCGGGTACAGTAGCAAACACAGGATTTCTAGAGGGGGAGGTTTCCAAATGCAGGACACAATCTCCCACTCTGCGGAACGTTGGAGCAATTGTGGGAGTCTGGGGGAGCAGTAGAAGAACCTAGTAAAGACCCTGGACATAAATGTATACTGTATGGAATACAGTATTAATATTTAACACTATAGATGGGCTATAGTATAGGCTGTATCACACATTTAAATAATATAAATAAGTGGTCAGGAAAAAGATTAAACATACCATAATAAATAAATAAATACACAAACATAATAGAAGTTGGAACCAGTCCTTCACTTTTTAAGCACACATTCTCCCACCTCATGGTTAGGCTCCTGTCTTTTCTTCCTGGTAGCTACTCTCTTGTCCAGTGTACTGATTGAGGATTCACACAGCAACTTGGTAGAAGAAGATGCTACCACTGGGCATGTGCAGCAGCTCTGCTCTGTCCCTTAAACTACATTATGTGGTGGTAGCTCTAGTTACTTATCGTATTATATACCATTGCTATTGTTTTCATAATTTGAGCCACTTGCCAAGAGGAGTGGGGTTTTCGGGCAACCGGAAACCCCCCTGCGTTTGCCTATGTGGTAGGGACAATGAGGTGGAGGGCTTACAGGGAGGCTGAGGTCAGGGACACTGAGGGACAATTACAGGGAAGGCGTGTGCAGGGACACTGAGGGGGAATTACAGGAGTGTGCGGGCAGGGACACTGAGGGGGAATTACGGGGAGGGTATGGGCAGGGACACTGAGGTTGAATTACAGGAGTGTGTGGGCAGGGACACTGAGGGGGAATTACGGGGAGGGGACGGGCAGGGACACTGAGGTGGAATTACAGGAGGGTGTGGGCAGGGACACTGATGGGGGAGTCACAGGGAGGCTGAGGTCAGGGACACTGAGGGGAATTACAGGGAGGGTTCGGGTAGTGAAAATGAGAGGGAGGGGCTACAGGGAGGCTGAGGTCAAGGACACTGAGGGGCAATTACAGGGAGGGTGTGGGAAGGGACACTAAGAGGGCAATACAGGAGTGTGCGGGCAGGGACACTGAGGGGGGAGTCACAGGGAGGCTAAGGTTAGGAACACTGAGGGAGAATTACAGGGAGGGGTGCAGGCAGGGACACCGAGGGGATATATGCACACATACATACAGTAAAAAAAAAACCTTTCTAGGTGTGGTGGCACTACATGTCCCAGCAAATCCAGTTGATAAGGTGTGCTGGGACTTGTAGTCTCAACACAGCTGGACAGGCAGTCACTGGTCTAGATACCTCTCCATACAGAGCTCTTTGTAACCTGTGATCCAGACTGCCAGGATAGACCATGCAGTGCAGTTAAGGTACCGCAGAAAATGTACAGGTATGCTCATGCTGCACTGCTGATTGTAGTGCCTGGTGTTTGGTGACAGACCACATGGGACTAATGAGAAGGGGAGCGGATGAGGAAGAGGAGGTGCCTCGCCCCTCCCCATACCTCGAGGTGCCTCGCTCCCTGGCTATATTCACAATCATTGTGACTGTAGTCACAGAGAGTGTCAGAGTGCAATACGGTTCTGAGAGTCGGGCAGTGGATGAGTACTGCTAAGGAATGTACTCAGTGAGAACTACTATGTCATTCTACGCCCTGGCACGGGTGGCACTGCCGGGCGGCGCCCCCCTCTTGGCCGGCGCCCCTGGCAAGTGCCATCCTGGCCAATAGGAAGATACACCCCTGCCTACTCTACACCCATTGTCCAGACTTGTGGAGCCCAGTGTCCCCCGCAGCAGAAAGAAACCTTTATGCGAGGATCAAGACTTTTTGCAGAGTGAGTATGGTACGCGCAATTCATCCAAGCGTATGATTATTTGGTAACAAATGTTGCAACATCATCCATTTATAGGCCCTCATTCCGAGTCGTTCGCTCGGTATATTTCATCGCATCGCAGTGAAATTCCGCTTAGTACGCATGCGCAATATTCGCACTGCGACTGCGCCAAGTAATTTAACAATGAAGATAGTATTTTTACTCACGGCTTTTTCTTCGCTTCGGCGATCGTAATGTGATTGACAGGAAATGGGTGTTACTGGGCGGAAACACGGCGTTTCAGGGGCGTGTGGTTAAAAACGCTACCGTTTCCGGAAAAAACGCAGGAGTGGCCGGAGAAACGGAGGAGTGTCTGGGCGAACGCTGGGTGTGTTTATGACGTCAAACCAGGAACGACAAGCACTGAACTGATCGCAGATGCCGAGTAAGTCTGAAGCTACTCTGAAACTGCTAAGTAGTTTGTAATCGCAATATTGCGAATACATCGGTCGCAATTTTAA
Source organism: Pseudophryne corroboree (assembly GCF_028390025.1). Classification (NCBI taxonomy): domain Eukaryota; kingdom Metazoa; phylum Chordata; class Amphibia; order Anura; family Myobatrachidae; genus Pseudophryne; species Pseudophryne corroboree. Next base: position 471,943,300 of record NC_086445.1, read on the forward strand.
GAAGCTAAGATTCACTCCCAGTAGGCGGCGGCTTAGCGTGTGTAACTCTGCTAAAATCGCCTTGCGAGCGATCAACTCGGAATGAGGGCCATGGTGCAGGGAGAGTACCGCTAAAGAAACCTGTATATGCTGGTGTTGAGATCTGTTTTTGTGAGTTTTAGTATGATTCAGATGCCTTTGCTTGAGAAGTGAATGGTCAGCGGTGTCCCACTTATCCTATCACTCATAGAGCAGCTGAGAGAACACAATATTTTACATATCCATATTATCCATATAATATATTATTATTATAAATTATTATATCCATATAATCCATATAATAATAATAATAATAATAATAATAATAATAATAATATCCATATTATCCATATTTTACATTTGAGACTTAGGGGAACATGTACTAAGCAGTGATAAAAGTGGAGAAGCGAGCCAGTGGAGAAGATGCCCATGGCAACCAATCAGCATTGACGTAACATTTATAATTTGCATACTACAAAAGTATACAGAGCAGCTGATTGTTTGCCAGCAGCTGATTGTTTGCCATGGGCAGCTTCTCCACTGGCTCACTTCTCCACTTTTATCACTGCTTAGTACATGTCCCCCATAGGACCTAATTCAGATTGGATCGTAGTCTGAGTCCCTTTGGGGAGTGCGCTCGCACCGCGGGAGTCCAGTCAGATGCTAAAAGCATCTCAGGGGTGCTATCGCTTTTGTCTGATTGACAGGCAGAGGTGGTCGCGGGACGTGCCAACGGCATTAGAACGCGTGTCTGGAGCATTGCAGGAGCGGGCTGAGGCAGCTGCGTGACATCATATGCAGCTGCTGCAACTCGGAATGCAGCGGGTAGCCGCCTGCCAGCGCAGCTAGACTGCGCAGGCAGGGAGCTACTCGCCGGGTGGGCAGAGCCACACATGCGGGGCGGACTAGCCCTGAAACTGATCGTATATGTGCTAAATTTAGGACATCTACGATCAGATCTGAATTACCCCCATACTACACTGTGATATATCTGCCATTATCTCTCTTTTTTCCCATACTGGAGCATCACACAAATAAGAGGACATCAGGACTTTCAAGACTCCACATTGCAACCAACAAATTTAGACTTATAGGCCCTACACACTGGCCGATCCGCCGCCGAGATGCCCGACGGCGGATACGGCCGACGAGCGACCCGGCAGCAGGGGGGCAATGAAGTTTCTTCACTCCCCCCGTCACCCGGCTGCATTGAAGTGCAGGCAAATATGGACGAGATCGTCCATATTGGCCTGCATGTACAACCGACGGGGGACCAGCGATGAAAGAGTGCGGGGCCGCTCATCGTTGGAGCCTCCACACTGCACGATATGAACGGTATCAGTCATGTCGGCCAGTGTGTAGGGCCCTTTACAGATTGAGTAATATCAGACTTTCACTTAATGATGCTTCATTAAATTCTGTGTTGGGACCAAGCTGAGCGCAAAACGTCTGTATTGCTGAATATAACAGTGTGGCTGACATTCCCACCGGCTGGCTGGGTGCTGCTCCCTTTCCACAAGCTCAGAGCCGCCTGACATGACAGCGCAGTAATGCCTATATATATACGCTTTGGATGAGCAGTGTGACCAGTAGGGCTAGGGCGGGACACGCCCCCGGGGCCAGGGATCACTGTTTGGAAAGGGAGCGCAGTGGCAAACGCAGGATTTGCATGGGGGGGTTTCCAGAACTGGGCGGAGCCAATTACGGGGGTGGGGACTGAGGTGACCCAGTATATGCTGGGTCCGTAAAACTAGTGTGTTTGTGTGTGTGTGTGTATATATATATATATATATATATATCTATCTCTACACACATATATATATATATATATCTACACTCACATATATATATATATATATATATACATACACACACACATACATATACACGGATGGTCTTCAGTATGCCGGCGGTCGGGCTCCCGGCGACCAGCATACCGGCGCCGGGAGCCTGACCGCCGGCATACCGACACTTATTCTCCCTCGTGGGGGTCCACGACCCCCCTGGAGGGAGAATAGAATAGTGTGGCGAGCGCAGCGAGCCCGCAAGGGGCTCATTTGCGCTCGCCACACTGTTGGTAAGCCGGCGGCCGGCCTCCTGGTGCCGGGAGGCCAGCCGCCGGGAGATCGTAGTGAACCCATATACACATATACATAGCATATTAAACATGTATATATATATATATATATATATATATATATACACACACATACAGTACACATATATATACACATGTATATATATATATATATATATCTATCATATGTGTGTGTGTGTTTATATGTATGTATGTATGTATATACATGTGTATATATGTAGGCACATGGATATATATGTACTATAATTAAAATAAAGTAAACTTTTATTGCACTTGCAAGTGCCACCAGGAAGACAGCAGGCTGCAGAGGACGCTAGACAGTCATTAATAATACTCATGCAGCTATAAAAAAAATAAAAAATAAAAAATAAATATTTTTTTTTAGTGGAGGGGGGTTTCTGGGTACTCGGAAACCCCCCCTGGGTGCGCCACTGGGCTTCCCCCACCCGGATGACCCACGCGGTCACTGCCCCAGCCCAGTCTCCAGCGTAACTAACGGTAATACAGTCAGACAGTTAATCATGACAACACTTGGTGACGTGTACACCAACGCTAGAGTCACGTGGGAGGCACTTCACGTGATAATAAGAAGACCTAATGGGAGCTCATCCCTCCTGTCGTGGGCGTGGCTACTCGTTCTTTGTCTACGGTCATTGGCCTAGTGGTTGGTACAGGGCGTGGCTTTGCCCGAAACCCTGGACACCGCTGTTCCTGCTCTCGCTTGTTCTGTGACTGTCGGCGGATCATGCTGCTGCCTACAGTGGGGATTCGTCGGGAACTATGACTGCGAGAAACTCCGGGGATGGGGAGTGAGGATCGGCGGCCCCTCCGGGAACTATACAGGTAGGTACATACACCGCGCCGCCGGTACCGACCACGCCGGACAAGTATGGTAGCGCTGCTGACAGTGTCAGGCAGAGGCTGGTACAGGAAGCTGCCGCGGCGCTCACCCTGCATGGGTCGCCAGTGACCGTACTCTGCCGGCTGTGTGTGCCGGGGAGTAGGGGACACTGCCATACATATGCAGACACAGTTACCGTGCGGCACGCTGCTGTCATTAGAAGTCAGTAAAGTTCTAGCACTGGCAGGATGCACATAGCGTCCCGTGCTCAGCTCCTTGCGGCTCCCCTTATACCCTGAGCAGTGATGACACCTGAGGGGAGAGCAGCTGATCACAGGTGTGGAGACCTGGAGGGGGGAGGGGGCATTACCTGGGGCATGTGTGTGGGCAGGGGAGGGAGAGTTGCTGGGTGTCTTTCCTCAGGAGGAGGGGAAGGTTGGCTATACCTGTGTGGATGCACCAGCTGTACCCTGCTGCATGATGTAATTCCGGTGGAACTTGACAGCCAGTAACCTCCACAGGGGTGTGGATCATTAGATCGACCGTGTCTAGGTCGACATGTTCTAGGTCGACAGGTCAAAAGGTCGACATTAGTGGGGGGGGGGGGGGGGTTGTGTCGTTTTCTTCGTAGAGTGACTGGGAAGCCCAATTAGTGCACCGTGTCCCCTCGCATGGCTTGCTTCGCTCGCAATGCTTCGGGCAAGGTGACTTGCTTCACTCGGCACAGATTACCGTTCGAATCGTAGTCCATGTGGATCGTTAAGTATAAAAAAGTTAAAAAAAAAAACAAAAACTCATGTCGACCTAGCACATGTTGACCTATAGTGGTCGACCTAAACATTGTTGACCTAGACGCTGTCGATCTTCAGACCGGATCCCCCTCCACAGTTATGGACAATGTAACATGCTTCCTTTTTTAAAAGCATTTTTTAACTATTTCATAAGGTGATACATTCTTATTAACCGTTTCTTATATAGCGCACCATATTCTGTTGCGCTTTACAATTAGAACAACAGTAATAGAACAAAACTGGGCAAAGACAGACAGGTAGGAAGGCCCTGTTCACAAGCTTACTACAGTAGCTAGTTAGCAAGTAGCTGTATCCCCTGCTAGTTGTGCCGTATGTACAGTCTCTCTCCTTTTTTTTTTTTTTTTGTCTTAAACATGTCTGTAGCCATTTTATTTTAGTAGTTCCTGAAGTGCTAGCTGTGGCCTAAGTCTAAATTGTTAATCATAGTGGCCTTTCAGCATGAGAGAGGTGACTTTTTGTGCACTGTAACTAGAAACGAGTGCTGAGAAACAGGTTATGTCATAGAGGCACAAAGTTCCTGCTATGCAACATGTTTATGCTTTTGCTTCACCTGAAATTCATGGACTTTATTCTGTGTGGATAGAGCTGGGATAAAGGGACCGATTCAGACCCTTACACTGACGTGCAAAAATTGCTATGAAGCAATTTCTGCACATCTGCAGGTATGCGCATGTGCAAGGTCCTAAGTTTAAGACCTGGAGAGGGTGGGAACCGGGTGTCAACACTCCGGTTCAGGGGTGCGATCTGGACAACGAAGGCGTGTCCGGACCGTTGGAGGCGCAGTCTGCGGCAGTTGCGAGACGTCACACGCAGCTGTTGTAACCCTTAACATGGCAGGTAGCCGTCTGCCTTTGCAGCTAGGCTACGCAGGCAGAGGGCTACTCAAAACATGGAAAAGCATCTCCGCCGTTTTCTCACACATCTATGATCAAGTCTTATTTAGGACCAAAGGCAGTCAAGCCATTCTGCCATGGGGTGGTATTCATGTGACCGGCGGTCTGCTGACCGACAGTCACATGACCTCCTCCACCATCCCGCCGGCTCAGTATCCCGATGGTCGGCATGCCGACCAACAGGGACTATTTCCACTTGTGGGTGTCCACTTTCAGATCACAATGTTGGGTTGCACACCGGATTTGGGAACGGGTCCTTCCCGGGAGCGATCCAGTGTTGGACTCTTTCACATATGCCGGGTCAGTTTGCCTTTGCGGGGCAGGGACGGAGGCGACTTCAGAGTGGCTGCGCCTCCGTACTGGGAGATGAGATCATCTCCATGCTGGCTCTGCGGTGAACAGGTCCTGGGTCACATTGACCTGGCAACCCGTTCACACTGCACTTGACCCGGGAATAACTCTCTTCTTTATCCCAGGTTGAAATACCGGGTCAGGTGACCTGAGAATTCGGGACTAACCCCTTTCACACCGAACAGCGACCCGCATTGCCCCGGCAATAAACTGGGTCGATACCAAGTTATTTGTGCGGTGTGAAAGGTGTTTTACTCGGCTTCACTTTTTACACACAAACATTAAAGGTTTAGCTAATACAGATTTCTCTTACGTCCTAGAGGATGCTGGGGACTCCGTAAGGACCATGGGGTATAGACGGGCTCCGCAGGAGACATGGGCACCTAAAAGAACTTTCTAGTATGGTGTGCACTGGCTCCTCCCTCTATGCCCCTCCTCCAGACCTCAGTTAGATCTTGTGCCCAGAGGAGATAGGGTGCACCACAGGGGAGCTCTCCTGAGTTTTCTGTAAAAAGAATTTTGTTGGGTTTTTTATTTTCAGGGAGCACTGCTGGCAACAGACTCCCTGCATCGTGGGACTGAGGGGAGAGAAGCAGACCCACTTCTTAAGAGTTAAGGGCTCTGCTTCTTAGGCTACTGGACACCATTAGCTCCAGAGGGAGTCAGAACACAGGTCTCACCCTGGGGTTCGTCCCGGAGCTGCGCTGCCATCCTCCTCCACAGATGCCGGAAAAAAGAAGCCGGGTGAGTATGTCAGACATAAGAAGACATCAGGCGGCAGAAGACTTCAGATCTTCATGAGGTAAGCCATTGCTCACACACACACACACACACACACACACAGGGGGGGCGCCCTGGGCAGCAATAAACCTCGTTTTAGGCAAAAAAGTATGTAGTTAGGCTGCGGAGGCAGTAAACTACGGATACCCGCCATTTTTTTTTCAAATTAACGAGCGGGACCGATGCATGCCGCGTGAGAGGGGGCGGAGCTTGATCCCTCAGTACTAACCAGCGCCATTTTCTCCACAGAGGCTGCAGAGAACGCTGGCTCCTGGACTCTCCCCTGCTGAGCATCAGAGGGCTGAAAAAAAGAGAGGCGGGGCACATAATTAAGGCAAAGTGAGTGGGGAAATCTCTATATATATATATATATATATACTGGTTGTGACTTGAAGCTATTGTAGCTGCTGGCAAGGTTACACACGCATATGAAATTGTGGTAGACCTGTGTATTTGAACTTGTTATCCAAATCCCTGAATCATAAGGTCACATACCTATTTGAACTTGCGTTCAGGCCTATGCGTTTGAACTTGTTATTCAAGCACTTAACCATAAGGCTTAATCTAACTTTCACCTGTGTACCCCACCGGTGTGTGGTTTTTTCAAGTATCCAGAATACGTAATTGCCATTTTATTGATGCACTAACAGTATTTATCAAGCACTAGAGACATACCCCTGATGAAGTCTTAGAGTAAGACGAAACGCGTCGGGTTATTTGTTCATAAACATCAAATCTCCGAATTGTCAAAGGAGAAGGAGGAATCTATCAAAGTTATTTCAACTGGTCCTCTGTACTATATGGTGTTATCTGCAAGAAGAGATACTATACCGTTTTGTATCATTGCTTTTATGTTGTAATAAATTTTACATGGAACATGTTAAATGTGGTTTTATGCTCACAAATTAGGAGTAAATATCTTAGGGAGACTGCTGTTTTTCCCCGTTGAATATTGGGTGGAAAAACAACCCAAGTGCGCCCATTCCTCTATTGGCATATATATATATATATATATATATATATATATATATATATATATATATATATATATATATATATATACATACATACATACATACATACATACATACATACATACATACATACATACATACATACATACATACGTGCTATCTGGGTTTTTTTTCCCCTGGGTCAGTTGGCGCTGGTGTGTGCTGGCATACTCTCTCTCTGTCTCTCCAAAAGGCCTTCTTTAGGGAATTGTCCCCTTATAGTTATATCCCAGTGTGTGTGGGGTGTCGGCATGTCTGAAACGGAAGGCTTATCCAAAGAGGAGGTGGAACAGATGAGTGGTGTGTCTCAGTCGGTGGTGCTGACTCAGGATTGGATGGATATGTGGCATATGTTAAATGCTAGTGTAGCTTCACTGCATAAAAGACTGGACAAAGCAGAGTCGGAGTGCGTCGGCAGGTAATCAATCTATGGATTTTATACCGACTCACAGGACCCGTCGGGGTCTCAAACGTCCCTTCTCACAAATAAGGGACACAGATACCGACACAGACTCTGATTCCAGTGTCGACTGTGATGAAGCAAGATTGCACCTCAGGGTGACAAAAAGTATTCAGTGCATGATTATTGCAATAAAAGATGTGTTACATATCACTGATGAGCCCTCGGTGCCCGACACGAGGATACACATGTTTAAGGGAAAGAAACAAGTTATAAACTTTCCTCCTTCCCATGAAATTAATGAGTTATGTGAAAAAGCATGGGAAACTCCAGATAAGAAACTGCAGATTCCTAAAAGGGTTCTTATGGCGTACCCTTTCCCTACACAGGACAGGGTACGTTGGGAATCCTCTCCCACAGTGGACAAAGCCTTAACACGCCTTTCCAAGAAGGTGGCGCTACCGTCCCCTGACAGCGGCCCTCAAGGATCCTGCGGACCGCAGGCAAGAGACTACACTAAAGTCTATCTACACTCATACTGGTACTTTGCTTAGACCGGCAATTGCGTCGGCATGGGTATGTAGTGCAGTAGCAGCTTGGACGGATAGACTGTCAGCTGACCTTGATACCCTAGATAGGGATACAATTTTGTTAACATTAGCTCATATTAAGGACGCAGTCTTATATATGAGGGACGCTCAAAGAGACATTGGTTTACTGGGTTCAAGAGCCAATGCTATGGCTATTTCGGCAAGAAGAGCCTTATGGATCCGCCAATAGACGGGGGATGCAGACTCCAAAAGGCGTATGGAGGTTTTACCTTACAAAGGTGATGTATTGTTTGGGGACGGCCTCACGGACCTGATCTGTACAGCTACCGCGGGTAAGTCGACCTTTTTACCTTTTATTCCCCAACAGCAAAATAAACCTCCATAATATCAGATGCAGTCCTTTCGGTCGCATAGATCCAGAAGAAGTCGGGGCTCTTCTTTCCTCGCCAGAGGTAAGGGTAGAGGCAAGAGGACACCTACTGCGGCTGGTTCCCAAGAGCAAAAGTCCTCCCCGGCTTCCGCTAAGTCTACCGCATGACGCTGGGGCTCCCCTGCGGGAGTCCGCACAGGTGGGGGCACGCCTTCGGCTATTCAGCCAAGTCTGGGTTCAGTCAGACGTGGACCCTTGGGTGATAGAAATAGTCTCCCAGGGCTACAAGCTGGAATTCGAAGAGGTGCCCCCACGCTGATTTTTCAAGTCTGCCTTACCAGCTTCTACCCCAGAGCGGGAAGTAGTGCTAGCTGCAATTCAAATGCTGTGTCAACAGCGAGTGATTATCAGGGTTCCCCTGAGCCAACAGGGAAAAGGGTATTATTCAACCCTATTTGTGGTTCCGAAGCCGGATGGTTTGGTAAGGCCCATTTTAAACCTAAAATCCCGGAACCTGTACCTGAAAAGATTCAAATTCAAGATGGAATAGCTCCGAGCGGTGATAGCCTGCCTGGAAGGGGGGGATTTTATGGTGTCACTGGACATAAAGGATGCTTACCTTTCATGTCCCTATCCCTCTCATCAGGAGTACCTGAGATTCGCGGTACAGGATTGTCATCTGTTTCAGATGTTGCCGTTTGGGCTGTCCACGGCCTTGAGGATTTTCACCAAGATAATGGCGGAAATGATGGTGATCCTGCGCAAGCGAGGAGTCACAATTATCCCGTACTTGGATGATCTCCTGATAAAAGCGAGATCAAGAGAGCAATTACTGGAGAACGTGTCACTCTCTCAGAGAGTGCTTCAACAACATGGGTGGATTCTCAATCTACCAAAGTCACAGTTGGTTCCGACAACTCGACTACCGTTCCTAGGCATGATACTGGACACGGAACAAAAGAAAGTTTCCCTCCCGTTGGAAAAAGTCCAGGACCTCCAGATCATGGTCCGAGAACTACTAAAGCCGAAAAGAGTGTCAGCTCATCAATGCACTCGGGTTCTGGGGAAAATGATGGCAACTTACGAGGCCATTCCCTTCGGCAGGTTCCATGCAAGGACGTTTCAATGGGATCTTCTGGACAAATGGTCCGGGTCCCATCTACAATTACATCAAAAAATAACACTGTCCCCCAGGGCCAGGCTGTCTCTTCTATGGTGGCTACAAAGTGCTCACCTTCTAGAGGGTCGCAGGTTCTGCATTCAGGACTGGATCCTGGTAACCACGGACGCGAGCCTCCGATGATGGGGAGCAGTCACCCAAGGAAGAAATTTTCAGGGACTATGGTCAGACCAGGAGTCCTGTCTACACATCAACGTGTTGGAGCTAAGGGCCATATACAACGGCCTTCGACAAGCGGAGAATCTTCTTCGCAACCTACCGGTTCTGATTCAATCAGACAATGTCACAGCAGTAGCTCATGTGAACCGCCAAGGCGGGACAAGAAGCAGTCGCGATGGCGGAAGCCACCAGGATTCTTCGCTGGGCGGAAAATCACGTAAACGCTCTGTCAGCTGTCTTCATTCCGGGAGTGGACAACTGGGAAGCAGACTTCCTCAGCAGACACGATCTCCATCCAGGAGAGTGGGGACTTCATCAAGAAGTCTTTGCAGAGATAACGGGTCTCTGGGGAGTTCCTCAAATAGACATGATGGCGTCACGCCTCAACAAGAAGCTTTGGAGGTATTGTGCCAGGTCCCGGGACCCTCGGGCAATAGCAGTAGACGCTCTGGTAACGCCAGGGGTGTTCCAGTCGGTCTATGTGTTTCCTCCGCTTCCTCTCCTCACAAAATTGTTGAGGATCGTAAGACGAAAAAGAGTACAGACAATACTAATTTTTCCAGACTGGCCTCGAAGGGCCTGGTACTCAGATCTTCAGGAGATGCTCACAGAAGATCCTTGGCCTCTTCCTCTAAGAGAGGACCTGTTACAGCAGGGGCCCTGTCTGTTCCAAGACTTACCGCGGTTACGTTTGACGGCATGGCGGTTGAACGCCGGATCCTAGCGGAGAAGGGTATTCCGGAGGAGGTCATACCTACTCTAATAAAGGCTAGGAAGGAGTTGATGTCAAAACATTATCACCGTATCTGGCGGAAATATGTCTCTTGGTGTGAAACCAAGAATGCTCCTACGGAAGATTTCCATCTGGGTCGTTTTCTCCACTTCCTACAGACAGGAGTGGATATGGGCCTAACTTTTACTGTTAAAGTACAGATTTCGGCTTTGTCAATATTCTTTCAGAAGGAATTGGCTTTTCTTCCAGAAGTCCAGACTTTTGTAAAAGGAGTACTGCACATCCAGCCTCCTTTTGTGCCCCCAGTGGCACCATGGGACCTGAACGTGGTGTTGCAGTTCCTTAAATCACACTGATTTGAACCCCTTAAAACGGTTTTCTCACCTGGAAGGTGGTCATGTTGTTAGCCTTGGCATCTGCGAGGCGTGTGTCAGAATTGGCGGCCTTGTCTTACAAGAGCCCTTACTTTATTTTTCATGTGGATAGAGCGGAATTGAGGACTCGTCCTCAATTTTTACCCAAGGTGGTGTCTTCATTTCATATGAACCAACCTATAGTGGTGCCTGTGGCTACGAGTGACTTGGAGGATTCCATGTCCCTGGATGTAGTCAGGGCCTTAAAAATGTATGTAGCCAGGACGGCTAGAATTAGGAAAACAGATGCATTGTTTGTCCTGTATGCTGCCAACAAGATTGGCGCGCCTGCTTCGAAGCAGACTATTGCTCGCTGGATCTGTAACACGATTCAGCAGGCTTATGTTACGTCTGGATTGCCGTTACCGCATTCAGTAAAGGCCTATTCCACTAGGAAGGTTGGCTCTTCTTGGGCGGCTGCCTGGGGCGTCTCGGCATTACAGCTTTGCCGAGCAGCAACTTGGTCGGGGTCAAAAACTTTTGCTAAATTCTACAAGTTTGATACCCTGGCTGATGAGGACCTAGCATTTGCTCAGTCGGTACTGCAGAGTCATCTGCACTCTCCCGCCTGATTGGGAGCTTTGGTATAAACCCCATGGTCCTTACGGAGTCCCCAGCATCCTCTAGAACGTAAGAGAAAATAAGATTTTAAACCTACCGGTAAATCTTTTTCTCCTAGTCCGTAGAGGATGCTGGGCGCTCGTCCCAGTGCGGAAAATCTGCAAGACTTGTATATAGTTATTGCTTACATAAGGGTTATGTCACAGTTAGAATCGGTCTTGGACCGATACTGTTGTTTGTTCATACTGTTAACTGGTTAGGTGTATTCCAGGTTATATGGTATGATTGGTGTGGGCTGGTATGAATCTTGCCCTTAGATTGACAAAATCTTTTCCTCGTATTGTCCATCTCCTCTGTTCCTATTGTTCTCTAACTGAGGTCTGGATGAGGGGCATAAAGGGAGGAGCCAGTGCACACCATACTAGAAAGTTCATTTAGGTGCCCATGTCTCCTGCGGAGCCCGTCTATACCCCATGGTCCTTACGGAGTCCCCAGCATCCTCTACGGACTAGGAGAAAAAGATTTACCGGTAGGTTTAAAATCTTATTTTTTAAGAATTCACTCTGAGCAAATAGAAAAGTCTGCTTATACCACTTGCAGACCGAAACTGGGCTTCTACCATGCTTTTTACCGGATTATTGAACACTGGTTTGAGACCCAGGTCTTAGCTCCTATACCCCTTTCACCCTGCATCTTGGTCCTGGGTTATTCCTGGGTCGACACATTTCACATTAAAACCGTGTCTTCCCTGCATTCCACTGTAGATCAGGTCAAACTATTTTACTCTGGGATCCCATCAGACAATGAAAATTATTACAGGACGCCAGTAAGTTACCGCAGAATGGCCACTGCACTGCACAGTAGCATTGCGGAGGCGCAAAACAGGAGCGAAGTGGGCGCTAATGCAATCATTTAATTTCTCTAACGTCCTAAGTGGATGCTGGGACTCCGTAAGGACCATGGGGAACAGCGGCTCCGCAGGAGACTGGGCACAAAAGTAAAAGCTTGAACTAGCTGGTGTGCACTGGCTCCTCCCCCCATGACCCTCCTCCAAGCCTCAGTTAGATTCTTGTGCCCGAACGAGAAGGGTGCATGCTAGGTGGCTCTCCTGAGCTGCTTAGAGTAAAAGTTTATTTTAGGTTTTTTATTTTCAGTGAGTCCTGCTGGCAACAGGCTCACTGCATCGTGGGACTAAGGGGAGAAGAAGCGAACTCACCTGCGTGCAGAGTGGATTGGGCTTCTTAGGCTACTGGACATTAGCTCCAGAGGGACGATCACAGGTTCAGCCTGGATGGGTCCCGGAGCCGCGCCGCCGGCCCCCTTACAGAGCCAGAAGAACGAAGAGGTCCGGTGAAATCGGCGGCAGAAGACGTTCCTGTCTTCAACTAAGGTAGCGCACAGCACTGCAGCTGTGCGCCATTGCTCTCAGCACACTTCACACTCCGGTCACTGAGGGTGCAGGGCGCTGGGGGGGAGCGCCCTGAGATGCAATAAAAACTGAAATACCTTAGGATGGCAAAAGAAATACATCACATATAGCTCCTGGGCTATATGGATGTATTTAACCCCTGCCAGTTTTCCAGAAAAAAGCGGGAGATAAGGCCGTCGTGAAGGGGCGGAGCCTATCTCCTCAGCACACAAGCGCCATTTTCCCTCACAGTTCCGCTGGAAGGACGGCTCCCTGACTCTCCCCTGAGAGAGAGGGGGGGCACTATTGGCAGCTAAATTATAAACAGCAGCTATAAAAGGGAGTAACACTTATATAAGGTTATCCATATATATATATATATATATATATATATATATATATATATATATATATATATATATATATATATATATATATATATATATATATATATATATATATATATATATATATATATATATCTCTATCGATCGCGCTCTGGTGTGTGCTGGCAAACTCTCCCTCTGTCTCCCCAAAGGGCTAGTGGAGTCCTGTCCTCTATCAGAGCATTCCCTGTGTGTGTGCTAGGTGTCGGTACGATTGTGTCGACATGTATGAGGAGGAAAATGATGTGGAAGCAGAGCAATTGCCTGTGTTAGTGATGTCACCCCCTAGGGAGTCGACACCTGACTGGATGGTTGTATTTAAAGAACTACGTGACAATGTCAGCACTTTACAAAAAACTGTTGACGACATGAGACAGCCGACAAATCAATTAGTGCCTGTCCAGGCGTCTCAGACACCGTCAGGGGCGATAAAACGCCCGTTACCTCAGTGGATCGACACAGACCCAGACACAGATACTGAGTCCAGTGTCGACGGTGAGGAGACAAACGTAATGTCCAGTAGGGCCACACGTTACATGATCACGGCAATGAAGGAGGCATTGAACATTTCTGACACTACAAGTACCACAAAGAAGGGTATTATGTGGGGAGTAAAAAAACTACCAGTAGCTTTTCCTGAGTCAGATGAATTAAATGAGGTGTGTGATAAAGCGTGGGTTTCCCCCGATAAAGTGCTAATTTCTAATAAATTATTGGCACTATACCCTTTCCCGCCAGAGGTTAGGGCGCGTTGGGAAACACCCCCTAGAGTAGATAAAGCGCTCACACGTTTATCTAAACAAGTAGCGTTACCGTCTCCTGATACGGCCGCCCTCAAAGAACCAGCGGATAGAAGGCTGGAAAATATCCTGAAGGGTATATACACACATACTGGTGTTATACTGCGACCAGCAATCGCCTCAGCCTGGATGTGCAGTGCTGGAGTGGCGTGGTCGGATTCCCTGACTGAAAATATTGATACCCTGGATAGGGACAGTATATTACTAACTATAGAGCATTTGAAGGATGCATTACTATATATGCGTGATGCACAGAGGGATATTTGCACCCTGGCATCAAGAGTGAGTGCTATGTCCATTTCTGCCAGAAGAGCGTTATGGACGCGACAGTGGTCAGGGGATGCGGATTCCAAACGACATATGGAAGTATTGCCGTATAAAGGGGAGGAGTTATTTGGGGCCGGTCTATCGGACCTGGTGGCAACGGCCGGAAAGTCCACCTTTTTACCCCAGGTCACCTCTCAGCAGAAAAAGACACCGTCTTTTCAAACTCAGTCCTTTCGTTCCCATAAGTACAAGCGGGCAAAAGGCCACTCATTTCTGCCCCGGGGCAGAGGAAGAGGAAAAAGACTGCACCAGGCAGCCTCTTCCCAGGAGCAGAAGCCCTCCTCTGCTTCTGCCAAGTCTTCAGCATGACGCTGGGGCTTTACAAGCGGACTCGGACACGGTGGGGGCCCGTCTCAAAAATTTCAACGCGCAGTGGGCTCACTCGCAAGTGGACCCCTGGATTCTGCAGGTAGTATCACAGGGGTACAAACTGGAATTCGAGACGTCTCCCCCTCGCCGGTTCCTGAAGTCTGCTCTACCAAAGTCTCCCTCCGACAGGGAGGCAGTTTTGGAAGCCATTCACAAGCTGTATTCCCAGCAGGTGATAATCAAGGTACCTCTCCTACAACAGGGAAAGGGGTATTATTCCACGCTGTTTGTGGTACCGAAGCCGGACGGCTCGGTGAGACCAATTTTAAATCTAAAATCCTTGAACACTTACATAAAGAGGTTCAAATTCAAGATGGAGTCACTCAGAGCAGTGATAGCAAACCTGGAAGAAGGGGACTATATGGTGTCTCTGGACATCAAAGATGCTTATCTCCACGTCGAATCTACCCTTCTCACCAAGGATACCTCAGGTTTGTAGTACAAAACTGTCATTATCAGTTTCAGACGCTGCCGTTTGGGTTGTCCACGGCACCTCGGGTCTTTACCAAGGTAATGGCCGAAATGATGATTCTTCTTCGAAGAAAAGGCGTTTTAATTATCCCTTACTTGGACGATCTCCTGATAAGGGCAAGGTCCAGGGAACAGTTAGAAGTCGGAGTAGCACTATCTCAGTTAGTGTTACGTCAGCACGGGTGGATTCTAAATATTCCAAAATCGCAGCTGATTCCAACAACACGTCTCCTGTTCCTAAGAATGATTCTGGACACAGTCCAGAAAAAGGTGTTTCTCCCAGAGGAGAAGGCCAGGGAGTTATCCGAGCTAGTCAGGAATCTCATAAAACCAGGCCAGGTGTCAGTGCATCAGTGCACGAGGGTCCTGGGAAAAATGGTGGCTTCTTACGAAGCGATTCCATTCAGAAGGTTCCATGCAAGAACGTTTCAGTGGGATCTTCTGGACAAATGGTCCGGATCGCATCTTCAGATGCATCAGCGGATAACCCTGTCGCCAAGGACAAGGGTGTCTCTTCTGTGGTGGCTGCAGAGTGCTCATCTACTAGAGGGCCGCAGATTCGGCATTCAGGATTGGATCCTGGTGACCACGGATGCCAGCCTGAGAGGCTGGGGAGCAGTCACACAGGGACGAAATTTCCAGGGCTTGTGGTCAAGCATGGAAACATCTCTTCATATAAACATTCTGGAACTAAGGGCCATTTACAATGCCCTAAGTCAAGCAAAACCCCTGCTTCAGGGTCAGGCGGTATTGATCCAATCGGACAACATCACGTCAGTCGCCCACGTAAACACAGGGCGGCACGAGAAGCAGGAGGGCGTTGGCAGAAGCTGCAAGGATTCTTCGCTGGGCGGAGAATCATGTGATAGCACTGTCAGCAGTGTTCATTCCGAGAGTGGACAACTGGGAAGCGGACTTCCTCAGCAGACACGACCTTCACCGGGGGAGTGGGGACTTCATCCAGAAGTCTTCCAAGAGATGGTAAACCGTTGGGAAAAACCAAAGGTGGACATGATGGCGTCCCGTCTCAACAAAAAACTAGACAGATATTGCGCCAGGTCAAGGGACCCTCAGGCAATAGCGGTGGACGCTCTGGTAACACCATGGGTGTACCAGTCAGTGTATGTGTTCCCTCCTCTGCCTCTCATACCAAAAGTACTGAGAATCATAAAAAGGAGAGGAGTAAGAACTATACTCGTGGTTCCGGATTGGCCAAGAAGGACTTGGTACCCGGAACTTCAAGAGATGCTCACGGAGGAACCGTGGCCTCTACCTCTAAGAAAGGACCTGCTCCAGCAGGGGCCTTGTCTGTTCCAAGACTTACCGCGGCTGCGTTCGACGGCATGGCGGTTGAACGCCGGATCCTGAAGGAAAAAGGCATTCCAGAAGAAGTCATCCCTACCCTGATAAAGGCCAGGAAGGATGTAACTGCAAAACATTATCACCGCATTTGGCGAAAATATGTTGCGTGGTGTGAGGCCAAAGAGGCCCCTACAGAGGAATTTCAACTGGGTCGCTTCCTACATTTCCTGCAAACAGGACTGTCTATGGGCCTAAAATTAGGGTCCATTAAGGTTCAAATTTCGGCCCTGTCGATTTTCTTCCAAAAAGAACTGGCTTCAGTGCCTGAAGTCCAGACGTTTGTCAAAGGGGTACTGCATATACAGCCTCCTTTTGTGCCCCCGGTGGCACCTTGGGATCTCAATGTGGTTTTGGGGTTCCTAAAATCACATTGGTTTGAACCACTCACCACTGTGGAATTAAAATATCTCACATGGAAGGTGGTAATGCTGTTAGCCCTGGCTTCAGCCAGGCGTGTCTCAGAATTGGCGGCTTTATCTTATAAAAGCCCTTACCTGATTTTTCACACGGATAGGGCAGAATTGAGGACTCGTCCTCAATTTCTCCCAAAGGTGGTTTCAGCGTTTCACGTGAACCAGCCTATTGTGGTGCCTGCGGCTACTAGGGACTTGGAGGACTCCAAGTTACTGGACGTAGTCAGGGCCCTGAAAATATATATTTCCAGGACGGCTGGAGTCAGGAAATCTGACTCGCTGTTTATCCTGTATGCACCCAACAAGCTGGGTGCTCCTGCTTCTAAGCAGACGATTGCTCGTTGGATTTGTAGTACAATTCAGCTTGCACATTCTGTGGCAGGCCTGCCACAGCCAAAATCTGTAAAAGCCCATTCCACAAGGAAGGTGGGCTCATCTTGGGCGGCTGCCCGAGGGGTCTCGGCTTTACAACTTTGCCGAGCAGCTACTTGGTCAGGGGCAAACACGTTTGCTAAATTCTACAAATTTGATACCCTGGCTGAGGAGGACCTGGAGTTCTCTCATTCGGTGCTGCAGAGGTCATCCGCACTCTCCCGCCCATTTGGGAGCTTTGGTATAATCCCCATGGTCCTTACGGAGTCCCAGCATCCACTTAGGACGTTAGAGAAAATAAGAATTTACTTACCGATAATTCTATTTCTCATAGTCCGTAGTGGATGCTGGGCGCCCATCCCAAGTGCGGATTGTCTGCAATACTTGTATATAGTTATTGTTACAAAATTCGGGTTATTATTGTTGTGAGCCATCTTTTCAGAGGCTCCTTCGTTTATCATACTGTTAACTGGGTTCAGATCACAGGTTGTACGGTGTGATTGGTGTGGCTGGTATGAGTCTTACCCGGGATTCAAGATCCTTCCTTATTATGTACGCTCGTCCGGGCACAGTATCCTAACTGAGGCTTGGAGGAGGGTCATGGGGGGAGGAGCCAGTGCACACCAGCTAGTTCAAGCTTTTACTTTTGTGCCCAGTCTCCTGCGGAGCCGCTGTTCCCCATGGTCCTTACGGAGTCCCAGCATCCACTACGGACTATGAGAAATAGAATTATCGGTAAGTAAATTCTTATTTTTTTACACAATTGCTGGGACAAGCTCCTTTTTTAGAGCTCTGTCCCTGCATGTGTTTTTTAATATATTCATGTGCATGTGAAGTTTATACCTGCTGTGAAGGCTTTGGGGGTCAGTGGGTTGCAGAGGGTGACAGGGAGGCAGAGAGTCAGTGGGGAATCTGGGGAGACAGTGAATGATAGGGGAAGGCAGCTGGTGACTAGGGAGAGGCAGTAGGAGGCATAGGATGATGGGGAGGCAGAAGGTGGCATGGCAGACAGTGGGCAATAGGCTAGCCGAGGGTGACGGAGGGATGGCAGGGATGTGCAGATGGTGGCAGTGGGAGAGAGGTTGAAGCAGAGGGTGATGAGGTTGGCAGTGGAGTACAGAGGATAACGGGGAGGCATAGATTGTCAGGGGGATGGTAGTGGGTGATAGGGAAGCAGCGGGTAGTTGCAAATGGTAGGGGGTGGCAGAGGGTGATTATGGAGAGGCAGTGGGTGTTTAATGAGTTATTCCCTGTTCCCACTCCACATCGTATACTGGGTGTTCCCCCTCTATCCACAGACACATCCCACAAAGTCTGTCAGTGCTCCCCTCCTGTATCCTCAGCTTCCCAGAACACAAGCGCCCCCCCCCCCCCCCCCCCAGTGTTGTCTGCAGATGTGCCCCCCCCCCCCCTCCAGTGATGCACCTTACGTACAAAAGGTTGTTCACAGACTCCAAATCCTCCTCTGAGCTTGACTCTGGTCTGCCACTGGCTGCCTGTTTCATCTGCAAATTTCCTACAACTCAGAGGCCTGAGGATCCGATAGCGCTCTTGCTGCCAGCCGTGTGTCCCTTGTGGATATCTGCATGTAGATGAAGGAGCTAGGAGTGCAGCCTGCTGGTGGCTGCTGGGGAGGCAGAGCACTGGGGTGGGGGCAGAGCTACCTGATGACTCCTCGGATCTCTCAGTCAGTGATTTGAATACTCGAAGCGGTATATTTACTAAAGCTTCTAAAACAGAGAATTGGTGATGTTGCCTATAGCAACCAATCAGATCCTGTTTATAATTTTATAAAAGGCAATAGGGAAATGAAAGACAGCATCTGATTGGTTGCTGTGGGCAATTCTCTGTTTTAGAAGCTTTAGTAAATTTACCCCTAAATAAGACAATTCAGTTGATTTTTCGGTCATTTTGGCTAAGAGATCTGAGGAGTCATCAGCCTGACAGTCAGCAAAATGGAGTCGCAACCCACAGTTTGAGAACTGCTGCTGTAGACACTCCCTTGAGGTGGGCCTTCAGACACACAGCCAAACAGTAGCTTTGAAAAGTAAACCAAGTCACATTATTCACGCCGCAGGCTACCATGGTCAGTCCCAGGATTATCCTTGGTAGCGACCTGGGTAGAAGCCCTGTCAATTTGCACCTGGGTATATACCCTTTCACCAACAGATAGAACCCGGGTATGCCTTGCAGTAGCCCAAGTTTTTCGCTCAGTATGAAAGGGGTATCGATGGTATTGGGGGGAGATTTATCAAAGCTTGGAGAGAGGTCAACCAATCAGCTTCCAACTGTCATTTTGTAAACACACCCTGTAACATGAGCTGATTGGTTAGTACTTTATCTTTTTCCATTCTTTGAGAAATCTCCCCCTTAGTGCCTAATTTTGAACCAAGAAATAATGACCTAATTTTATTTTTATATTTCAATTCATGGCTAGTGTATATAGTCCAATAATCCTTCATTTAACTTAGAAATTCACTTGACTCCTAATTCCCACATTTAAATGCACAAAATACTGTGCTACAAAAACTGTATGAATTTGCTTTGACTTGTTATCTCTGTCCAAAGTTGTCCATATCTAAAGATTATCTTTTTAACCATCCAACTAGCTGGCCGATTGGAAGAAAAATTGGTTCATATGGGAGCAAATGAGTATTGACCATTTGCTCTCAAATGCTGGAAAACTTCTGTAGCCGGTCATTCATGTAACTTGGCTAAGTTAGATGGATTTAAACATCCATTTCCATCAATTTTCCAGTGTTTGGGAGCAAATGGGTTATTGTCATTTGCTCACATATTATCCAGATTTTCATTCCAACCAGCCAACTAATTGGATGGTTAGAAATGTAATCTTCAGTTGTATGGGCCAGCTTTAGTCATGTAATGGACAGTTCAGTTATTCACTGCATGCCTTATTTCTTATGCTGACAGGGATTCGGTATGATATACTGATGGATGGGATGCCAGCGGTCATAATACAAACAGCTGCATCCCAGCCATCAAAATCCCGACAGCCCCCCAGAAAGTACCCTAACTCCCCCCTGCCTACTATCCTCACCCTCCCTTGTGGGTGCCTAACCCTAACCTCCCCACTTCCTAACCATCCCCTTCCCTGCACCCTAACCCTCCTTCTAATGCCAAAACCTAACCTCCCACCCCCCGCGGCAGAATGTGAGCGTGTTCCGCTAAGAACGTTTGGATTCCAGGCCTCTGTGTTTTAACACTAGGATTCTGAGCTCCATTGGGATTGTGTTGGCGGCATTATGCCTCCGTTCGGGATTCCGGTATCGGTATTTCGACCGCCGGGATCTCGTTCATCTGCATTTTAACTACATCCCGTTGGCAGATGTGGTCACTTGCTGACCAATAATAATAATAATTGTGTGGCACAGGTGATTTTGTAATAAATTTATGGAGGTTTGCAGTAATTTTGTTTGTCACATAGTAGAGATACACACACACACACACACACACACACACACACACACACACACACACACACACACACACACACACACACACACACACACACACACACACACACACACACACACACACACACACACACACCCCCCCCCCCCCCCCTCACTGACTCGTCACTAATTCTCTTACTTCCTGATATGTTAGGAAGCCAAAATTTAACATAGGTATTCTATATGTGGGAAATCAGCGTTATTAGAATTTTAATAAACCTCCCCTTAAGGGATGAAAGGGGGGTTGACATAATGTCATTGCCGATGCGTGGCTTGTGTTGTGTGAACGATAACGCCCAAACAGACAAGGTGGATTGTATCTCCAGTGTGTAGAATATAATAAACTACAAAAATGGTCCTATCACTTTTTACAGTATCTGCTACGGGTGCTCCTCAGGTAACGCCAAGAACCATGGATTAATACTTACATTAAGACGTCTCAAATTTACATCTCTATAGATTTACTAAATTGTTAACATATTTATATTTACAGCCGTGAAAATCAGAAACTCCCGTGGGTAGAACAGCTAGTGGTGTATATAGGTGCACAAGCTTGTGTGTACAGCCATAGCCAAAAGTTTTGAAAATGACACACACATTAATTTTCACAAAGTCTGCTGCCTCAGCTTTTATGGTGGCAATCTGCACATACTCCAGAATGTCATGAAGAGTGATCAGATGAATTGCTACTAATTGCAAAGTCCCTCTTTGCCATGACAATGAACGTAATTCCCCAAATATGTCCACTGCATTTCAGCCCTGCCACAATAGGACCAGCTGACATCTTGTCAGTGATTATCTCGTTAACACAGGTGAGAGTGTCGACGCGGACAAGGCTGGAGATCATGGTCATGCTGATTGAGTTACAATAACAGATTGGAAACTTTAAAAGGAGGGTGGTGCTTGAAATCATTGTTCTTCCTCTGTTAACCATGGTTACCTGCAAGGAAACACATGCAGTCATCATTACTTTGGACAAAAAGGGCTTTACAGGCAAGTATATTGCTGCTAGTAAGATAGCACCTAAATCAACCATTGATTGGCTCATCAAGAACTAGAACTAGAAGGAAAGAGGTTCAGTAATTGTGAAGAAGGCTTCAGGGTGCCCAAGAATTTCCAGCAAGTGCCAGAACAGTCTCCTAAAGTAGATACAGCTGTGGGATAGGGGCACCAACAGCGCAGAGCTTGCTCAGGAATGCCAGCAGGCAGGTGTGAGTGTATCTGCACGCACAATGAGGCTAAGACTTCTAGAGGATGGCCTAGTGTCAAGAAGGGCAGCAAAGAAGCCGCTTCTCTCCAGGAAAAACATCAGGGACAGACTGATATTTTGCAAAAGGTACAGGGATGGGACTGCTGAGGACTAGGGTAAAGTCATTTTTTCTCTGAAGAATCCCCCTTCCAGATTGTTTGGGGCATCTGGAAATTGCTTGTCTGGAGAAGGAAAGGTGAGTGCTAACATCAGTCCTGTTTCATGCCCGCATTAAAGCATCCTGAGACCATTCATGTGTGGGGTTGCTTCTCTGCCAAGGACGTGGGCTCACTCTCACAATTTTAAGACTTGGAAAATGGGGGTGAGTCCTCCTACTTGGCGCTGGTCCTGTATATGTATTATACCTAATTTCTCTTGCGTCCTAGAGGATACTGGGGTTCCATTTAGTACCATGGGGTATAGACTGGTCCACTAGGAGCCATGGGCACTTCAAGAATTTGATAGTGTGGGCTGGCTCCTCCCTCTATGCCCCTCGTACCAGACTCAGTTTAGAAAATGTGCCCGGTGGAGCCGGTAACGCTTATGGAAGCTCCTGAATTTATTTCTCTGTTTGTTATTTTCAGGCAGGTCTGGATGGCACCAGCCAGCCTCCTTCGTGGGACTTCACCCCTAACAGAGACAGAAGAAAGAAGAGTGGTGAGTACTAAGTCAGCGTCCTGGTTAGCGGGTCGCCGGCCATTATGGCGGCATGAGGGTATGGAGACACATGGCTTCTCACTGAGGCGGATTGCGTCTCCAGACTCTGTACACAACTGTGTCTCAGTACACTGTACACTGTACCCACACTGGCAAACAAAGCTTTAAAACGGTTCTGTCTCCATTTTAAGCACAAATTACCTCAGCCAGTATAAAAAAAGCGGGAAGAACGCATGCCACTGAAGGGTCGGGGCTTCATTATGAGAGGATCCAGCAGCTCACCAGCGCCATTTTCCCTCTGCAGGGGACACAGACGCTGACTGACAGGGACATGCAGCTCCTCCAGTGTGACTCCAGATTACCTCAGCGGTACCAGGGGATCATAGCAGGGGGGGGAAGGGGAGCGATTATTGGTGTACTAAGTCCCCAATCTGGGTACTTAGTCTGCGACCCGGCTATGCTTGGCATTAGCAATAAGGGTTCGGTGTGCTGGCTCCAACTACCTCTGCGTCTCCCTGGAAGGGCTCTTTGTGGGTTAATTGTGCTTTTAACCTTTCCTGTGTGTGTGTGTGTGCTGTCACATTTACATTGTCAGGCAAAGAGTTTTTCATGTACGGCAGAGTGTTGTTCTTCCCCAGGGAGCTCACTACTATGTACTCAGTGTAGTGCACCTTCTCAGGCTAGCAGGGCTGACCCAGCATGGCTGGATTCCCTCAAAGGAATGATTTCCAATATTTCTAATAAATTGTCCCGCAATGAGAAAGAGACGCAATAATTAAGACAGTCTGTGGATGAGATTATGACAGAGACTCGGTCCCCAAACAAGCATCTCAGTCCCTTGCCATTTGTCCACAAAAGTGAACTCTGGTCAATATCCTGCAGTCTGACTCTGATGCTGAGGGGTCAGACATGGAGGAGGGGGATTCAGAGGGGGGGGGGGGGACGCTGCTCTGTCACAGGGAATAGAGGCTCTTATAGAAGCTATCAGACGTACTGCAAATACCTGATCAAGTGTCAGAGGAGTGTGAGGAATCTTATTTTAATGCGAAAAAGAAATCCTCAGTCACTTTTTTTTCCTGTGTCAAAGGAATTGAATACCCTGTTTGAAGAACTTAATACTGCTAAGAAATTTCAGATCCCTAAAAGGTTAATCTCGCCTTTTCCTCCTGAGGAAAGGAAAAAATGGGAAAATCAACCGATAGTGGATGCATCAGTATCCAGGCTGTCACGGAAAATTGTGTTGCCTGTCCCTGGTGCATTCTCCCTGAAAGACACGGCTGACTGCAAGATTGAGACTACACTCAAATCCTTGTACACGGCTGCTGTGGTGGTCCAGAGACCCACTATAGCATGTGCGTGGATTACTAAAGCCATTTCTAATTGAGGGGTTGGATTCCTTATCTAGGGGGAAGATTGTTTTACTCCAGCAACATATACAGGACTCTGCGAACTTTATGGTGGAAGCCATAAAAGAAGTGGGTTTGCTTAATGCACGCACCACGGCTACGGCAGTGTCAGCACGCAGGGGCTTATGGTTACTCCAGTGGACTCTGGATGCAGACTCCAGGAAAGGTGTGGAAGGCCTACCATTCATAGGAGATGCCTTATTTGGAGACGGACTAGACAAATGGATCTCCAAAGGTACTGCGGGTAAGTCTACATATCTATCTTCTGCAGCTCCCCCAACTAGGAAGACCTACTCTACAGTCCTTTCGGACTGCCTAGTTTAAGGCGCTAGAGATAAACCACGCAAACCAGCAACTGCCGGTTCACAGGAACCGATCCAGCTCTGTTTCCCGCAAAACCTTCAGCATGACGGTGGACCGCGATGCCTGGAAGACTGTCAGGTGGGAGCCTGAATAAAAAATTTCAGTCACATCTGGACAACATCATGCCAGGATTTCTGGGTCATAGATCTTATTTCCCAGGGGTACAGACTGGAGTTTCAGGAACTCCCACCTCACAGATTCTTCAAATCAGGCTTACCAGTTTCCCCATATCTAAAATCATTGAACCCGTACTTATGATTGTTCAAGATGGAGTCTTTGAGAGTGGTGATCTCAGGCTTGTAGGAGGGGAAATTCCTAGTGTCTCTGGATATCAAGGATGCGTACCTTCACATTCCGATCTGGCCGCCTCACCAGGCTTATCTACGGTTTGCACTGCAGGACTGTCACTACCAGTTCCAGGCCCTACCTTTTGGTCTCTCCACAACACCAAGCAGCAGGGAGTGAACATAATTCCGTACCTGGACGATCTTCTGATAAAGGCTCCGTCCAGGGGGAGGTTGTTGAACAGCATTGGCCTCACAACCCAACTACTCCTGGATCACGGCTGTATAATGAACCTTCCGAAATCTCACTTGGAGCCAACTCGGAGGCTCCCATTTCTGGGAATGATTCTGGACACAGTCGCAGAAAGTTTTTCTTCCATTGGAAAAGGCATTGGTAATCCAGTTGATGGTTTGGGATGTCCTTAAAACCAACCCGGATATCGGTACATCTATGCATTTGCCTTCTGGGGAAAATGGTGGCCTCTTACGAGGCGCTTCAGTATGAAAGGTTTCATGCACGACCCAGCTCTATCTGTTGGACAAATGGTCCGGATCACATCTTCACATGCACCAGCGGATCCGTCTGTCGCCAAAGGCCAGGATCTCCCTTCTGTGGTGGCTACAGACTTTTCACCTGATCGAGGGCAGACTGTTCGGGATTCAAAAGTATATTCTGCTAACCACGGACGTAAGCCTCAGAGGTTGGGGAGCAGTCACCCAGGGCGTGCAATTTCAAGGAAGATGGTAGTCAGGAAGTCATCCTTCCAATCAACATTCTAGAACTCAGGGCTATATACAACGCCCTTCTGCAGGCCTCATATCAAAAATGGTGGCCTCTTATGAGGCACTTCAATATGGATGGTTTCACGCAAGACCCTTCCAGCTCGATCTGTTGGACAAATGGTCCGGATCACATCTTCACATGCACCAGCGGATCCGTCTGTCGCCAAAGGCCAGGATCTCCCTTCTGTGGTGGCTACAGACTTTTCACCTGATCGAGGGCAGACTGTTCGGGATTCAAAAGTATATTCTGCTAACCACGGACGTAAGCCTCAGAGGTTGGGGAGCAGTCACCCAGGGCGTGCAATTTCAAGGAAGATGGTAGTCAGGAAGTCATCCTTCCAATCAACATTCTGGAACTCAGGGCTATATACAACGCCCTTCTGCAGGCCTCATATCAAAAATGGTGGCCTCTTATGAGGCACTTCAATATGGATGGTTTCACGCAAGACCCTTCCAGCTCGATCTGTTGGACAAATGGTCTGGATCGCATCTTCACATGCACCAGAGGATCTGTCTGTCGCCAAAGGCCAGGATCTCCCTTCTGTGGTGGCTACAGTCTTCCGACCTCATTGCAGTATGGAGGTTCGGAATTCAGAACTGGATTCTGTTAACCACAGATGCAAGCCCCAGAGGTTGGGGAGCAGTCACTCAGTGGGTGCAGTTTCAGGGAAGATGGTCAAGTCAGGATGCCGTCCTTTCAATCAACATTCTGGAACTCGGGGCTATATACAACGCCCTTCTGCAGGCCTCATCTTCAAGATCGAGCCATTCAGGTCCAGTCGGACAATGTGACGGCAGTAACGTACATAAGCCGACAGGGCGGAACGAAAAGCAGAGCAGCAATGTCAGAGGTGTCAAGAATTCTACTCTGGGCAGAGAAACCTGCTGCGGCATTGTCGGCTGTCTTCATTCCGGGAGTAGACAACTGGGAAGCAGACTTCCTCAGCAGAGACGACCTGCACCCGGGGGAGTGGGGCCTTTACCCGGAGGTGTTTAGATGCTTGACAAGTCGATGGGGATATCCACAGATCGACATGATGGCCTCTCGTCTCAACAAGAAGCTCAAGCGGTATGGTTACAGGTCGAGAGACCCACAGGCAGTGGATGCTCTGACGAGTCCATGGGTATATCAGATGGTGTACGTGTTTCTTCAGCTTCCTCTGATCCCAAGAATTCTGAAAAGAATAAAAAGAGAGAGTTCAAGCAATTCTCATTTTTCCGGACTAGCCAAGAAGGGCCTGGTACGCGGACCTCCTGAAGATGCTCCTTGAAGATCCGTGGCCTCTGCCTCTTTGCGAGGATCTTCTGCGTTAGGGCCCGTTCGTCTATCAAGACTTGCCATGGCTACGTTTGACGGCATGGAAGTTGAATGGCTGATTCTTGCCAGGAGAGGTATCCCTGACAAAGTCATCCTGACTATGGTTTAAGAAATACTTCTCTTGGTGTGAGAGCAGAAAATATTCTGCGGTGGAATCTCATCTGGGATGTTTCTTGCTCTTTCTGCAGTTGGGTGTAGATGTGGGCCTATGTCTGGGCTCAATAAACGTCCAGATTTCGGCCTTGTCCATTTTCTTTCAGAAACAATTGGCTTCTCTTCCTGAGGTACAGACATTTTTGTAAGGAGTTCTGCATATCCAACCTCCCTTTGTGCCTCCCATGGCACCTTGGGATCTCAATTTGGTGCTGCAGTTCCTCCAATCGGACCGGTTTGAACCGGTACAGGAGGTAGAGGTTAAGTATCTTAAGTGGAAGACGGTCACACTGTTGGCCTTGGCTTCAGCGAGACATGTGTCGGAGCTAGGGGCGTTGTCTCACAAGAGCCCCTACTTAATTTTCCATGACGACAGAGCTGAACTCAGAACTCGTCAGAAATTCCTTCCTAAGGTGGTGTCCGCGTTTCACATCAACCAACCTATTGTGGTTTCGGCTGTTATGAACACCTCTGCTACTCAAAAGTCTTTAGATGTTGTGAGAGCTTTGAAGGTGTATGGACAGCTCATCACAGGAAATCTGTTCGTTCTCTATGATCCCAATAAGATTGAGTGTCCTGCTTCAAAGCAGTCCATTGCATGCTGGATCGGGCTCACTATCCAGCATGCTTATTCCATGGCAGGCTTGCTGGTTCCGGAATCTGTTCAAGCCCACTCGCCTAGGTTGGTGGGTTTTTCTTGGCCTGCTGCCCGGGGTGTCTCGGCTTTACAGCTCTGCTGAGCAGCTACTTGGTCAAGTTTGAACACGTTTGCAAAGTTTTACAAGTTCAATACTTTGGCCTCTGAGGACCTTCAGTTTGGTCAGTCAGTTCTGCAGGAACCTCAGCACTCTCCCACCTGGTTTTGGACATTTGGTACAACCCCATTGTACTAATGTGGACCCCAGTATCCTCTAGGACGTAAGAGAAAATAGGATTTTAATTACCTACCGGTAATTCCTTTTCTCGTAGTCCATAGAGGATACTGGGCGCCCGCCTGGTGCTTCGTTCCTCCTGCAATGTTACTTGGTTAAGTATTGTTGTTTGGTTCAGTTGTTGCTGTTCCTGTTTCTAGTTTGGTTAGCATGGCTTTCCTCTGGTTTGTGTGCTGGTTCGGAATATCTCCACTATCCTTCTCTCGAAGTATGTTCTTCTCGGGCACAGTTTCCTAGACTGAGTCTGGTAGGGGGGGCATAGAGGAAGAAGCCAGCCCACACTATTAAATTCTTAAAGCGCCCATGGCTCCTAGTGGACCCATCTATACCCCATGGAACCCCAGTATCCTCTACAGACTATGAGAAAAGGGTTTAATGGTAGGTAATAAAAATCCTATATTTTGGGGGTATGTATAACTCAAATGTATTGGAGGTTTATGAATGAGTAGGTGTCTAAATAGACTATGGGTCAGAATAAAATGAATGCATATTTAATACACAATACTGACATGAACTTGCACAATAAAAACATACAGAAGACTAAAAACAGATGATATAGACCGGGTACAAACCAAAAAGGAAAATTGTCCTACGGATGTTAAAATAGGAGCCGCAGGTGTAATTGTGCAAGGTACTCCCAAAAAATACCCTGCATCTGGCTTCTAAAGGCTTGTTTCCCAATTGGTTATTTATTCGGTCCATAAAAGATTGTAGGCACTGGAGGGCACGCCAACGCATTTCTGGACTTCCCTTTTTCAAGGCTTGATGTCCCCAGTGTGTGTCTAATCGCGGCACTTCTCGTCCGGCGTTTACCGGAACCGGAAGTGATACCCGTTTGCATTCCTCCTGATGACCGGAAGTCCCATGCGGTTCACATAACCGGAAGTGAGCCTCAAAAAGTCCTCCCGCGAATAGGAAGTACTGCTTTCACCGCAATGAAGATATATTAGTTCCATATATACCTCGAGTATAAGTCGACCCGAATATAAGCCGAGGCACCTAATTCTACCACAAAAACCTGGGAAAACTTATTGACTCGAGTATAAGCCTAGGGTGGGAAATGCAGCTCTAGCCGTACACAGCCCTCAGTGCCAGATATGCCCTCATACTGCCAGATATGCCCTCATACTGCCAGATATGCCCCCACAGTGCCAGATATGCCCCCACAGTGCCAGATATGCCCCCACAGTGCCAGATATGCCCCCACAGTGCCAGATATGCCCCCACAGTGCCAGATATGCCCCCACAGTGCCAGATATGCCCCCACAGTGCCAGATATGCCCCCACACTGCCAGATATGCCCACAGTGCCAGATATACCAGATATGCCCTCATGCTGCCACATATGTCCCTCATGCTGCCACATATGACCCTCATGCTGCCACATATGACCCTCATGCTGCCACATATGCCCCTCATGCTGCCAGATATGCCCCCTCATGCTGCCAGATATGCCCCCTCATGCTGCCAGATATGCCCCCTCATGCTGCCAGATATGCCCCCTCATGCTGCCAGATATGCCCCCTCATGCTGCCAGATATGCCCCCTCATGCTGCCAGATATGCCCCCTCATGCTGCCAGATATGCCCCCTCATGCTGCCAGATATGTCCCCTCATGCTGCCAGATATGTCCCCTCATGCTGCCAGATATGTCCCCTCATGCTGCCAGATATGTCCCCTCATGCTGCCAGATACGTCCCCTCATGCTGCCACATATACCCCCTCATGCTGCCAGATATGCTCCCTCCCCAAGTGCCAGGTATGCCCCACAGTGTTGTTACTTACCCCTCCGTCGATCCCGCGCTGTCTTCTGGAGGGACACGAAGCGCACAGCACGCGCCTCTCCTGTGTCCCTCCTGCATCTTCGGCGGCCGCGGCAGGTCTATTAAAGGAAGTGCCGGTTCGTGATCAGAGGTCACGAACGGGTACTTCCTGTAATAGAACCGCCGCTGCTGCCGCCGGAGATGCAGGAGGGACACAGGAGAGCCGCGCGCTGTGCGCTTCGTGTCCCTCCTTCACACTGCTCTGCCTCTGCCTGTCACTGACTCGAGTATAAGCCGAGGTGGCTTTTTCAGCACAAAAAAAAGTGCTGAAAAAGTCGGCTTATACTCGAGTATATACGGTAATTTGAGTTTTCTTTAATAGTTATCCTCAGCCGAAGTTGTTCATGTGTTTAAACCTAGAATAAATCAGAAAATGGATGGGTCAGTACCAATAATTAAAAATAAGAAAAAATATAAAATAAGGTAACAGAAAACATAAACAACGCTGGAATCTCACTAAAAAGACTGACCTAAGTATAAAGACGAATCCATTACGATAAAACCCTGCATCAAGGTGGGCGGGGTTGCAGTTCTTAACACCGATTATTACACCAAAGAAATGAGACAACCGTCAGACACTTCAACATACCATAAACTCAAAACTGAGCCATCCACATGGATTAAAAACCATTTCATTAACTTGTTGGAGATGCATCTGGAAACTGTAGAGATATCACTTGATGAAGTTGAATATCGAGAATCCAGTTACCTCGACTATTTTTGTCTTCCCCAAAGTGCATAAGAGCCTGTCAGCAGTACCTGGTCAACCAATAATTACAGGCACTGGCAGTCTGACTTCAAATCTATCGGCCATGATACCAATAGTAGCGGTGACACCATCCTTTTTTAAAATACACCAGGGACGCCATCAGGATTCAAGAAGTCAGTTGAGAGATGAACACATATCTTATAACTGCCGACGTCTCTTCACTGTATAAGGTTATCGACCATGGTGACGGAATCCAAGCAATTCACTGTTTTTTGATCACACCAAAGAAAGTGAGGAAAGAAATGCATTCATTCTAAAATCGATCAACTTTGTAAACAACAACCTTTTTCAATGGCGATTTACTTCCTTCAAAATAGAGGTTTGGCTTTGGGGATCCGTTTTGCCCCAAGTTACGCTAATCTTTTCATGGTCCATTGCGAATTCAACACAATCAATTTTAGCGTAACTTGGGGCAAACAATTTAAGAACTGGGGCAGGTATATCTGTGATATATTTACCTGGACTGGAGAAAGGGAGGAATTGGTATCCTTTTTGTTCAACTCTTTTCGAGAACAATATCAACCTGTCATTCACTTTCACCATTAGCCAGTTCGAAATCCAACTTTCTGGATCTTCAAATGTACATCAAAGAAGGTTCTGTACATACTAGAACTTACTATAAACCTACTGACACTCAAAACTACATCTCGACTGACCAGTGAACATCCTAGTAACTGGCTCAAAGGGATCCCCAAGAGTCAGTTTATCAGAATAAAACGAATCTGCAGTGAACCAACAATATGTGAATCTCAAATCCAGTATCTTAAAAAATCCTTTTTGAATAAAGGATATAACCCAGAAGCGATTGGATTGGCATTATCACAGACTATGGCGTTATGATAGAACTACACTAATTGAGGATCAAATAAAACCACCGTCCACTACTTCAAAGGATACACAATGGGCCTTTCTCTCAGGCTTTTATTTGGACCACAAACTGTTTGAAAAAATAATAAAAAAACAATTGGCATATTCTCATGGATGATCCTGTATTGAAGAATATACTTCCACCTAAACCCAAATTCCTTTATCGCAAAGCACCGAATTTAAAAAATCATTTGGTACGTAGCGCTTTACCTTTTTTGAAACTTCCAAACCAATCAGAACAGCTGGCTTCCATCGATGTGGCACATGCCTTGGATGTAGGAATATAAAAACTGAAAAAAATCCAAATATACTGAGGTCACAGTTTCCATGAAAATATGGGATTTCATTACATGAAACACTACCAACGATGAATATCTAGTCACCTGTAAATGTGGAAAATCATACATGGGTAGAACCTCGAGAGCTCTCAAGACCCGCATAGGACAACATATGCGGGACATCCGCAAGGGACTCGCGACACATCATCTTTCAGAAAATTTCCGGAAAGAACACCATTGTTCCACCAATTCAATACTACACTTTGTCGGCCTAATAGACCACAAAGCCGCATGGAAAAAACGTAATTTGGCAAGAGCGGAAATGAAGATCATTTTCAATCTCCAAACTCTCTCCCCCATGGGTCTTACCAGGTCTTCGAAATAAATTGGTTCATTTTAGTCTGACCATTTCCTCATCAGACATTTCCTCACATTCTAACATTCATTCCACCTGCCCCATCTTAGGTTTAATTGTTTTATTCCCATCATAAATTACGTTTGAATTCGTATTTTATAGTTTTTACTATTTTTAATATTGATACTGACCTATTTTCTGATTTATTCTCTGTTTAAACCCATGGACAACTATTGAAGAAAACGCCTTATAAATGATGTATGGAACTAATCTATCTTCATTGCGGTGAAAGCAGTACTTCCTATTCGCGGGAGGACTTTTTGCGGCTCACTTCCAGTTATGTGAATCGCATTGTATGTCTGGTCATCAGGTGGAACGCAAACTGGCATCACTTCCGGTAAACGCCGGACCGGAAGTGCCGCGATCAAAACACGTGGTCAGCCAGAAATCAATGAGGGGCAGGATAAAAGTACCTACAATAGCACTGGGAACATCAAGCCTTGAAAAAGGGACCTAAGCATCCAGAAACGCGTCTGCGTGCCCTCCAGTGCCTACAATCCTTTTTTTTTTTTTTTTTTTTTATGGACGATTGGGCCGAATAAATTACCAATTAGGAAACGAGCCTTCAGGAGCCAGATGCAGGGTATTTCCTGGAAGTACCTTGCACAATTACACCTGCGGCTCCTATTTTAGCATCGGTAGGACAATTTTCTTTTTTGGTTTCCACCCGGTTTCTATCATCTGTTTTTAATCTTCTGTATTGTTTTTATTGTGCAAGTTCATGTCAGTATTGTGTATTAAATATGCATTAATTTTATTCTGACCCATAGTCTATTTAGACACTTACTCACTCATTCATAAACCTCCAATACATTTTGAGTTATACATACCCCCAAAAATGAGGTATAATACATATACAGGACCAGCGCCAAGTAGGAGGAGTCACCCCCATTTTCTATGTCTTACAATTGGGAGCTCCAGAACTCCTCTTAGGCTTGTTTTTGGTCCCACAGTGCAGTTGTTGCATCTCGCCTTTCTTACGATCACTCACAATTTTTCCAAAAAACACAGCCATGAATAAAGAATGGTACAAAAACATCTCCCAACCATCCATGAACAGTTTGGTGATGAACAATGCCTTTTCCAGCAAGATGGAGCACCTTCCCATAAGGCAAAAGTTATAACTAAGTGGCTCCGTGAACAAAATATCAAAATTTTGTGTCCATGGCCAGTAACTCCCCAGACCTTAATCCCATTGAGAATTTGTGGTACATCCTCAAGAGGCGGGTGGACAAATAAAAACCCACAAATTCTGACAAACTCCAAACATTGATTAGGCAAGAATGGGGGCCATCAGTCAGTATGTGGCCCAGAAGTTGATTGACAGCATGCCAGTGTGAATTGCAGCTGTCTTGAAAAAGGAGGGTCATGACTGCAAATATTGACTCTTTGCATAAACTTAATGTAGTTGTCAATAAAATCATTTGACACTTATTAAATGCTTGTAATTTTACTTCAGTATACCATAGTAACTCTTGACAAAAAGGTCTAAAAGCACTGAAGCGGCAAACTTTGTGAAAACCAATACTTGTGTCCTTCTTAAAACTTTTGGCCATGGCTGTAGCTTTGTTAGTACATGGGTCAGTAAAATCGGGACTTGGGTTGGTGTAATTGTGAGATAAAAACTTATGCATTGAGCACAGGCTAGTATATGTGATCTATTGGTCATATGCAGGGCCGTCTTAACAGCAGTGTAGGCCCCTGGCCACAGCAATGCACTGGGGCCCCTACCCATCCTCCAGCAGTAGGGGCGGGAGGTGCCATCAGCGGCAGTTTTGATGACCCCCGGGCGGTAGTGGTTGTTCTATCTTCCGCTCAGCATGTAGGACCTGGAGCAGTAATTTCTGCTAATTACTCCTTTGCTGCACAGATGGTGGGAGATGGGGCAGGAGAGAGAACACTAAACTGTAGAAGGGGGCATTGGGCTAAATGAAGAAGTTATGGTACATGACTTCCAGGGCGGTAGGGGGTGTTTAATACGCAGGGGAGGAGTAGATAGTGGAGTGGGCTTAATATTCATAATTTTCTGGTGAGAGGGCAGCTTGCTTGACTGCAGATATCTAAGGTTCCTGGAAATAGATTTCTTAGCTTTCAATGGGATATAAAACTAGAGAGTCCCACGTTTCAGGAGGTACTGGGGACTTGGGGATCAGAATTCAGGAGCCAGAGCAATCCACCGGCGAAAATATAAAACCGCATACCAGGTGTGTGGAGCTGGAGCAGGGAGCAGCTGCTGGAAGGCTGATATCTCTGGTTCTGGGCATAGTAGAGACAAGCTGCCAGTGTCCAGTGAAAGGGGAGAGTACCAGCATTTGGAGTATACCCTCAGAACAACTCTAAATTAGACATGGCCCGAGATATCTGGTGGGGAAGAGCAATTAACAGGCTCGGATGTGGACCATTGCTTTGAAGTCAAATATCTCCTGTTCCCCAGGGCCGATTTTAAAAAATCTGGTACCCCTGGAAAGAGGAGACCCTCAGCTATCAGCCTGGGGCCCTTGGGCAAGAGCCCATTGAGCCCATACGAAAAGACGGCCCTGGTCATATGTAATATTTTCAGCAATCCCCAGTAGGTTTTTATGGGATACTAAAAGTTGCCTAACTTTGCATTCCGGAAAGCTTAGTCCCAGCAGCTCTGGCATTAGCCATTGTAGCCAGTGGCTCAGCCTGTCCCCATAGTTGCTTCTGATTTACTTTTTTTTTTTTTTTTTGTGTAATTTGAAGTACAGGTTGAGTGTCCTTATCTGAAATTCTGAAATTATTCAAAAATAGTTTTTTTTTTTTGTTTTTTTTTAGAGTGTGACTGAGGTAGTGACACCTTTGCTTTCTGATGGCTCAGTGTACATAAACTGTCATGCACATAATTATTAAAAAAATAAGATTTTACTTACCGATAAATCTATTTCTCGGAGTCCGTAGTGGATGCTGGGGTTCCTGAAAGGACCATGGGGGATAGCGGCTCCGCAGGAGACAGGGCACAAAAAGTAAAGCTTTTTCCGATCAGGTGGTGTGCACTGGCTCCTCCCCCTATGACCCTCCTCCAGACTCCAGTTAGGTACTGTGCCCGGACGAGCGTACACAATAAGGGAGGATTTTGAATCCCGGGTAAGACTCATACCAGCCACACCAATCACACCGTACAACTTGTGATCTAAACCCAGTTAACAGTATGATAACAGCGGAGCCTCTGAAAGATGGCTTCCTTCAACAATAACCCGAATTAGTTAACAATAACTATGTACAATTTATGCAGATAATCCGCACTTGGGATGGGCGCCCAGCATCCACTACGGACTCCGAGAAATAGATTTATCGGTAAGTAAAATCTTATTTTCTCTATCGTCCTAGTGGATGCTGGGGTTCCTGAAAGGACCATGGGGATTATACCAAAGCTCCCAAACGGGCGGGAGAGTGCGGATGACTCTGCAGCACCGAATGAGAGAACTCCAGGTCCTCCTTAGCCAGAGTATCAAATTTGTAAAATTTTACAAACGTGTTCTCCCCTGACCACGTAGCTGCTCGGCAAAGTTGTAATGCCGAGACCCCTCGGGCAGCCGCCCAAGATGAGCCCACCTTCCTTGTGGAGTGGGCCTTTACAGATTTAGGCTGTGGCAGGCCTGCCACAGAATGTGCAAGTTGGATTGTGCTACAGATCCAACGAGCAATCGTCTGCTTAGACGCCGGAGCACCCATCTTGTTGGGTGCATACAATATAAACAACGAGTCAGATTTTCTGACTCCAGCTGTCCTTGCAATATATATTTTTAATGCTCTGACAACGTCCAGTAACTTGGAGTCCTCCAAGTCACTTGTAGCCGCAGGCACTACAATAGGCTGGTTCAGATGAAATGCTGACACCACCTTAGGGAGAAAATGCGGACGAGTCCGCAGTTCTGCCCTGTCCGAATGGAAAATCAGATATGGGCTTTTGTAAGATAAAGCTGCCAATTCTGACACTCTCCTGGCAGAAGCCAGGGCTATAAGCATGGTCACTTTCCATGTGAGATATTTCAAATCCACCTTTTTTAGTGGTTCAAACCAATGAGATTTTAGGAAATCCAAAACCACATTGAGATCCCACGGTGCCACTGGAGGCACCACAGGAGGCTGTATATGCAGCACTCCCTTAACAAAGGTCTGGACTTCAGGGACTGAAGCCAATTCTTTTTGAAAGAAAATCGACAGGGCCGAAATTTGAACCTTAATAGATCCCAATTTGAGACCCATTGACAATCCTGATTGCAGGAAATGTAGGAATCGACCCAGTTGAAATTCCTCCGTCGGAGCACTCCGATCTTCGCACCACGCAACATATTTTCGCCAAATTCGGTGATAATGTTGCACGGTTACTTCCTTCCTTGCTTTAATCAAAGTAGGAATGACTTCTTCCGGCATGCCTTTTTCCTTTAGGATCCGGCGTTCAACCGCCATGCCGTCAAACGCAGCCGCGGTAAGTCTTGAAACAGACAGGGACCCTGCTGAAGCAAGTCCCTCCTTAGAGGTAGAGGCCACGGATCTTCCGTGATCATCTCTTGAAGTTCCGGGTACCAAGTCCTTCTTGGCCAATCCGGAACCACTAGTATCGTTCTTACGCCTCTTTGCCGTATAATTCTCAATACTTTTGGTATGAGAGGCAGAGGAGGAAACACATACACCGACTGGTACACCCAAGGCGTTACCAGCGCGTCCACAGCTATTGCCTGCGGATCTCTTGACCTGGCGCAATACCTGTCCAGTTTTTTGTTGAGGCGAGACGCCATCATGTCCACCATTGGTCTTTCCCAACGGGTTACCAGCATGTGGAAGACTTCTGGATGAAGTCCCCACTCTCCCGGGTGAAGATCGTGTCTGCTGAGGAAGTCTGCTTCCCAGTTGTCCACTCCCGGGATGAACACTGCTGACAGTGCTATCACATGATTCTCTGCCCAGCGAAGAATCCTTGCAGCTTCTGCCATTGCACTCCTGCTTCTTGTGCCGCCCTGTCTGTTCACATGGGCGACTGCCGTGATGTTGTCCGACTGGATCAACACCGGTTTTCCCTGAAGCAGAGGTTCTGCCTGGCTTAGAGCATTGTAGATTGCTCTTAGTTCCAGAATGTTTATGTGAAGAGACGTTTCCAGGCTCGTCCATACTCCCTGGAAGTTTCTTCCTTGTGTGACTGCTCCCCAGCCTCTCAGGCTGGCGTCCGTGGTCACCAGGATCCAATCCTGTATGCCGAATCTGCGGCCCTCCAATAGATGAGCACTCTGCAACCACCACAGAAGAGACACCCTTGTCCTTGGAGACAGGGTTATCCGCAGGTGCATCTGAAGATGCGACCCTGACCATTTGTTCAACAGATCCCTTTGGAAAATTCTTGCGTGGAATCTGCCGAATGGAATTGCTTCGTAAGAAGCCACCATTTTTCCCAGGACTCTTGTGCATTGATGTACAGACACCTTTCCTGGTTTTAGGAGGTTCCTGACAAGCTCGGATAACTCCTTGGCTTTTTCCTCCGGGAGAAAAACCTTTTTCTGAACCGTGTCCAGAATCATCCCTAGGAACAGCAGACGAGTTGTCGGCATTAACTGGGATTTTGGAATATTCAGAATCCACCCGTGCTGTTTTAGCACTTCCTGAGACAGTGCTAATCCCATCTCTAGCTGTTCTCTGGACCTCGCCCTTATTAGGAGATCGTCCAAGTATGGGATAATTAATACGCCTTTTCTTCGAAGAAGAATCATCATCTCGGCCATTACCTTTGTAAAGATCCGAGGTGCCGTGGACAATCCGAACGGCAGCGTCTGAAACTGATAGTGACAGTTTTGTACAACGAACCTGAGGTACCCCTGGTGTGAGGGGTAAATTGGAACGTGGAGATACGCATCCTTGATGTCCAAGGATACCATAAAGTCCCCCTCTTCCAGGTTCGCTATCACTGCTCTGAGTGACTCCATTTTGAACTTGAACTTCTTTATGTACAGGTTCAAGGACTTCAGATTTAGAATAGGCCTTACCGAGCCATCCGGCTTCGGTACCACAAAAAGAGTGGAATAATACCCCTTCCCTTGTTGCAGAAGAGGTACCTTGACTATCACCTGCTGAGAGTACAGCTTGTGAATGGCTTCCAACACCGTCTCCCTTTCGGAGGGGGACGTTGGTAAAGCAGACTTCAGGAAACGGCGAGGTGGATCTGTCTCTAATTCCAACCTGTATCCCTGAGATATTATCTGCAGGATCCAGGGATCTACTTGCGAGTGAGCCCACTGCGCGCTGTAATTTTTGAGACGACCCCCCACGGTCCCCGAGTCCGCTTGAGAAGCCCCAGCGTCATGCTGAGGCTTTTGTAGAAGCCGGGGAGGGCTTCTGATCCTGGGAAGGAGCTGCGTGTTGCTGTCTCTTCCCTCGACCTTTGCCTCGTGGCAGATATGAATAGCCCTTTGCTCTCTTATTTTTAAAGGAACGAAAGGGCTGCGGTTGAAAAGTCGGTGCCTTTTTCTGTTGGGGAGTGACTTGAGGTAGAAAGGTGGATTTCCCGGCTGTAGCCGTGGCCACCAAATCTGATAGACCGACTCCAAATAACTCCTCCCCTTTATACGGCAAAACTTCCATATGCCGTTTTGAATCCGCATCGCCTGTCCACTGTCGCGTCCATAAAGCTCTTCTGGCCGAAATGGACATAGCACTTACCCGTGATGCCAGTGTGCATATATCCCTCTGTGCATCACGCATATAAAGAAATGCATCCTTTATTTGTTCTAACGACAGTAAAATATTGTCCCTGTCCAGGGTATCAATATTTTCAATCAGGGATTCTGACCAAACTACCCCCGCACTGCCCATCCAGGCAGTTGCTACAGCTGGTCGTAGTATAACACCTGCATGTGTGTATATACTTTTTTGGATATTTTCCATCCTCCTATCTGATGGATCTTTAAGTGCGGCCGTCTCAGGAGAGGGTAACGCCACTTGTTTAGATAAGCGTGTTAGCGCCTTGTCCACCCTAGGAGGTGTTTCCCAGCGCTCCCTAACCTCTGGCGGGAAAGGGTATAATGCCAATAATTTCTTTGAAATTATCAGCTTTTTATCAGGAGCAACCCACGCTTCATTACACACGTCATTTAGTTCTTCTGATTCAGGAAAAACTATAGGTAGTTTTTTCATACCCCACATAATACCCTGTTTAGTGGTACCTGTAGTATCAGCTAAATGTAACGCCTCCTTCATTGCCAAAATCATATAACGTGTGGCCCTACTGGAAAATACGGTTGATTCGTCACCGTCACCACTGGAGTCATCGCCTGTGTCTGGGTCTGTGTCGACCGACTGAGGCAAAGGGCGTTTCACAGCCCCTGACGGTGTTTGAGTCGCCTGGACAGGCACTAATTGATTGTCCGGCCGTCTCATGTCGTCAAACGACTGCTTTAGCGTGTTGACACTATCCCGTAGTTCCATAAATAAAGGCATCCATTCTGGTGTCGACTCCCTAGGGGGTGACATCCTCATATTTGGCAATTGCTCCGCCTCCACACCAATATCGTCCTCATACATGTCGACACACACGTACCGACACACAGCAGACACACAGGGAATGCTCCTAACGAAGACAGGACCCACTAGCCCTTTGGGGAGACAGAGGGAGAGTTTGCCAGCACACACCAAAAGCGCTATATATATATCAGGGATAGCCTTATAATAAGTGCTCCCTTATAGCTGCTTTGTTATATCAAAATATCGCCATAAATGTGCCCCCCCCTCTCTGTTTTACCCTGTTTCTGTAGTGCAGTGCAGGGGAGAGACTTGGGAGCCGTCCTGACCAGCGGAGCTGTGAGAGGAAATGGCGCCGTGTGCTGAGGAGATAGGCCCCGCCCCTTTTCCGGCGGGCTCGTCTCCCGCTATTTAGAAAAATTAGGCAGGGGTTAAATATCTCCATATAGCCTCTAGGGCTATATGTGAGGTATTTTTAGCCTTTATAGGTACTCATTTGCCTCCCAGGGCGCCCCCCTCCCAGCGCCCTGCACCCTCAGTGACTGCCGTGTGAAGTGTGCTGAGAGGAAAATGGCGCACAGCTGCAGTGCTGTGCGCTACCTTTAGAAGACTGCAGGAGTCTTCAGCCGCCGATTCTGGACCTCTTCTGATTTCAGCATCTGCAAGGGGGCCGGCGGCGTGGCTCCGGTGACCATCCAGGCTGTACCTGTGATCGTCCCTCTGGAGCTTGATGTCCAGTAGCCAAGAAACCAATCCATCCTGCACGCAGGTGAGTTGACTCCTTCTCCCCTCAGTCCCTCGCTGCAGTGATCCTGTTGCCAGCAGGAATCACTGTAAAATAAAAAACCTAGCTAAACTTTCTCTAAGCAGCTCTTTAGGAGAGCCACCTAGATTGCACCCTTCTCGGCCGGGCACAAAAATCTAACTGGAGTCTGGAGGAGGGTCATAGGGGGAGGAGCCAGTGCACACCACCTGATCGGAAAAAGCTTTACTTTTTGTGCCCTGTCTCCTGCGGAGCCGCTATCCCCCATGGTCCTTTCAGGAACCCCAGCATCCACTAGGACGATAGAGAAATATTATATAACATTGCCTTCAGGCTGTGTGTATATGAAACAAATTCATTTTGTGTTGAGACATGGGTTCCATCCCCAAGATCTCATCTCTTTATAGTATGCAAATATTCCAAAGTATAGAGAGATCCAAAATACTTCTTTTCCCAAGCATTTCAGAATTGGAAGCCACAACTTGTATTTTATGTCTCAGGGCCCTGACTGTGGGAGTGGCCTGCGCAACCAGCAGCCCTACACAGATTGGTGGAGTCCGTGTCTTCACACACCAGTTGCCCTGAGGTCACTCAGCCTGTGCACAGTTAAGTTTTTTGTTTACTGCGAACCCCTTTTTATTGGATGCAATGGTCCACCCTTCATAATTACTGATGTATGCCAAATAGAATAGTGATTGTTTGTCAACCAAAAAAAAATATATATAATTCCCCCCCCACCATTTGCCTCACTTGTCCACATGGATACCACAGCTTCATATAACATTTTCAGTTGCCTTTGCAGAATCTGTGATGTTTCAATCATAACATACAGATATGTCCTCATACAACGTACCCCAATACACCACGTAGCGGGAAATGCCTGGTGTGAGTGAGCTAAAAGTACCCTTGCTACTCCACTAACATCAGGCGTCTTTTTTGCCGAAAATGCATCTAGTTCACATCACTATGCAAGTAGGACACAAAAGCAAACTCTGCTGATTAAAATGATATGCGGCATGCCTATATTCCCTGTGCAGCTGTAACTGCATACGAAATGCTACGTTACAGTGTTTACTAGGAAAACCCTAGCATAGCATTTCGTATGCAGATACAGCCACGGCTGCACACAGAATATAGGCATGCTGCATATGCTGCTTGTGCACCCTATTCACAGTTTCATGAATAAGGCTCATTTTAATGGAAAAAGTTGCACGCAAAGATGCTAGGTGCTAACGAAGGGCTGTTTAACATGCAGGGAGGCAAGATGTAGGTGGACACGTCTGTATGAAGTGGTGGTACCTGGATGCTACAGAACTTGCTTGTTTCCCTCATTCAGTCAACACTACTAAAAAAAATAGTGTTAAACGTTGGAATCTATGATTAATCTCACCTCAGGTGTTGGTACGGAGTTCTCAAACAGGTCTGACTAGTTTGAAATCGTGAATAGCTAAAGCATTGCTTACAAAGAGTTGTTTAGGAAACAGATCATACAACACACGTGCCTTTTTAGTAATGTATAAAACATCCTAATGAAGACTTCAGTTTTCTCTTTTCTAATTTAAGAAATGACTGTTTTATAGAAAAGTTCATAAAATGAAAGTTCAATATGTCTGTCCCTCTCATGCAACTGGGTGGGTATTTGAATTTGCCCATCCTGCTGTGACATCTGTACCCCACAGCAAGAGTAGTTCACACAGCACGATGCACAGATTATATATGCAGATATATTGGCCATCAGCTCTGTTGCGGGGCCGATGCAATATATCTGTGAAAGATGTTGTTCAGACACATCGCTGGTACACACCTGCCAACACACCCACGATATATTGGCAGTTCAATTGAACAGCTGGTGCATTGGACAGTGGGGGTAATTCAGAGTTGATCGCAGCAGCAAGTTAGCAGTTGGGCAAAACCATGTGCACTGCACGGGAGGCAGATATAATGTGCAGAGAGAGTTAGATTTGGGTGGGGTGTGTTCAAACTGAAATCTAAATTGCAGTGTGAAAAATAAAGCAGCCAGTATTTACTCTGCACAGAAACAAAATAACCCACCCAAATCTAACACACTCTGCAAATGTTATATCTGCCCCCCTTCAGTGCACATGGTTTTGCCCAACTGCTAACAAATTTACTGCTAAAATCAACTGTGAATTACCCCCAGTGTGTACACAGCTCAAGAGTTTTGAGGGGTATGTTCTAGCTGAACTCTAAGGCCCTCATACCGAGTTGATCGCTCACTAGCTACTTTTAGCAGCCGCGCAAACGCATAGTCGCAGCCCACGGGGGAGTGTATTTTCGCTTTGCAGGTGTGCGAACGCTTGTGCAGCCGAGCGGGCACAAACACATTTTGTGCAGAACAAGACCAGCCCTGTAGTTACTTATTCTGTGCAATGATTGCAGCAACGAAGGTCCCGGAATTGACGTCTGATACCCGCCCTGCAAAGGCCTGGACATGCCTGCGTTTTCCCAAACACTCCCAGAAAACGGTCAGTTGACACCCATAAACTCCCACTTCCTGTCAATCTCCTTGCGATCGGCTGTGCGAATGGAATCATAGCTAGAAGCAGTGCAAACCAACGATGCTCTTTGTACCCGTACTCCGGCCGTGCGCCCCATACGCAAGCGTAGTTTTGCAGTTTTTTTAAAATGATCGCTATGCAGTGAACATCGGCAGCTAGCGATCAACTCGCAATGACCCCCTAAATCGCAGTGTAGAAATAAAGCTGCCTAACATTTGTGTGCTACATGCAAAAGCTGCCAGTATTTACCCTGCATGCAAAAATCTGTGATAAATTCAGCCTCAGGACTGGTTACTTTAATCTCCTTGTAACAATTAAATTGCACTAAAGAAACTGATCGCATAACCATATGTTTATGTAGGGTTTTTGATTGCAATGGTCATCACATTTGGTAGTTTTGCATCTTATTTAATCAATTTGTTTGAATGTGAAAAATAAAAAAAGCTAACCTTTTAGTGATTGCTTGCTATGAATTTGTTGAGTATACAGTATGCACTCCTAAAGATACCTCCACTGGCTTTTAGGTGCCCTCCTGCCAGTTTTATCATGCCTATCATGTTCCAGGAAAACATTTAATCCTTTTAAAGCAGAAGATACAGAATGGTTTTTTTTTATTTATTTTTTTAGTTTGGCTACTTGAGTATTCTGAATAACTGAATCCATTTTGAAACGCTGATTATTTGGTAAAATCCTTAAGTAGCATTTTAAACAGCACTCCCGGTTACCTGTGACACTGCTACTTGATTGCTCTTCTAATATGACGGCTGAAAGTGGCTGTGAAGGAGGGCTAGGAAACTGAATGTAAAATGCAAGCTCTCTGTTTGGCCTCAGTCACCATATCATAGGTTTTTAATGCACTAGTTTGTACTCTGGAAAAGCTGTTTTGGCATACACTTATAGAGCTCTAAAATAAAAGTTAATTTTGAATGAAAAATGACTAAAGCCACTCTAAATCCAAAATATTTAATTGGCTGTGAATTACTGAGCTGAATAATATACAATTACTTAATTGGAGTGTTTATATTTCACGAAATATGTTCACCTTTTGTTCTGTGTTATTACTCCTCTGCAGCAGGTTGCCATGTTTGAAGGGGGATGTAGTTGGGATCGCGACATCTGTTAGAATGCAGACGCTGGCGGGATCCCAGACATACCGTATATACTCGAGTATAAGCCGACTTTTTCAGCACTTTTCTTTTTTGTGCTGAAAAAGCCACCTCGGCTTATACTCGAGTCAGTGCACAGTGACAGGGAGTGCAGTGTGAAGGAGGGACACGGAGCGCACAGCGCGCGGCTCTCCTGTGTCCCTCCTGCATCTCCGGCGGCAGCGGCGGGTCTATTAAAGGAAGTACCCGTTCGTGACCTCTGATCACGAACCGGCACTTCCTTTAATAGACCTGGCGCGGCCGCCGGAGATGCAGGAGGGACACAGGAGAGCCGTGCGCTCCGTGTCCCTCCTTCAGAAGACGGCGTGGGATCGACGGAGGGGTAAGTAACAGGCACTGGGGGAGCATATTTGGCACTTGGGGAGGGGGCATATCTGGCAGCAGCACGAGGGGCATATCTGGCAGCAGCTTGAGGGCATATCTTGCACATCTGGCACTGTGGGGCATATTTGGCAGCATGAGGGCATATCTGGCACATCAGGCACTGTGGGGCATATTTGGCAGCATGAGGGCATATCTGGCACATCAGGCACTGTGGGGCATACCTGGCAGTATGAGGGGCATACCTGGCACTGTGGGGGCATACCTGGCACTGTGGGGGCATACCTGGCACTGAAGGTTGTGTACGGCTAGAGCTGCATTTCCCACCCTAGGCTTATACTCGAGTCAATAAGTTTTCCCAGGTTTTTGTGGTAAAATTAGTTGCCTCGGCTTATATTCGGGTCGACTTATACTCGAGTATATACGGTATGTATCCTGATGAGGGTTAGGGTGCGGGTAGGGAGAGTTAGGGGCGAGAGAGCAGATTAGGGTTAGCATCCTCCTGCGCCCCTGTCGGGATTTTAAACCGTCGAGATGCCAGTTTCAGTATGCCGATCGGCAGCATCCGGACTGTCGTTGTACCATACCCAACCCGTTTAAATCAGCAGGCAGCGTTTGAGTGAGTGCTGTTGGGTATCATGCACAGGGATGTGGATTTCAGTTGTCTGATGTAGGCTGGGGAGTTAATACTCTTTAGTAGAACTGCAGTGAAACTTAGTGGCCACCGAACAATGCATATAACCTTCAAAGTCCATACCTGGAAAATTAGTAATAATGCATTACATTATTGTTATTCTTTTCTTATGCTGGGTACACAACAGGACAATGGCACGATTTCGGCGCATT
This sequence comes from Pseudophryne corroboree, assembly GCF_028390025.1. Classification (NCBI taxonomy): domain Eukaryota; kingdom Metazoa; phylum Chordata; class Amphibia; order Anura; family Myobatrachidae; genus Pseudophryne; species Pseudophryne corroboree. The sequence continues at coordinate 471,988,232 of NC_086445.1, forward strand.
GAAGCGATATATCATTAGTAAATGTGCAAATTGTGTACCATTTATCCGATGCACGGATTGTGTGTCGTTCAAGTACCTAGAGTCACACCCCTGCCCCCCACCAGTCTGCAATCGAGCCCTGCCGCTTCGCAGCATAATGACGATATTCGCCTGCTTTGTTCCTTGGTTCCGTCTCATCATACACCCGCAAATTGTGGCATTATACACCCGCGATCCGTGCCTACACTGTAAATGCTCTTGGAGCCAGGAGGACAGCACAGTAGGTCCTATCAGAGCTGTACCAGCGTAACCCCGTGGTCAGCCTGTTTAATGGGAAGGATGGGGTAAGAGCAGAATTGCACCTCCAGGCAAATTAATCACACAGCAGCACGTCCTGCACACAGACTGTCCATATGTCGACACCTTGTACATGTCGACCAATAGTGGTCGACCGAGACACTGTCGACCGAAGTGTGTACCCTATGATCCACACCCATATTTTTGTACATCTGCCACTTTTGGCCTTTAATCCTCCTAGAACAGTGGTACGCAGTTTCCCAACAGGTGTATTGAATATTTCTGTCTGTGGAAGCAGGTGGGACGGATATAGGTTGAGTCTCCCATATACATTATTCAGAAATACGGATTTATTTATTTTGTAGCTTGACTGAGATAGATACCATTTGCTTTCTGATGGTTTAATGTACACAAAAATGTGTGTGTGTGTATATATATATATATATATATATATATATATATATATATATATATATATATATATATATATATATATATATATATATAATGTGTATAATATATATTATATATATATACATATACACACATACACATATTATATTTATATATATATATATATATATATATATATATATATATATATATATATATATATGTGTGTGTGTATATATAATATATATTATACACACAAACGCACACACACCCCTCAAAAAAATAAAGGGATGATAACACATCCTAGATCTGAATGAATGAAATATTCTTATTAAATACTTTGTTCTTTACATAGTTGAATGTGTTGACAACAAAATCACACACAAATTATCAATGGAAATAAAATTTATTAACCCATGGAGGTCTGGATTTGGAGTCACACTCAAAATTAAAGTGGAAAAACACACTACAGGCTGATCCAACTTTGATGTAATGTCCTTAAAACAAGTCAAAATGAGGCTCAGTAGTGTGTGTGGCCTCCACGTGCCTGTATGACTTCCCTACAACGCCTAGGCATGCTCCTGATGAGGTGGCGGATGGTCTCCTGAGGGATCTCCTCCCAGACCTGGACTAAAGCGTCCGCCAACTCCTAGACAGTCTGTGGTGCAAGTGTTGGTGGATGGAGCGAGACATGATGTCCCAGATGTGCTCAATTGGATTCAGGTCTGGGGAACGGGCGGGCCAGTCCTGAGCATCAATGCCTTCGTCTTGTAGGAACTTCTGACACTCACTCCAGCCACATGAGGTCTTGCATTAGGAGGAACCCAGGGCCAACCGCACCAGCATATGGTCTCTCAAGGGGTCTGAGGATCTCATCTCGGTACCTAATGGCAGTCAGGCTACCTCTGGCGAGCACATGGAGGGCTGTGCGGTCCCCCCACAAAATGCCACCCCACACCATTACTGACCCACTGCCAAACCGGTCATGCTGGAGGATGTTGCAGGCAGCAGAACGTTCTCCTTGGTGTCTCCAGACTCTCACGTCTGTCACATGTGCTCAGTGAGAACCTGCTTTCATCTGTGAAGAGCACAGGGTGCCAGTGGCGAATTTGCCAATCTTGGTGTTCTCTGGCAAGTGCCAAATGTCCTGCATGGTGTTGGGCTGTAAGCACAACCCCCACCTGTTTTACGACGGGCCCTCATACCACCCTCATGGAGTCTGTTTCTGATCGTTTGAGTAGACACATGCACATTTGTGGCTTGCTGGAGGTCATTTTGCAGGCGGAGGTAGCGGTCCTGCTGCTGGGTTGTTGCCCTCCTACGCCCTCCTCCACGTCTCCTGATGTACTGGCCTGTCTCCTGGTAGCGCCTTCATGCTCTGGACACTACGCTGACAGACACAGCAAACCTACTTGCCACAGCTCGCATTGATGTGCCATCCTGGATGAGCTGCACTACCCGAGCCACTTGTGTGGGTTGTAGACTCCGTCTCATGCTACCACTAGAGTGAAAGCACCGCCAGCTTTCAGAAGTGACCAAAACATCAGCCAGAAAGCATAGAAGCTGAGAAGTGGTCTGTGGTCACCACCTGCAGAACAACTCCTTTATTGGGGGTGTCTTGCTAATTGCCTTTAATTTCCACCTGTTGTCTATTCCATTTGCACAACAGCATGTGAAATTAATTGCCAATCAGTGTTGCTTCCTAAGTGGACAGTTTGATTTCACAGAAGTGTGATTGACTTGGAGTTACATTGTGTTGTTTAAGTGTTCCCTTTATTTTTTTGAGCAGTATATAAAACAGTGGTGCAAATAGCGCTGCTACCTAGATGATAAGGCTAATATTTAAGAAATATGAATACAATAGTCAGTCAGAGTCAAAGTTCAAAAACACTTCCCCTGTTTAGGGGGGCTGCTAAAAGGGTCTTCTTGGATGGATTCTATTTCAAAAGTCTAGATAGGTAAAATATACAAAGTGGTAGAACCCAGCGCCTTCTGTGTTTAAACGTGGTTCATGATGGGGTATTTATCAAGGGGTATTAGGCTAATACCCCTTGATGAAGTCCTAATAAATTAGAAAGGACGAAACGCGTTGGACAGATGATCCACTCCTCTGAAAGGAGCTCAGATAAGCTTTTACATTCTTTTTTATTGTACGGGTCCAATTTTATACGTTTTTTTTAACGTGTTTTATATTTGTTTTAAAATTGAAAAAAAATTACTACACTATGGACTCTTCTTCCCGTTTCTGGGAGACTCTATTTCATCTTTAAGGGTCCCCATCAACCACGGGAGAAAACTATCCTAAAGACATTTCTACATGCAAGCATCACGAGTCCTGAGGGTACTTATTTTTACCCTAGGCGGTGGGCACACCATTTGGTTGGCTAATGTGACACTGGGTGTACTATTTAACTAAAGGCATAACCACTAATCACATCGAAAAATCTTGATATATGCACACCTCTTTACATGTTGGCAATATTACACTATTTTTCGCTTTTCTAATTTCCTTACGGTTCATCTACGGAGTCAGTGAGAAAGCTAGAAGATCAGCATCAGGAGAAACACTGTTTTCACTACATGCCTGAAATATACATATGGGATGCAGTACGCATATTATTATTTAATTTGCTCTTGGAATTCGTCTAACACAGAAGGAGCTGGGTTCTACCACTTTGTGTGTGTGGCTTTTATGTATTAAAAACTGAAAGTTGAATCTTTTAAATCTGTTTTGATGTGATACACAGTACTATCCATTAGCGCACTTAGACTTGTATTGTTTGTTTTGATATCTTAGGGCCCCATCTAACAGGGAGTTCGTCTAGGTTGCAGCTTTGTTCCATTCCACGTAGCGCCTAAGGGTACCCCTCTTCTGTTTATTTTATTTTTTCTGTTAGATACCCTATTGGCTGCTGTGGGATGCCAGCACGTCTCGATACGACCAAAAGGTCCCATAATGTCAGGAACATATTTGAGGAAGATGATCAGTTTGTACAATATGAGGAGGATTATTTTACCTATCTCAATACTCTAGAGAAGCTAGCATCTAAGGAAATGAGAAGTTGGTACGACTTAATAACTCTAGAGAAATATTTAGAAGTAGGCCGTATACCGAGAGGCCTTAGAATTGCCAAATCACCAACTTTTGGGGCTGATAATTTGTCATTTATTAAGACATGGAATGCCACTCTTGATGAATGTTCAGCTAAACTAATTAACTTGATTATTAACGAACGGAAGGTTGAAATGTCCAAACTACAAGAAGATATAAGCAAAATTGAGTCTGTCCTAAATAAGTTTGAAGATAGCGAAGAGTACCAACGAGACATTAAGGATCTCCAGTCCAAAATGGACAATTTAGAAAGAGATGATATCTCTAGAAAGCAAAAGAAGTTTATGAGGGATAAGAAAGACTACGCTTCAGGGCAGGTCTATAATCTAAACTCTGGTAATAACGGCTTTTCCGATAAAAACTATAACTATAGAAAGTTCTCTCGGAGACAGGAAGATCTACCGTCCATGAATTGTTTCAGACACAAGTCACATCGTGACTATGGTCACGGTTTACAAAATTTACAGACAAGAAGACAACAGGAACAATATTATTCTAAATGGGATTATCAATATCCTAGGAAAAAACGCCCCGGGGATGACATTAAATAGATTCCCTCGAGGTAGAATCCCCTCCGCCTATGGTTGGAGAGAGGATCAACGTTTCGTTTCTGACAGACAAGACGTCTTCAGGTCACCCACTCCCAAATCAAGGGGTAGACGTCATTTTTTAGACGAGAAATAAGAAAGGAGGCCTCCGGCATTACAAAGACATTGGAAGGAAGAATTACATACGAGGCTGGATTCCTCTCAAGGCCTAAAAAGAAGCCTCAATGGAAACGAGGAACAAGAGGAGGCGGAAAGGTCGCCCAAAAAAAGGAGAGGTTACCTAACACAGGAGAGCAAACCGGCATTTATCAACAACTCTGAGAAGAAACTATCAGTAGCTGAAACAACAGTGTTGAATAAGGGCCTTAAATTTGCCCCTGATAGTTTTATTGATAATTTTAATTTATTCATAGACCTTAACAAGTTCATCCGTAACCTTACGGTCCAAAGACATTTTCTGAAAAATCCTATGCCTGTTACTCCACGCCCACAGAAACCTATTGTGGCCCCTCCCTCTAGGTTCAATCCTATTGAATCCAGAGGCAGTCATCTCGATATCTTCTTCAACTCGGTGAAAGATGACTTCGGAAAATCAAACCCCGTAACAGTAGATTCTCTAGTAACTTGAATCCTCAAGAGAAACAAGCTCTAAAAACCTTGAGGGCAGAAGAGAGCGTGGTCATTAAACAGGCCGACAAGGGGGGCGCTGTTGTCCTGATGGACAGGCAGTACTATCTAGAAGAGGCTAATAGGATTCTACTTGATGAAAGTACATATGTATTACTCAAAGAAAATCCCACTTAAGACTTCGGTGTTCAACTTAATGTCCTCCTCAATAGAGGGTTGAAGGAAGGTTTACTGCTAACTGAAGAATTCAATTACCTTATGACTAGGTTTCCTTCTACTCCTATCTTCTACCATTTACCGAAGGTCCACAAAGATAGCAATCGCCCCCCAGGAAGACCTATTGTGGCAGGTATTGATTCAGTAACGGCTAACCTCTCCCATTATGTGGATCTGAAGTTGCAACCCTATGTCCTTCTAAATAAATCACATCTTAAAGATTCCACAGCCATCCTGCATAAAATAAAATATCTCGTCTGGACTACTGAGTACACATGGCTGACCATAGCTGTCCAAGCGTTGTACTCTTCTATTCCACACTCTAAGGGAATGGATGCTATAAGAACCACCTTGGAACGTGGAACCGCTTCAGATCAAAAGGAAATGGATTTCATTTTGGATTGCATCAGGTTTATTCTTGAACACAATTTTTTTTAGTATAATGGTAATTTCTTTCTCCAAGTACAAGGCACAGCTATGGGGACTAAATTTGCCCCGGCATATGCCAATTTATTTATGAATAACTGGGAAGAAAAATACATCTATGGTTCGGCATTTGAGAGTAATCTTCTAATATACCAACGCTACATTGATGATATAATCATCGTCTGGCAAGGTGATACAGAAAAAATTGATGAATTCATGTCCTACTTTAACTCCAATGACCATAACCTCAAGTTCACCCATAAGAAAGATACAGCCACTATCGAGTATTTAGATTTAGACCTAAGTGGCAAACCAGGGGAAATCATTACCACTAAAACCTACTTTAAATCAGTGGATGCAAACAGTTACATTCCTTACTCGAGCTGCCACCACTCTACGTGGAAAAACGGGGTGCCTTTCTCACAATTTTTGCGAGTTAGAAGGAATTGCAGTAACCCCAGTGACTATTGGGACCAGTCACAGGTTATTTTCGATTGGCTCCTACAGAGAGGTTATGACAAAACCTTATTAGAAGGAGCCAGGGAAAAAGCTTTTTCTCGTGCCCGAGATGAACTTCTAGTGGTCAAACCAAAAGTCAAAACTGACTGGAATTCCAGACCGTTCATAACACAATTTAACAAATAAAACCATATGATCCGTAAAGTCCTTGATCGCCATTGGGGGATACTGTTAAAAGATCCTATATTGGGACCCCATTTGCCGACTAGGCCTAAGATGGTTTTCCGTAGATCCACCAATCTTAGAAGCATTATAGCCCCGAGTAAACTGATGCAAAAGGCTCCCAAACAGGAAACAAATACTATGTGGCTGAATGATAAAAAACCTTACTGTGCACCATATAGCCATTGTATCTGCTGCAAGTTTATGGATCGTGTAACCTTTAAACATAAACTTGATACAGGAAGACTTTATACGTTAAAACATCCAGTCAACTGCAATTCTGAATACGTGGTGTATAAGATCACTTGTTCTTGTGGAATGTTTTACGTCGGTAAAACAAAACGACAAATCAAACTCCGCATACAGGAACATATGCGAAGCATAAAAAATAAAGTGAAGAATCACAGCGTACCCCGACATTTTTCTGAAAAACACAATTCCAGTGTCAATTTATCTAACTTCAAATTTACTGTTTTGGAACATATTAAGGAGCCAGTAAGGTGGAAGCAGGGATTTGCGTTTAGCAAACAGGGAGAGCTTTTGGATTTTCACTTTAAACACCTTAGCTCCCCATGGCCTCAACGAAGGTATAGATGTGGTATCCTTTATTTAGTTCTACTTGGGTTTAACTGTGAATTAGCCCCTGAGGCTAGGATCATAATTTTCATACAATTGTTCTGTTCATAGATTTGCGATCATAATAAGTTGCATACTATTGTATAGTGGAGTGTTACAATGTATGATGTATATTACCCAGTTAAACAATGTAAATGTGCAGGCAAAATATGTCCCCACACTCGCATTTATAATCAGATTATATTCCTTCAATTATTGGGTTGTCTCCATTTCACCTATCGCTTAAGCATTAACACTCAATTTTTATTCGATACCTTTATTTCTTTATTACATATTGACATTTTTTTTTATATTTAATTGTAGTGAATGACATCTCGTATGGTCATATTCCTGCCTAGTTAGTTTATTCCCATATCTTATTCCTAGCTCTCACCTTAGTGTATAATATTGGTTCTTAATATAATTTTTATAGAACACACCTAAATTTATATAGTTATTTTTGTGGTTAGTCTATACACTTTTATTCTGAGTAATAGAGTAGGCTAGTTAGTATAGGTCATAAATTTTTCATTTTCACCTGTCCATCGTATACGTGCACTACACTATGGATTGGCCGCTAGGGAACAGTGGAGCGCAGTCTATGTATGCGTTCCACGCATACAATACTAGGCGCGCATCATAAGGATCAGTGAGCCGCATGATACACATGCAGTCCGCTGGCTAGCACGGCCCCCGGCAGTCACATGTCTGCTTGGTGCTTCCGGTCACTGAGGCGCCGGTCATGTGACTTTCGGCCCTTGGAACGCATCGCGGTTTGCGTTCCACGGGCTTTTTATAAGTTAATGCACTGGTATAAATATATTCTTTCTTAACTCTTCCTAAATTAGGTTACACATTTAATAAACATTTACCTCCACGTTCTAGGGAATGCTTGCGCTGGGTATAATCCCATAGGTACCTGTAGTACCTTACTCCTTGCCCTCACCCCAGTTTATGATATTTGTTTTAGTTTAATATACTTAGAACACTTGTATATCATTTAGTCACTTTTGAAGTTGGTTTTAAATAATACACACTCCCTATTCTGATTAATAAAGTAGGTTAGTCAGTATAGGTTTTAGTTTATTCTATTTTCACCTGCCCATCGTTTGTCACGTATTACGTGCACTACACTATGGTTGCTAGGTTACAGTGGAGTGCAGTCTGTGTATGCGTTCCACGCATACATAACTAGGCGCGCATCATAACTATCAGAGAGCCGCATGATACACATGCAGTCTGTTGGCTGGTGCGGCCCCCTCCAGTCACTTGTCTGCTCAGCGCTTCCGGTTACGGAGGCCCCGGTCACGCGACATCCGGCCCTTGGAACGCATCGCAGTTTGCGTTCCACGGGCTTTCTATTAAGCTTATAAGCTTATATACTTGTTTATTCTTTCTTTAAATCTACTTAAATCGTGCCACACATATATTAAACATTCACCTCCACGTTCTAGGGAATGTTTGCACTGGTATAATATTTTTCTTCTTTAACACTTAATAATTGAAGGAAGTGATGTCATAGGGTATCAGGTATAAATACCCACTAAGGTCTAGCCCTTTCATTATCACTTTGGACTCTGAGATGACCACTACACAATTTGGCTGTGAGTATTTATTGGACCTTGTTTGCCTTCACATAATACCACTGGGAATTTGAATGCTAAATACCCTGTTTTTATATGCATATCATTTATTTGCTGATTTTGTTAATCTATACTCCAGTCATATTTTTTTGGTAAACATCAAGCACTTGTTCCAATCTTGCTACTTACTTATGTAGTCTGGGAATATAATTGTTCAAATTTTGCTCCTACATATTTTTGGGATTCATATGCATATTATGCTCTTGAAATTCAGTGATTTCTAATGCAGTTTGGGAATATAACTTTTCTCTATCGTCCTAGTGGATGCTGGGGTTCCTGAAAGGACCATGGGGAATAGCGGCTCCGCAGGAGACAGGGCACAAAAAGTAAAGCTTTTCCAGATCAGGTGGTGTGCACTGGCTCCTCCCCCTATGACCCTCCTCCAGACTCCAGTTAGATTTTTGTGCCCGGCCGAGAAGGGTGCAATCTAGGTGGCTCTCCTAAAGAGCTGCTTAGAAAAAGTTTAGCTTAGGTTTTTTATTTTACAGTGAGTCCTGCTGGCAACAGGATCACTGCAACGAGGGACTGAGGGGAGAAGAAGTGAACTCACCTGCGTGCAGGATGGATTGGCTTCTTGGCTACTGGACATCCGCTCCAGAGGGACGATCACAGGTACAGCCTGGATGGTCACCGGAGCCGCGCCGCCGGCCCCCTTGCAGATGCTGAAGTCAGAAGAGGTCCAGAATCGGCGGCTGAAGACTCCTGCAGTCTTCTAAAGGTAGCGCACAGCACTGCAGCTGTGCGCCATTTTCCTCTCAGCACACTTCACACGCAGTCACTGAGGGTGCAGGGCGCTGGGGGGGGGCGCCCTGGGAGGCAAATGTAACCTATATAAAGGCTAAAAATACCTCACATATAGCCCCCAGAGGCTATATGGAGATATTTAACCCCTGCCTGGATTCACTAAATAGCGGGAGACGAGCCCGCCGGAAAAGGGGCGGGGCCTATCTCCTCAGCACACGGCGCCATTTCCTCTCACAGCTCCGCTGGTCAGGACGGCTCCCAGGTCTCTCCCCTGCACTGCACTACAGAAACAGGGTAAAACAGAGAGGGGGGGCAAATTTATGGCGATATTTTGATATATATAAAGCAGCTATAAGGGAGCACTTATTATAAGGCTATCCCTGTTATATATCGCGCTTTTGGTGTGTGCTGGCAAACTCTCCCTCTGTCTCCCCAAAGGGCTAGTGGGTCCTGTCTTCGTTAGGAGCATTCTCTGTGTGTCTGCTGTGTGTCGGTACGTGTGTGTCGACATGTATGAGGACGATATTGGTGTGGAGGCGGAGCAATTGCCAAATATGAGGATGTCACCCCCTAGGGAGTCGACACCAGAATGGATGCCTTTATTTATGGAACTACGGGATAGTGTCAACACGCTAAAGCAGTCGTTTGACGACATGAGACGGCCGGACAATCAATTAGTGCCTGTCCAGGCGACTCAAACACCGTCAGGGGCTGTGAAACGCCCTTTGCCTCAGTCGGTCGACACAGACCCAGACACAGGCACTGACTCCAGTGGTGACGGTGACGAATCAACCGTATTTTCCAGTAGGGCCACACGTTATATGATTTTGGCAATGAAGGAGGCGTTACATTTAGCTGATACTACAGGTACCACTAAACAGGGTATTATGTGGGGTGTGAAAAAACTACCTATAGTTTTTCCTGAATCAGAAGAATTAAATGACGTGTGTAATGAAGCGTGGGTTGCCCCTGATAAAAAGCTGATAATTTCAAAGAAATTATTGGCATTATACCCTTTCCCGCCAGAGGTTAGGGAGCGCTGGGAAACACCTCCTAGGGTGGACAAGGCGCTAACACGCTTATCTAAACAAGTGGCGTTACCCTCTCCTGAGACGGCCGCACTTAAAGATCCATCAGATAGGAGGATGGGAAATATCCAAAAAAGTATATACACACATGCAGGTGTTATACTACGACCAGCTATAGCGACTGCCTGGATGTGCAGTGCTGGGGTAGTTTGGTCAGAGTCCCTGATTGAAAATATTGATACCCTGGACAGGGACAATATTTTACTGTCGTTAGAACAAATAAAGGATGCATTTCTTTATATGCGTGATGCACAGAGGGATATCTGCACACTGGCATCACGGGTAAGTGCTATGTCCATTTCGGCCAGAAGAGCTTTATGGACGCGACAGTGGACAGGCGATGCGGATTCAAAACGACAGCACCGACTTTTCAACCGCAGCCCTTTAAAAATAAGAGAGCAAAGGGCTATTCATATCTGCCACGAGGCAGAGGTCGAGGGAAGAGACAGCAACAGGCAGCTCCTTCCCAGGAACAGAAGCCTTCCCCGGCTTCTACAAAAGCCTCAGCATGACGCTGGGGCTTCTCAAGCGGACTCGGGGACGGTGGGTGGTCGTCTCAAAAATTACAGCGCGCAGTGGGCTCACTCGCAGGTAGATCCCTGGATCCTGCAGATAATATCTCAGGGGTACAGGTTGGAATTAGAGACAGATCCACCTCGCCGTTTCCTGAAGTCTGCTTTACCAACGTCCCCCTCCGAAAGGGAGACGGTTTTGGAAGCCATTCACAAGCTGTACTCTCAGCAGGTGATAGTCAAGGTACCTCTTCTACAACAAGGGAAGGGGTATTATTCCACTCTTTTTGTGGTACCGAAGCCGGATGGCTCGGTAAGGCCTATTCTAAATCTGAAGTCCTTGAACCTGTACATAAAGAAGTTCAAGTTCAAGATGGAGTCACTCAGAGCAGTGATAGCGAACCTGGAAGAGGGGGACTTTATGGTATCCTTGGACATCAAGGATGCGTATCTCCACGTTCCAATTTACCCCTCACACCAGGGGTACCTCAGGTTCGTTGTACAAAACTGTCACTATCAGTTTCAGACGCTGCCGTTCGGATTGTCCACGGCACCTCGGGTCTTTACAAAGGTAATGGCCGAGATGATGATTCTTTTTCGAAGAAAAGGCATATTAATTATCCCATACTTGGACGATCTCCTAATAAGGGCAAGGTCCAGAGAACAGCTAGAGATGGGATTAGCACGGTCTCAAGAAGTGCTAAAACAGCACGGGTGGATTCTGAATATTCCAAAATCCCAGTTAATGCCGACAACTCGTCTGCTGTTCCTAGGAATGATTCTGGACACGGTTCAGAAAAAGGTTTTTCTCCCGGAGGAAAAAGCCAAGGAGTTATCCGAGCTTGTCAGGAACCTCCTAAAACCAGGAAAGGTGTCTGTACATCAATGCACAAGAGTCCTGGGAAAAATGGTGGCTTCTTACGAAGCAATTCCATTCGGCAGATTCCACGCAAGAATTTTCCAAAGGGATCTGTTGGACAAATGGTCAGGGTCGCATCTTCAGATGCACCTGCGGATAACCCTGTCTCCAAGGACAAGGGTGTCTCTTCTGTGGTGGTTGCAGAGTGCTCATCTATTGGAGGGCCGCAGATTCGGCATACAGGATTGGATCCTGGTGACCACGGACGCCAGCCTGAGAGGCTGGGGAGCAGTCACACAAGGAAGAAACTTCCAGGGAGTATGGACGAGCCTGGAAACGTCTCTTCACATAAACATTCTGGAACTAAGAGCAATATACAATGCTCTAAGCCAGGCAGAACCTCTGCTTCAGGGAAAACCGGTGTTGATCCAGTCGGACAACATCACGGCAGTCGCCCATGTGAACAGACAGGGCGGCACAAGAAGCAGGAGTGCAATGGCAGAAGCTGCAAGGATTCTTCGCTGGGCAGAGAATCATGTGATAGCACTGTCAGCAGTGTTCATCCCGGGAGTGGACAACTGGGAAGCAGACTTCCTCAGCAGACACGATCTTCACCCGGGAGAGTGGGGACTTCATCCAGAAGTCTTCCACTTGCTGGTAACCCGTTGGGAAAGACCAATGGTGGACATGATGGCGTCTCGCCTCAACAAAAAACTGGACAGGTATTGCGCCAGGTCAAGAGATCCGCAGGCAATAGCTGTGGACGCGCTGGTAACGCCTTGGGTGTACCAGTCGGTGTATGTGTTTCCTCCTCTGCCTCTCATACCAAAAGTATTGAGAATTATACGGCAAAGAGGCGTAAGGACGATACTAGTGGTTCCGGATTGGCCAAGAAGGACTTGGTACCCGGAACTTCAAGAGATGATCACGGAAGATCCGTGGCCTCTACCTCTAAGGAGGGACTTGCTTCAGCAGGGTCCCTGTCTGTTTCAAGACTTACCGCGGCTGCGTTTGACGGCATGGCGGTTGAACGCCGGATCCTAAAGGAAAAAGGCATGCCGGAAGAAGTCATTCCTACTTTGATTAAAGCAAGGAAGGAAGTAACCGTGCAACATTATCACCGAATTTGGCGAAAATATGTTGCGTGGTGCGAAGATCGGAGTGCTCGGACGGAGGAATTTCAACTGGGTCGATTCCTACATTTCCTGCAATCAGGATTGTCTATGGGTCTCAAATTGGGATCTATTAAGGTTCAAATTTCGGCCCTGTCGATTTTCTTTCAAAAAGAATTGGCTTCAGTCCCTGAAGTCCAGACCTTTGTTAAGGGAGTGCTACATATACAGCCTCCTGTGGTGCCTCCAGTGGCACCGTGGGATCTCAATGTGGTTTTGGACTTTCTAAAATCTCATTGGTTTGAACCACTAAAGAAGGTGGATTTGAAATATCTCACATGGAAAGTGACCATGCTTCTAGCCCTGGCTTCGGCCAGGAGAGTGTCAGAACTGGCAGCTTTATCTTACAAAAGCCCATATCTGATTTTCCATTCGGACAGGGCAGAACTGCGGACTCGTCCGCATTTTCTCCCTAAGGTGGTGTCAGCATTTCATCTGAACCAGCCTATTGTAGTGCCTGCGGCTACAAGTGACTTGGAGGACTCCAAGTTACTGGACGTTGTCAGGGCATTAAAAATATATATTGCAAGGACAGCTGGAGTCAGAAAATCTGACTCGTTGTTTATATTGTATGCACCCAACAAGATGGGTGCTCCTGCGTCTAAGCAGACGATTGCTCGTTGGATCTGTAGCACAATCCAACTTGCACATTCTGTGGCAGGCCTGCCACAGCCTAAATCTGTAAAGGCCCACTCCACAAGGAAGGTGGGCTCATCTTGGGCGGCTGCCCGAGGGGTCTCGGCATTACAACTTTGCCGAGCAGCTACGTGGTCAGGGGAGAACACGTTTGTAAAATTTTACAAATTTGATACTCTGGCTAAGGAGGACCTGGAGTTCTCTCATTCGGTGCTGCAGAGTCATCCGCACTCTCCCGCCCGTTTGGGAGCTTTGGTATAATCCCCATGGTCCTTTCAGGAACCCCAGCATCCACTAGGACGATAGAGAAAATAAGATTTTACTTACCGATAAATCTATTTCTCGGAGTCCGTAGTGGATGCTGGGCGCCCATCCCAAGTGCGGATTATCTGCAATAATTGTACATAGTTATTGTTAACTAATTCGGGTTATTGTTGAAGGAAGCCATCTTTCAGAGGCTCCGCTGTTATCATACTGTTAACTGGGTTTAGATCACAAGTTGTACGGTGTGATTGGTGTGGCTGGTATGAGTCTTACCCGGGATTCAAAATCCTCCCTTATTGTGTACGCTCGTCCGGGCACAGTACCTAACTGGAGTCTGGAGGAGGGTCATAGGGGGAGGAGCCAGTGCACACCACCTGATCTGGAAAAGCTTTACTTTTTGTGCCCTGTCTCCTGCGGAGCCGCTATTCCCCATGGTCCTTTCAGGAACCCCAGCATCCACTACGGACTCCGAGAAATAGATTTATCGGTAAGTAAAATCTTATTTTAGAGTATATTCAACAACTGAACATTATCTATAAATTATTATAGGTTGACCCACTGCTGAGCGGTCTTACTCTTATTGGGGATTGGTTTATAGAGTCAGTGATAGAATATAAACCACATTTTCTCTGACGTCCTAGTGGATGCTGGGGACTCCGTCAGGACCAGGGGGATAGCGGCTCCGCAGGAGACAGGGCACAAAAGTAAAAGCTTTAGGATCAGGTGGTGTGCACTGGCTCCTCCCCCTATGACCCTCCTCCAAGCCTCAGTTAGATTTTTGTGCCCGGCCGAGAAGGGTGCAATCTAGGTGGCTCTCCTAAAGAGCTGCTTAGAGTAAAAGTTTTGTTAGGTTTTTTATTTTCAGTGAGTCCTGCTGGCAACAGGCTCACTGCATCGAGGGACTTAGGGGAGAGAAGTGAACTCACCTGCGTGCAGGATGGATTGGCTTCTTAGGCTACTGGACACCATTAGCTCCAGAGGGAGTCGGAACACAGGTCTCACCCTGGGGTTCGTCCCGGAGCCGCGCCGCCGACCCCCTTGCAGATGCCGAAAAGTGAAGAGGTCCAGAAACCGGCGGCAGAAGACTTTTCAGTCTTCATAAGGTAGCGCACAGCACTGCAGCTGTGCGCCATTGTTGTCAGCACACTTCATAGCAGCGGTCACTGAGGGTGCAGGGCGCTGGGGGGGGCGCCCTGGGCAGCAATGATAGTACCTTATTCTGGCTAAAAATACATCACATATAGCCCCTGGGGGCTATATGGATGTATTTAACCCCTGCCAGGTCTCAGAAAAACGGGAGAAGAAGCCCGCCGAAAAGGGGGCGGGGCCTATTCTCCCTCACAGAAATGCTGGTGGGAAGGCTCCCAGGCTCTCTCCTGCACTGCACTACAGAAACAGGGTTAAAACAGAGAGGGGGGGCACTTATTTGGCGATATGACTATATATATTAAAATGCTATAAGGGAAAAACACTTATATAAAGGTTGTCCCTGTATAATTATAGCGTTTTTGGTGTGTGCTGGCAAACTCTCCCTCTGTCTCCCCAAAGGGCTAGTGGGGTCCTGTCCTCTATCAGAGCATTCCCTGTGTGTGTGCTGTGTGTCGGTACGTGTGTGTCGACATGTATGAGGATGATGTTGGTGAGGAGGCGGAGCAATTGCCTGTAATGGTGATGTCACTCTCTAGGGAGTCGACACCGGAATGGATGGCTTATTTAAGGAATTACGTGATAATGTCAACACGCTGCAAGGTCGGTTGACGACATGAGACGGCCGGCAAACCAATTAGTACCTGTCCAGGCATCTCAAACACCGTCAGGGGCGTTAAAACGTCCTTTTACCTCAGTCGGTCGACACACACGGACACTGACTCCAGTGTCGACGGTGAAGAAACAAACGTATTTTCCTTTAGGGCCACACGTTACTTGTTAAGGGCAATGAAGGAGGTGTTACATATTTCTGATACTACAAGTACCACAAAAAAGGGTATTATGTGGAGTGTGAAAAAACTACCTGTAGTTTTTCCTGAATCAGATAAATTAAATGAAGTGTGTGATGATGCGTGGGTTTCCCCCGATAGAAAATTATTGGCGGTATACCCTTTCCCGCCAGAAGTTAGGGCGCGTTGGGAAACACCCCTTAGGGTGGATAAGGCGCTCACACGCTTATCAAAACAAGTGGCGGTACCGTCTCCAGATAGGGCCGCCCTCAAGGAGCCAGCTGATAGGAGGCTGGAAAATATCCTAAAAAGTATATACACACATACTGGTGTTATACTGCGACCAGCGATCGCCTCAGCCTGGATGTGCAGCGCTGGGGTGGCTTGGTCGGATTCCCTGACTGAAAATATTGATACCCTTGACAGGGACAGTATTTTATTGACTATAGAGCATTTAAAGGATGCATTTCTATATATGCGAGATGCACAGAGGGATATTTGCACTCTGGCATCAAGAGTAAGTGCGATGTCCATATCTGCCAGAAGTTGTTTATGGACACGACAGTGGTCAGGTGATGCAGATTCCAAACGGCACATGGAAGTATTGCCGTATAAAGGAGAAAAAGACAACGTCTTTTCAGCCTCAGTCCTTTCGTCCCCATAAGGGCAAGCGGGCAAAAGGCCAGTCATATCTGCCATGGGATAGAGGAAAGGGAAGAAGACTGCAGCAGGCAGCCCATTCCCAGAAACAGAAGCCCTCCACCGCTTCTGCCAAGTCCTCAGCATGACGCTGGGGCCGTACAAGCGGACTCGGGTGCGGTGGGGGGGGTCGTCTCAAGAGTTTCAGCACGCAGTGGGCTCACTCGCAAGTGGACCCCTGGATCCTACAAGTAGTATCCCAGGGGTACAGATTGGAAATTCGAGACGTCTCCCCCTCGCAGGTTCCTGAAGTCTGCTTTACCAACGTCTCCCTCCGACAGGGAGGCAGTAGTGGAAACAATTCACAAGCTGTATTCCCAGCAGGTGATAATCAAAGTACCCCTCCTACAACAAGGAAAGGGGTATTATTCCACACTATATTGTGGTACTGAAGCCAGACGGCTCGGTGAGACCTATTCTAAATCTGAAATAGTTGAACACTTACATACAAAGGTTCAAATCAAGATGGAGTCACTCAGAGCAGTGATAGCGAACCAGGAAGAAGGGGACTATATGGTGTCCCGGGACATCAGGGATGCTTACCTCCATGTCCCAATTTGCCCTTCTCACCAAGGGTACCTCACGTTCGTGGTACAAAACTGTCACTATCAGTTTCAGACGCTGCCGGTTGGATTGTCCACGGCACCCCGGGTCCTTACCAAGGTAATGGCCGAAATGATGATTCTTCTTCAAAGAAAATGGACGATCTCCTGATAGGGGCAAGGTCCAGAGAACAGTTGGAGGTCGGAGTAGCACTATCTCAAGTAGTTCTACGACAGCACGGGTGGATTCTAAATATTCCAAAACCGCAGCTGTTTCCGACGACACGTCTGCTGTTCCTAGGGATGATTCTGGACACAGTCCAGAAAAAGGTGTTTCTCCCGGAGAAGAAAGCCAGGGAGTTATCCGAGCTAGTCAGGAACCTCCTAAAACCAGGAAAAGTGTCGGTGCATCATTGCACAAGGGTCCTGGGAAAAATGGTGGCTTCTTACGAAGCGATTCCATTCGGTAGATTTCACGCAAGAACTTTTCAGTGGGATCTGCTGGAAAAATGGTCCGGATCGCATCTTCAGATGCATCAGCGGATAACCCTGTCTCCAAGGACAAGGGTGTTTCTTCTGCGGTGGCTGCAGAGTGCTCATCTACTAAAGGGCCGCAGACTCGGCATTCAGGACTGGGTCCTGGTGACCACGGATGCCAGCCTGAGAGGCTGGGGAGCAGTCACACAGGGAAAAAATTTCCAGGGAGTGTGATCAAGTCTGGAGACTTCTCTCCACATAAATATACTGGAGCTAAGGGCAATTTACAATGTTCTAAGCTTAGCAAGACCTCTGCTTCAAGGTCAGCCGGTATTGATCCAGTGGGACAACATCACGGCAGTCGCCCACGTAAACAGACAGGGCGGCACAAGAAGCAGGAGGGCAATGGCAGAAACTGCAAGGATTCTTCGCTGGGCGAAAAATCATGTGATAGCACTGTCAGCAGTGTTCATTCCGGGAGTGGACAACTGGGAAGCAGACTTCCTCAGCAGGCACGACCTCCACCCGGGAGAGTGGGGACTTCATCGGGAAGTATTCCACATGATTGTGAACCGTTGGGAAAGACCAAAGGTGGACATGATGGCGTCCCGCCTGAACAAAAAACTGGACAGGTATTGCGCCAGGTCAAGAGACCCTCAAGCAATATCTGTGGACGTTCTGGTAACACCGTGGGTGTACCAGTCGGTGTATGTGTTCCCTCCTCTGCTTCTCATAACCAAGGTACTGAGAATTATAAGACGTAGAGGAGTAAGAACTATACTCGTGGCTCCGGATTGGCCAAGAAGGACGTGGCACCCGGAACTTCAAGAAATGCTCACAGAGGACTCATGGCCTCTGCCGCTAAGAAGGGACTTGCTTCAGCAAGTACCAGGTCTGTTCCAAGACTTACCGCGGCTGCGTTTGACGGCATGGCGGTGGAACGCCAGATCCTAAGGGAAAAAGGCATTCCGGAAGAGGTCATTCCTACCCTGGTCAAAGCCAGGAAGGAGGTGACCGCAAAACATTATCACCACATGTGGCGAAAATATGTTGCGTGGTGTGAGGCCAGGAAGGCCCCACGAAGAAATTTCAACTCGGTCGATTCCTGCATTTCCTGCAAACAGGAGTGTCTATGGGCCTCAAATTGGGGTCCATTAAGGTTCAAATTTCGGCCCTGTAAATTTTCTTCCAGAAAGAATTGGCTTCAGTTCCTGAAGTCCAGAAGTTTGTCAAGGGAGTATTGCACAACCCCCTTTTTGTGCCTCCAGTGGCACTGTGGGATCTCAACGTAGTTCTGGGATTCCTCAAATCACATTTTAAACCGCTCAAATCTGTGGATTTGAAATATCTCACATGAAAAGTGACCATGCTGTTGGCCCTGGCCTCGGCCAGGCGAGTGTCAAAATTGGCGGCTTTGTCTCACAAAAGCCATATCTGATTGTCCATTCGGACAGGGCAGAACTGCGGACTCGTCCCCAGTTTCTTCCTAAGGTGGTGTCAGCGTTTCACCTGAACCAGCTTATTGTGGTACCTGCGGCTACTAGGGACTTGGAGGACTCCAAGTTGCTAGATGTTGTCAGGGCCCTGAAAATATAGGTTTCCAGGACGGCTGGAGTCAGGAAAACTGACTCGCTGTTATCCTGTATGCACCCAACAAACTGGGTGCTCTTGCTTCTAAGCAGACGATTGCTCGTTGGATTTGTAGCACATTTCAACTTGCACATTCTGTGGCAGGCCTGCCACAGCCTAAATCTGTCAAGGCCCATTCCACAAGGAAGGTGGGCTCATCCTGGGCGGTTGCCCGAGGGGTCTCGGCATTACAACTCTGCCGAGCAGCTACGTGGTCGGGGGAGAACACGTTTGTAAAATTCTACAAATTTGATACCCTGGCTAAGAGGACCTGGAGTTCTCTCATTCGGTGCTGCAGAGTCATCCGCACTCTCCCGCCCGTTTGGGAGCTTTGGTATAATCCCCATGGTCCTGACGGAGTCCCCAGCATCCACTAGGACGTCAGAGAAAATAAGATTTTACTTACCGATAAATCTATTTCTCGTAGTCCGTAGTGGATGCTGGGCGCCCATCCCAAGTGCGGATTGTCTGCAATACTTGTACATAGTTATTGTTACAAAAATCGGGTTATTATTGTTGTGAGCCATCTTTTCAGAGGCTCCGCTGTTATCATGCTGTTAACTGGGTTCAGATCACAGGTTGTACAGTGTGATTGGTGTGGCTGGTAGGAGTCTTACCCGGGATTCAAAATCCTTCCTTATTGTGTACGCTCGTCCGGGCACAGTATCCTAACTGAGGCTTGGAGGAGGGTCATAGGGGGAGGAGCCAGTGCACACCACCTGATCCTAAAGCTTTTACTTTTGTGCCCTGTCTCCTGCGGAGCCGCTATCCCCCTGGTCCTGACGGAGTCCCCAGCATCCACTACGGACTACGAGAAATAGATTTATCGGTAAGTAAAATCTTATTTTATTCTGGTACGTATAAACTCCTGGCCCCAGTCTTTTTGTGCAAAGAATGATAATTTATTGTTAAGGCCTTTGTCCATTAAGCCCTGGACCTGTTTTTCTTAATTTAGGTCACCTGTTTGACCATTTGTTTTCTGGATCCCTTGTGACTGGGGGCTTCATAATATTGAATCCTTCCCCCAGTCATTTCGGTATGTATCATTCCCATCCTCACTCATCTTGTTGTCTTGTTCCTATATTTATCTGAGACCCCAAACATTCAATCTTATATATACTATTCTTTTTTTATTTTTAACAGGTTTTTTGCCTGCTTTTATTGATATATTCAGTGAGCTTTTTACATACTTTTGGATTATCTTTAAAAACATCTGGCACTTGGTATGTATAGCAATGTTAGCTATTCATTGTCTAATTGCACATTAATAAAGATTGTGTAGTGATTGTATTCTGTCATTTAGATATTACCCCTGAGGAAGTCCCAGTTAGGGACGAAACGCGTTGGGTTATGTCCAAGTACTGTATTCCATCTGTATCCTATGCTACTAAGGAAGATTTGTCACGAATCTTAAGTTTCATCTGAACTTTCCATCTGACAGAAATTGTTTGTATACATTGTTTATACATTCTGTAAAAAGATGTTAATATGCTCACAGATGTTTAATGTTATCGTGGCTTTTATGTATTAAAAACTGAAAGTTGACTCTCTTAAATCTATTTTGATGTGATACACAGTACTATCCATTAGCGCATTTAGACTTGTATTGTTTGTTTTGATATCTTAGGGCCCCATCTAACAGGGGGTTCGTCTAGGTTGCAGCTTTGTTCCGTTCCACGTAGCGCCTAAGGGTACCCCTTTTCTGTTATATATATATATATATATAACGGTTTCTTATATAGCGCAGTGAATTCTATTACGCTTTAAAATTGGAATAACAGTAATTGAACAAAACTGGGTAATAACAGACAGTCATAGAGGTAGGAAGGCCCTGCTCGCAAGCTTACAATCTATAGGGAAATAGGCATAGATACACAAGAATAGGTGTTATTTATTGCATAATGGTCCAACAGATTGCAAAGTTTCTTGGTGGGATGTATGATATGGTCACGCAGCAATGTTGACCAGGAGGTTGGGAACGTGAAGAAAGAGACAATATGTGATGATATTTTTGGACTGTACAATGGTTATATAATTGGATAGGAAAGTTTATGATGGTTATGTGGGCGGATTCGGATACGCTTGCCGGGTTTTTGGGAAGACCAATAAGGAGACCATTGCAATGATCAATGCAGGAAAGAATGAGAGCATGGATAATAGGCCCTACACACTGGCCGATTTTCTGAAAGATATGAACGATCTCGTTCATAAATGAACGAGAACTCGTTCATATCTTTCAGTGTGGAGACTCCAGCGATGAACGATGCGCGTCCCCGCGCTCGTTCATCGCTGGTCTCCCGTCGGCTGTGCATGCAGGCCAATATGGACAATCTCGTCCATATTTGCCTGCACTTCAATGCAGCCGCGTGACGGGGGGAGTGAAGAAACTTCACTCCCCCCGTCATTGCCCCCCCCCCGCCGCCGGGTCGCTCGTCAGCCGTATCGGCCGTCGGGCACCTCGGCGGCGCATCGAGATATGTGTAGGGCCCCTTAGAGTTTTTGCAGTGTCTTGTGTAAGGTATGGTCGTATTTTGGTTATGTTTTTACATACAGCTAACATGATTTTTAGACCGATTGGGGCGATTCACATTTTTTTTCGCGGCTGCCACTAGCTGGCGCCCAACGGCAGCAATTCAATTTTTCTGCTGTTCAGGCGGCCGCGGAGGACACTTTTTATTTATTTTTTTTAATTTTTTTTTTTTTTTTTCTTGCAGCCTTCTGAGGTGCAAGGAAAAAATTTGTCCAAACCGAGCACTTTGGGCGCCAAAGCTGGAGTTTTACGCGGCTAAACCCTGTCTAATTGGGCGCGATGTGCATGGGCGCCCAAACAGATGAATAGTGACAATTGTTTCGGCGTCTGAACAGTCCCGTTTAGATGGGATTTTTAGATGCCCAAAACAATTGAATTCCCCCCATTGCATTTGAAAACAAAGAACAGTTCAGAGTCAAGGATGACACCTAGGCAGCGGTCTTGTAGGGTAGGTTTGATTGTCGAATTCTCAACAGTGATAGAGGTTGGTACCTGCTATTGATCGGTGGAAATATAATTAATTCTGTTTCGTAAATATTAAGTTTGAGGTGGCGAGATGACTTCAAAGATGAAACAACATTAATGCATTCAGGGCAGATTTATTAAGCCTGGTGAAGTGATAAAATGGAAGGTGATAACGCACCAGCCAGTCAGCTCCTAACTTCCATGTTACAGGCTAGGTTTGAAAAATGACAGGAGCTGATTGGCTGGTGCGTTATCACCTTCCATTTTATCACTTCACCAGGCTTAATAAATCTGCCCCTCAGTGACACAGACCAATACAGATGGTGATCTGGGGATGATAGGTTTGAGTACCAACCTCATACAGATGAAACTAAAATCTAAAAGATTTTAGCTTGATTAGTTTGTCAAGATATGTGGAATAGATTGAGAAAAGCAGAGGGCCTAAGACTGATCCTTGCGGTACTCCAACTGATAGAAGTAGCAAAGAGGAGGTGGATTCAGAGAAGTCTACACAAAATGCACAAAATTATTAAATATTGTATAAAATTCCCTTCAGTCTGTGTATAAGGTGCATATGAAACATAAATGCATTATGCGTTTAGACTTTGGTCCTGCCCCCAAAATATCTCATTATGGTATACAAAATATGCTAAAATTCAGGATGGTCCCCAGCGTTTTGGATATGGGAATCTCAACCTGCACTGACACAGCAAAATTAAATTCATTCACCTGTGTAGGATTAAAGGAATCTATAAAACATGAACTGTTTGCAATACTTGAGCACTACTGATCTATTAATTTTGTACTTATTCATTCAGCAAACTTATTGACTATTGTGTTTGGGGTTTTTTCTATGTTTTTGTAATATTGGTAATTTGTCTTTCCATTCTGTCAAGGATTTTTGTATTCCGAAAGCATTTGTTTGACAGTAAATTGACATGATTACACAATGATTTTGTGCTGGAAAATTTAATTTTGATTGGTATGTCAGAATAAGGTTCTCAAACACGGTCCTCAGGACCCCACACAGTGCATGTTTTGCAGGTAACCCAGCAGGTGCACAGTTGTATTAGTTACTCAGACACATTTTAAAAGGTCCACAGGTGGAACTAATTATTTCACTTGTAATTCTGTGAGGAGACCTGCAAAACATGCACTGTGTGGGGTCTTTAGGACCGAGTTTGAGAACCTGTGCAATAAATTATGCTTGCTGGAAGACTGATAAAAGACGTGTTCAAAGTCCAGAACAGACAGATCTTCAGTAAGATCCTTTAGGGATAAAAGGATTATACTGGATTGTTTAACCTAGAACTGTGACAAGCGGACGGTGAGTTCAGGGCACATCTTTCTTATGTACTAAATCAGAGGTTCTCAAACTCTGTCCCGGGGGCCCACACAGTGCATGTTTTGCAGGTCTCCTCACAGAATCGCAAGTGAAATAATTAGCTCCACCTGTGGACCTTTTAAAATGTGTCGGTGAGTAATTAATACGCCTGTGCACCTGCTGGGTTACCTGCAAAACATGCACTGTGTGGGCTCCCGAGGACCGAGTTTGAGAACCTCTATACTAAATCATTCAAATAATTTTCTATATATTTTTATGTAGCCCGGAATTTAAAAAAATAAAAAATAAAAAATAGGTTGAATTAAGTATTAGTTCTTTGGGTTGTAAAGTAATAATTCTATACTTAATGCCAAACAAATTGCTGGTGTCCTTGTTATAATTTATCATACAGTTTTGTTTAAAAAAAAACAAACAAAAAAAACATTTATTGGGTAACAAGGTTATTTATAATACTATATATAATACATTACCAAATTTTCATTCCAACCAGCTAGATCTGGCAGATTATCTGCCAGATAATTGTTTAGTGTGTACCCAGTTTAAGAACAGAATGCATTTATGTTTCAAATACACCGTATACACACAGCCTGAAGGTCATTTTAGCCAATATTTTTTATAACTTCGTCCATTAAACAAAGTGTATACATACACACAATTTATTTATGTTTCAAATACACCTTATACACACACAGCCTGAAGGTCATTAAATGCAATATTTGTAATAACTTTGTGTATTAAACAAAGTTTGTGTACAATGAGCCATCACAAAACAAAGGTTTCACTATCTCAGTCCTACTCTAAAAATTCTGTATTTCGGAATCTTTCGTATTTCGGAATATTTGGACATGGGATACTCAACCTGTATTGGGAAACCATAAAGTCCTGTAGGATGTATTTGGGTTGGTTTTTGCCACAGAAGAATTTTGGAGGGCAATTCAATTGTTTCCCCCCCGCCCTGGCTACCACTAGATTCAGTATTTGCTCCATTTAGGTGTGTACATTTCAGATTGCAGCCTCCTGCGGTTGGGCGCCCAAATGGTAGTTTGTGCCCCCAAGCAGTTGTTTTTAGATGGGTTTACATAGAAACATAGAATTTGACGTCGGATAAGAACCATTTGGCCCATCTCGTCTGCCCATGTACATAAACACTAGGGTTAATTTTTTCTCTTACGTCCTAGAGCAGGCCTGGCCAACCTGTGGCTCTCCAGCTGTTGTAAAACTACAAGTCCCATCATGCTTTCCCACAGTTTTGCTATTAGGGAATGCTAGCATGCTGGGATGTGTAGTTTCACAACATCTGGAGAGCCACAGGTTGGCCAGGCCTGGCCTAGAGGATGCTGGGGACTCCAAAAGGACCATGAGGTATAGACTGATCCGCAGGAGCTTGGGCACACTATAATGACTTAAACTGGGTGTGAACTGGCTCCTCCCTCTATGCCCCTCCCCCAGACCTCAGTTAGACTTTGTGCCCAGGAGTGATGGGACACACACTAGGGGAGCTCTACTGAGTTTCTCTGAAAGACTTTGTTAGGTTTTTTATTTTCAGGTAGACCTGCTGGCTACAGGCTTCCTGCAGCGTGGGAGTGAGAGGAGAGAAGCAGGACCTACTTCTTCTTAGTTCAAAGGCTCTGCTTCTCGGCTACTGGACACCATTAGTTTCAGAGGGTTCGATCACTTGGTGCGCCTAGCTGCTTGTTCCCAGAGCCACGCCGTCATGCCCCTCACAGAAGCCAGAAGAAAGAAGCTGGGTGAGTATGTGAAGAACAAAAGACTTCAGACGGCAGAAGACTTCAGTAACGGAGGTACAGCGGTCGCGCTGCGCTCCATGCTCCCACACACCAACCGCACTCTCAGGGTGCAGGGCGCTGGGGGGGGGGGGGGGAGCGCCCTGGGCAGCAACTTACTGTTTTCTGGAAAGGGCTGGCAGTGAGTGTTTTTTTCGGTGCCTTGGCACCGTGTCGCATACCCCCGCCAGCAACAGCGCGCTGCGCGCCTTTGATCTCCCGCCGCTGGCTTCCACGGGTGCAGGGCGCCGGGGGGGGGGGGGGGGAGAGAGCGCCCTGGGCAGCAAGGTACAGGTTTTTATTTCTATTAGCGCTGTATGGTAGTGAGGGGCTGGGGCTCCGTGTCCCGGACCCCGCCGGCAGCTTATAGCGCACTACGCGCCACTTCCTCCAGCGCCGCCGGCTTCCATGGGTGCGCCCTGAGCGGCAGTTACTGAGCAGGGAGAAGAGGTGCAAACGTTCCCCGGATGCCGCGGCCGTTACCCCCGCCATTTGCTGCCTGCGGGCACGCTGCTCGCCGGTGCGCCCACACGCTGAAGGGCTTGCTTGGGTGCGGGGCGCACGGGGCGCCCTGAGCAGCATTAGTTTCATATGATATAGTGTGTTTACACTATATATGGTGCCAGACCTGTGTATCTGGGATATAAGGAGCTATAGTGCGCCGAGGGGGGCGGGGCTTAGCTCTCACACAAACAGGGTCAGCGCCATTTTTTCCCCCCTGTCCCCGCCAAGATGTATGTATTGCACAAACAAGGGGGAGCACTGTGTTTTAGTGTTATATACTCATATATAACACTAGTTGACTTAGGATTGGACATGCAATTATTCTTGTGTGTAGTTTTTGTGTGCTCCTTGTCAAAAATACCCAGTTTAGTACACTTGTGTCGACAGGCGTGAGTGTTCGGTTATAAACACATATGGGTTCACTGTCTGCATCGCCGAGGCACGTGGGTACTTGCTTCAAATAAGAAGTATATGTTTATGGGGTCACAATGGTATGTGGGTGACCCTGTCGGCACTAACTGTTGTCACCGGGGGTAACGGACATGCTGTATATGACTTATACCTGTGTATATAAAGTTGTACGTTACTTCCCTTGGACCCCTTGGGGTCGCAAGACGGTAATTTTCCCTGGTTACTAAGCCCTGCTGTCGACGACTACTGGGGTTTTCTGTCGACTGTTTCCTGGTAGATCCACAACTGGGGTTTTTCAGTACATGGTCATACACGTTCATACCACATTAATGTCACTGGGGACCAGAAGGCTCGGGACAATCCGATTTTATATGTAGATTTTATATATATTTAGGATATGTGGCTATATGTGTATTGCAATATGTATATTCATATGATGTTTCTGATGAATACTGGTGTAATAGTATTCCTTCTCATGTGCTGATCGCTCTGTTGATAAAGCTCTAGGTCGGCTGTGACTCACACCCTCTCCGGAAGTCCGAAGGGTTATTCTCTTTCTGCCACGGATGGAATATGGTGAAAGTCAACAACTGGTCGACACGGGGCCCTGTCTCAATGGATCGTATACAGGAAAGCTAAGTGATATGATTATTTTTCTAGGCTCTGGGCTTTTTGCATTGCAGACACATGAGGGAGTGTTTGTGTTCGGTAGGTCATTAAATAGATTTACCCTAAAGAGAGAAGGGTGGTTCCTTATGTTGGATCCTCTCTATGAATTTGCGGCAGGCTGCCATATGTATACAGGTAGTGTGGCCGGGGGATTGCTGAGGCTGACTCCGTGAGTTACTGGAGTTTTTCTCTGGAATGGTGTACCGCTGATTGGGGGGATGCATCCGTTCAGCCAATCTCGGTGGATATTCCTGGTAAGTCTAACTTCGGGAGTTAGATTCCCTGGCAACAGTTAGTGACGCATTCCTTTGAGGGATGCAGTCTTTTTAATCGGTGAAAATACAGTTTTTTGTTTTTCCCCTTTCTGTACAGCCTGTGAAAGGTGAAAAGGTAAGAGTTCTGCAGCCTGGTTAGGTTTGCAGATGTGGATGTCGTTTCTATTTATACCACATACACCACATGTCGCAGAGTCTATGTGGAGGGACCCTGCTCCGGTGAGGACTCAGTTACTACTTTCAGTTAGTCCACGAATAGCCTAGGACTGGTGTATTACTTATAGAGTCCACAGGGGGACATTCTGGAGTACAGATGTTTCCCCTCACTGGTTTTCTAAGGGATTTGGCCGTCTCCCCTCTGGAAGGGGAGGTAGTACGCAACGCCGTACCAGGGGTGCGTCAGGTTCAGGGCCTTGTCCTCCTGTCCCGGTAAAAAACCAAACAAAATAAAAAACATGCGTCGTTCAACGCATTCAGATTTCCTGGAGGGATAGCCAGGATTGTCTTGGCCATTTCACGGGAGTGATGGTAGTATGATGGGTTTCTTTCAATAGTAGGAGCCATTGTTATTCTATACGGAGATGTTCGCCTGAGTGGGGCGAGGTCAAGAAACAAGTAGTGCAATACATTGTTTCTCTCTGCCTGTTTTCAACACAGGGATGGGCTGTTGTTCCCAACGGCGCAGATGTCGGAGATAGTATCAGGGTAGATACTGAACGGTTGAAGTTCTGTGTTTTCCTGTGGAAAAGAGGTCTGAGGATCCTGAGTCGAATCAGATTTGTAGTGCCACTTCATCAATATGTTACGTTGATAAAGAAGTTGGGTGCGGCCTTAGACGCCTTTTTTTCGGTGAGCAGGTTGAATGCCAGAGTGGTTTTCATGGGACCTGTTGGGAATGTGGTCTGGGTCTCACCGGCGCAGACACCGGAATATTGTTCTAATGGCCAGGATATCACTCCTGTGGTGTCTGCTCAGTTCTCATCTCCTAGAGGGACGAAGGTTCGGGATCTAGGTTTAGATCCTGGTGTCCATGTGTGCAGATCTCCGAGGCTGGTGGTCAAGCTGCGACGCTTGTCTACATTAAGCTTTCTTGAATTAAGAGCGGTTTTTCAACGAACATATTCTTCGCGATCTGCCCGTGTTAATTCTGTCGAACGACTTGACAGCAACGGAGTAAGTCAGTCGCTAGGGCAGAACAAGGAACAAAGCGGCAATGGCAGAAGCTGAAATTGTTTGCCGCCGAGTGGAAAGACTGGTAAACGTTATATTAGCAGTCTTTGTTCTGGATGTAAACGAAGGAGTAATAGATTTCCTCTACAGACGCACTCTCCATTCGGGGGGGAAAACTGTCGTCATCGAGAAGTTTCACAGAAGTGACCAGTCTTTGAGGAGTGTCTCAATTGGGCATGTTGCCGTCTCGCCTCAACGGGAGACCTCAGGAATAGGATTCCAGGTCAAGGATCACTCAAGCTATAGCGGGGGACGACCTTGTGACACCTTGGGTGTTTTCAGTCGGTATATGTGTTTCCTCCGCTTTCACTCTGCTGAAGGTGATAAACGTAAGGAGAATGGAGTTTCTGGTGTTCCTCATTGTTCCGGTCTAGCCAGGGAGAGCTGGGTATACAGTTCTTCAAGATTTGTTCATATAAGATCACTGGCATTTTCCTCTACGGGGGGTACTGTTACAACAAGCTCCGGGCGTGTATCAGGAGTTACCGCGGCTGTGTTGACGGCGTGGCAGTTGAACGCCATATCCTAGTCCGAATGGGTATTCCCAGTGAGGTCATTTCCACATCTTTTCAGGCTAGAAAGAAGTAACAGCAAAGCCTTACTACCGTATTTGGGTTTCAGGGCAGTTTGGCCTTAGAGTTTAAAATAAATAAATAAATAAATTTTGCCCACCTTTCCGTAAGTTCAGACTCCATTTGTGCCCCTATTGGCACAGTGGGATCTTGCCGTGGTGTTGCGTTTCTGGTGTTTCACTGAGTGGAACCTTTATTACTGGTTGTGTTAAATTTTCTCTCTTGGAGAGTGAGCATGCGTTTGCCCTTTGGGAAACTGCGAGGCGGTTGTCGGAAGTAGCGGCTTTGTCTCGCAACAGTCCCTGTTTGATCTTCCAAGTGGAAAGATTTGTGAACTCTGATAGTAGTTCTGCCGAAAAGGTTTCGGGGTTTATCAAAAGTCTGCCTATTTTTATGCCTGTGGTGACTTCAGCATGGGCTGATTCAAGTTCTCTAGATGTAGTCTGGGCTTTGGAGGTTTATGTCAAAAATTGGGCTCAATTTGTGGTAAAGGAGGCTCGTTTGTTAGTATGCTCCCATCGTGCTTGGGGCGCCTGCGTCTCTGCAGTCTGTTACACGTTGGGTTTATGATACGTTTCGGCGTGTTAGTTCTACGGCTGGTTTGCCGTTACCGAAGTTGGTAGAGACCCATTCTACTAAGAAGATGGGCTCTTCTTGGGCGAATGCCCGAGGTGTCTCGGCGGGTTAACTTTGCCGAGCGGATACTCGGTCGGGTTTCAAACACCTTTGCTAAGCTCTACCGGTTTGATACCCTGGTTGATGGGGACCTCATGTTTGCTCATTCGGTGCTGCAGAGTCGTCCGCACTCTCCCGCCCGTTTTGGAGCTTTGGTATAGACCCCATGGTCCTTTTGGAGTCCCCAGCATCCTCTAGGACGTAAGAGAAAATAAGATTTCTCTAACGTCCTAGTGGATGCTGGGGACTCCGTAAGGACCATGGGGAATAGACGGGCTCCGCAGGAGACAGGGCACTTTAAGAAAGAATTTGGATACTGGTGTGCTCTGGCTCCTCCCTCTATGTCCCTCCTCCAGACCTCAGTTTGAATCTGTGCCCGGACGAGCTGGGGGCTACTTAGTGAGCTCTCCTGAGCTTGCTAAAAAGAAAGTATTTTGTTAGGTTTTTTTATTTTCAGAGAGATCTGCTGGCAACAGACTCTCTGCTACGTGGGACTGAGGGGAGAGAAGCAGCCCTACTCACTGAAGATAGGTCCTGCTTCTTAGGCTGCTGGACACCATTAGCTCCAGAGGGATCGTACACAGGATCGCACCCTTGGTCGTCCGATCCCGGAGCCGCGCCGCCGTCCCCCTCGCAGAGCCGGAAGACAGAAGCCGGTGACAGAAGCAAGAAGACTTCGAAATCGGCGGCAGAAGACTCCAGTCTTCATATGAGGTAGCGCACAGCACTGCAGCTGTGCGCCATTGCTCCCACACTAAACCCACATACTCCGGTCACTGTAGGGTGCAGGGCGGGGCGCCCTGGGCAGCAATTAGAGACCTCTTGGCAAAAGTGAGCATATATACAGTTGGGCACTGTATATATGCATGGGCCCCCCGCCATATTTTTACACAAACGCGGGACAGAAGCCCGCCACTGAGGGGGCGGGGCTTCTTCCTCAGCACTCGCCAGCGCCATTTTCTCTCCACAGCTCCGCTGAGAGGAAGCTCCCCAGGCTCTCCCCTGCAGAATCACGGTAGAAGAGGGTAAAAAGAGAGGGGGGGGCACATAAATTTGGCGCAAAAACAGTATATACAGCAGCTACTGGGTTAACACTAAGTTACTGTGTGATTCCTGGGACATATAGCGCTGGGGTGTGTGCTGGCATACTCTCTCTCTAAGGAGAAAAAAATGGTGAACAGGGTATCACTTGCGCTAAATCCGTATGGATATGCGCGAGACCCCAATGACGAGATCCTGACACCCCTGAAGTGGGACTATGTCCCTGGGGTGGTGAAAAACTGACTGAATGGCAATAGGTATAAAATCACAGATACATATTTATTATTAAAAACATACAATACATGAAAACTGCAAGTGCAAGGTGAACTTGGGAATTCCAAAACGGTGACTTGTGCTTTTTTTTCAAAACCAGCAAAGAAGCTCTCACCCTCTCTCTGTCTCTCCAAAAGGCCTTGTGGGGGAACTGTCTTCAAATAGAGCATCCCCTGTGTGTGTGGTGTCGGTACGCTTGTGTCGGCATGTTTGACGAGGAAGGCTATGTGGAAACAGAGCGGGAACAAATGAATGTGGGGTCACCGCTGACGGCGCCGACACCTGATTGGAAGGATATGTGGAAGGTTTTAAATGATAATGTTACTTCCTTGCATAAAAGGTTGGATAAAGCTGAAGCCTTGGGACAGACGGGGTCTCAGCCCATGCCTGATCCTATGTCGCAGAGGCCGTCAGGGTCTCAGAAGCGCCCACTATCCCAAATTGTTGACACAGATATCGACACGGATTCTGACTCCTGTGTCGATGGCGATGATGCAAAGTTACAGCCTAAAATGGCTAAAGCCATCCGTTACATGATTATAGCAATGAAAGATGTGTTGCACATCAGAGGAAACCCCAGTCCCTGACAAGAGGGTTTATATGTATGGGGAAAAAAGGCAAGAGGTGACCTTTCCTCCTTCACATGAGTTAAATGAGTTATGTGAAAAGGCTTGGGAATCTCCAGATAGAAAACTGCAGATTTCCAAATGGATGCTTATGGCGTATCCTTTCCCGCCAACGGACAGGTTACGCTGGGAATCCTCCCCTAGGGTAGACAAAGCTTTAACACGCTTATCCAAGAGGGTAGCCCTGCCATCACAGGATACGGCCACCCTAAAAGATGCTGCGGATAAAAAGCAGGAGGGTATCCTGAAGTCCATTTATACACATTCAGGTACCTTACTAAGGCCGGCGATTGCGTCGGCCTGGATGTGTAGTGCTGTAGCAGCATGGACAGATACCTTATCTGAGGAACTTGATACCTTGGACAAGGATACTATATTACTAACCCTGGGGCATATAAAAGACGCTGTCCTATATATGAGAGATGCTCAAAGAGACATTAGTCTACTGGGCTCTAGAATAAATGCAATGTCGATTTCTGCCAGAAGGGTCCTGTGGACTCGGCAATGGACAGGTGATGCCGACTCAAAAAGGCACATGGAGGTTTTACCTTACAAGGGTGAGGAATTGTTTGGGGACGGTCTCTCGGACCTGGTCTCCACAGCTACGGCTGGAAAGTCAAATTTTTTGCCATATATTCCCTCAGAACCTAAAAAAGCACCGTATTACCAAATGCAGTCCTTTCGATCACAAAAAGGCAAGAAAGTCCGAGGTGCATCCTTTCTTGCCAGAGGCAGGGGTAGAGGAAAGAAGCTGCACAATACAGCTAGTTCCCAGGAACAGAAGTCCCTCCCCGGCTTCCACTAAATCCACCGCATGACGCTGGGGCTCCACAGGCGGAGCTAGGCCCGGTGGGGGCGCGTCTCCGAAATTTCAGCCACAAGTGGGTTCACTCCCAGGTGGATCCCTGGGCTATAGAGATTGTGTCTCAGGGATACAAGCTGGAATTCGAAGAGATGCCCCCTCACCGAAACCTCAAATCGGCCCTGCCAGCTTCCCCCTTAGAGAGGGAAATAGTGTTAGCTGCAATTCACAAATTCTATCTTCAGCAGGTGGTGGTAAAGGTTCCCCTCCTTCAACAGGGAAGGGGTTACTATTCGACCATGTTTGTGGTACCGAAACCGGACGGTTCGGTCAGACCCATATTGAATTTAAAATCCCTGAACATATACCTGAAAAGGTTCAAGTTCAAGATGGAATCGCTCAGAGCGGTCATCGCAAGCCTGGAGGAGGGGGATTTTATGGTGTCTCTGGACATAAAGGATGCTTACCTTCATGTCCCCATTTATCCACCTCATCAGGAGTACCTCAGATTTGTGGTACAGGATTGTCATTACCAATTCCAGATGTTGCCGTTTGGTCTCTCCACGGCACCGAGAATATTTACCATGGTAATGGCGGAAATTATGGTGCTCCTGCGACGGCAAGGAGTCACAATTATCCCATACTTGGACGATCTCCTCATAAAGGCGAGGTCCAGAGAGCAGTTGCTGATCAGCGTGGCACGCTCTCGGGAAGTGTTATAACAGCACGGCTGGATTCTGAATATTCCAAAGTCGCAGTTGATTCCTACGACTCGTCTGCCCTTCCTGGGCATGATTCTGGACACAGGCCAGAAGAGGGTTTATCTCCCGATGGAGAAGGCTCAGGAGCTCATGACACTGGTCAGAGACCTATTAAAACCAAAACAGGTGTCGGTGCATCACTGCACTCGAGTCCTGGGAAAGATGGTGGCATCATACGAGGCCATTCCCTTCGGAAGGTTCCATGCGAGGACCTTTCAATGGGATCTGTTGGATAAGTGGTCCGGATCACATCTGCAAATGCATCGGCTGATCACCCTATCCCCCAGGGCCAAGGTGTCTCTCCTGTGGTGGTTGCAGAGTGCTCACCTTCTCGAGGGCTGCAGATTCGGCATTCAGGACTGGGTCCTGGTGACCACGGACGCAAGCCTCCGAGGGTGGGGAGCAGTCACACAGGGAAGAAATTTCCAAGGTCTGTAGTCAAGTCAGGAGACTTGCCTTCACATCAACATTATGGAACTAAGGGCAATATACAACACCCTACGTCAAGCGGAGACCCTGCTTCGCGACCGACCGGTGCTGATTCAGTCAGACAACATCACCGCAGTGGCTCATGTAAACCGCCAAGGCGGCACAAGGAGCAGGGTGGCGATGGTGGAAACCACCAGAATTCTTCGCTGGGCGGAGAAACACGTAAGCGCACTGTCAGCAGTGTTCATTCCGGGAGTGGACAACTGGCAAGCAGACTTCCTCAGCAGGCACGACCTCCACCCGGGAGAGTGGGGACTTAATCAAGAAGTCTTCACGCAGATTGCAGGTCGGTGGGAACTGCCACAAGTAGACATGATGGCATCCCGCCTCAACAAAAAGCTACAGAGGTATTGCGCCTGGTCAAGAGCCCCTCAGGGGATAGCTGTAGACGCACTAGTGACACCGTGGGTGTTCCAGTCGGTCTATATGTATTTCCTCCTCTTCCTCTCATACCCAAGGTGCTGAGAATCATAAGAGGAGGAGTGAGAACAATACTCATTGTTCCGGATTGGCCAAGAAGGACTTGGTATCCAGAGCTGCAAGAATTGCTCACAGAGGACCCATGGCCTCTGCCTCTAAGACAGGACTTGTTGCAACAGGGGCCCTGTCTGTTCCAAGACTTACCGCGGCTGCGTTTGACGGCATGGCGGTTGAACGCCGGATCCTAGCAGAAAAAGGCATTCCGGATGAGGTTATTCCTACGCGGATAAAGGCTAGGAAGGACGTGACGGCTAAACATTTATCACCGTATATGACGAAAATATGTTGCTTGGTGTGAGGCCAGGAATGCCCCTACGGAGGAATTCCAGCTGGGCCGTTTCCTTCACTTCCTACAGTCGGGAGTGACTTTGGGCCTAAAATTGGGTTCCATTAAGGTCCAGATTTCGGCCCTATCCATTTTCTTTCAAAAAGAACTGGCTTCTCTTCCTGAAGTTCAGACGTTTGTAAAGGGAGTGCTGCATATTCAGCCCCCTTTTGTGCCTCCAGTGGCACCTTGGGATCTTAATGTGATGTTGAGTTTCCTGAAGTCACACTGGTTTGAGCCACTTAAAACCGTGGAGTTAAAATTTCTCACGTGGAAGGTGGTCATGCTATTAGCCTTGGCTTCAGCTAGGCGTGTGTCAGAATTAGCGGCTTTGTCACATAAAAGCCCCTATCTGGTTTTCCATATGGACAGGGCGGAATTGCGGACCCGTCCGCAATTTCTGCCAAAAGTGGTGTCATCTTTTCATATGAACCAACCTATTGTGGTGCCTGTGGCTACTTTTGACTTGGAGGATTCCGAGTTACTAGATGTGGTCAGGGCTTTGAAGGTTTATGTAGCCAGAACGGCTAGAGTCAGGAAAACGGAGTCACTGTTTATCCTGTATGCACCCAACAAGCTGGGTGTTCCTGCTTCAAAGCAAACTATTGCTCGCTGGATCTGTAACACGATTCAGCAGGCTCATTCTGCGGCTGGATTGCCGCTGCCAAAATCAGTAAAAGCCCATTCCACAAGGAAGGTGGGCTCTTATTGGGTGGCTGCCCGAGGGGTCTCGGCATTACAGCTTTGCCGAGCAGCTACTTGGTCGGGTTCAAACACTTTTGCAAAGTTCTACAAGTTTGATACCCTGGCTGAGGAGGACCTTGTGTTTGCTCATTCGGTGCTGCAGAGTCATCCGCACTCTCCCGCCCGTTTTGGAGCTTTGGTATATCCCCATGGTCCTTACGGAGTCCCCAGCATCCACTAGGACGTTAGAGAAAATAAGATTTTACTTACCGGTAAATCTATTTCTCGTAGTCCGTAGTGGATGCTGGGCGCCCGTCCCAAGTGCAGACTTTTTCTGCAATGCTTGTATATAGTTATTGCTTACATAAGGGTTATGTTATAGTTGCATCAGGGTTGATCTGATGCTCTATTGTTCATACTGTTAACTGGGTAAGTTTATCACAAGTTATACGGTGTGATTGGTGTGGCTGGTATGAATCTTGCCCTGGATTACCAAAATCCTTTCCTTGTACTGTCAGCTCTTCCGGGCACAGTTTCTTTAACTGAGGTCTGGAGTAGGGACATAGAGGGAGGAGCCAGAGCACACCAGTATCCAAATTCTTTCTTAAAGTGCCCTGTCTCCTGCGGAGCCCGTCTATTCCCCATGGTCCTTACGGAGTCCCCAGCATCCACTACGGACTACGAGAAATAGATTTACCGGTAAGTAAAATCTTATTTTTAGTACCTACCGGTAAATCCTTTTCTCCTAGTCCATAGAGGATGCTGGGCGCCCATCCCAGTCCGTACTGTGTCTGCAGTTATTGTTTTTGGTTGCGCTTTGTGGTGATTCTTCTCTGTCAGGCTATTGCTGACGTTGTTCATGCCATGGCATGTGGTTTCTTATTATTGGTTGGGTTGACACACAGGTTGTGTTACATATTCACTCAGTATATGGCTGTATGTTTTTTCATACCGTGGGCTGGTATTCTGTTGAAGGCCACGTCTTGCGGTATGTTCGTGGTGTGAGCTGGTATTACACTCACTGTGTTTAAATTATAAATTCTTTCCTCGAAATGTCCGTCTCTCCTGGGCACAGTTTTCTAACTGAGGTCTGGGGGAGGGGCATAGAGGGAGGAGCCAGTTCACACCCAGTTTAAGTCTTTATAGTGTGCCCAAGCTCCTGCGGATCCGTCTATACCCCATGGTCCTTTTGGAGTCCCCAGCATCCTCTACGGCAAGCATTCCCAACCACGGTCCTCAAGGCACACCAACAATGCAGGTTTTAGTGATATCCAGGCTGCAGCACAGATGGTTAAATCAAAATAACTGAGCTACTAATAATGTCACCTGTGCTGAAGCCTGGATATCACTAAAACATGCACTGTTAGTGTGCCTTGAGGACCGCGGTTGGGAATGCCTGCTCTACGGACTAGGAGAAAAGGATTTACCGGTAGGTACTAAAATCCCTTTTTTTTTTTTTTTGTCTGGAGCCAATTAACCTATCACTATATTTTTGGATTGTGGGAGGAAACCAGAGTACCCAGGGGAAACCCACACAAACATGGGGAGAATATACAAACTCCACACATTTAGGGCCATGGTGGGACTGTAACCCATGAACTTCTATGAGTCACTAACGCTAACCATTACACTATCCGTACTGCTCTAAGCGCTGCTCTGATCTTGTAAAGTCCCAGAGAGTGACCATTCTCCACAGAGGCAAGGGAAAGTGGCATCACAGCACATCCATTCCTCCCACCTGCCAGCAGAGCAGACCTCCGCTGAGATCTCTCTTCAAAGCTGCCTCACACAACCATGGAGCCATCTGCTGCACACTGCATCACGGGAGATGTAGTTTTCTCACACTGTACACTGTATAGTGTGAGAAAACTACATCTTCCATGATGCCATGCGTGGCGGACGGCTCCACACTCTGCTGCTGCCTTGGCAGGGCCCTGGGCCCGACCAAATGCTTTTCCGGGACAAGTAAGGCCCGCAGACCAGAGGTTCCCGGCCTCTGCACTACGTGATGTAATGAACGATACCACAGCTGAACAGATGTTGCATGTGATCCACGGGAGCGCTCAATTGTGCGCACACACTAGACGATGTAGATTTGTTTTGTAATTGCAAATTGCCCCTATGTTGCTCTAGTGTGTACCCAGCCATATAGTCTCCCATTTAACAAACATTCACCGTTTGGTTGGTTTACACACTGGCTATGACCAATGATATCACAGCACACATACAGTAAGTAATGTGATTGGCAATTTGAGATCCTTGTTTTATATATTGTAGCTCCGCCAAATTTTGGTAATACAAGACAAATGTAGACCAGCATGATGACTTTACTCTGAAAAGCTTCTGGGGGGTATTCAATTAAGTGCCGTTTTTTCGACTGGTCAAAAAAACGGCATTAATTCGACACAGGGTATTCAATTGCGGGCGTTTTCGCCC
The DNA here is from genome assembly GCF_028390025.1 of Pseudophryne corroboree. Classification (NCBI taxonomy): domain Eukaryota; kingdom Metazoa; phylum Chordata; class Amphibia; order Anura; family Myobatrachidae; genus Pseudophryne; species Pseudophryne corroboree. Next base: position 472,025,705 of record NC_086445.1, read on the forward strand.
ATGCCCCCCCCCCTTTTTTTTTGTTTTGTTTGTTTTTCCCCCTAATCAATCGGCATGGGCCGAAAATTGCACCAATAAGGGCTAAAATGCCTGCAAATTCTCCAAAACATGTGCATCGGCGGCAAATAGACGGATTTTTCGACCAGTTTCGAAAAAAAACAGCACGGGCATTGAATAGGTCGAATGTGAATTCAACCTAAAAATGGGCAAAAAGTTACTTATTTTTTTCGACTGGTTGAAAAAATAAATAAAAAGGCACTAATTGAAACCCCCCTATGAAGGAATAATGGACAGAGGTATGTAACTTTGCAGAAATGGAAAATTGGCAATGTTCTGCACTGCAGCTGAATTGTGTCTTGGGGACTGGGAAATTACCAACAATTCCAGGACCTGTTGTAAGGTGTGTTATATTTGGAACTACCGTAGGTCAAAGAATCTTACAAGATTATCTTGTCATTGTGTCTCCTTGGCTATGATTAGTTTATTGGATGGTGTGAAAAAACTTGCTCATCACTGAGACTGTTTATTGTTGCAGTCTGTTTTGCAAAGAGGCCCATGACTATTTATTTATCATGTCTTTTACACAGCCTTATAGCTTCTGCAGTGCATGAGGTGATGATAGATGTGTCTGTTACTAGAGACATTTCTGATTTCTGCTCAACTGGTTAAACCTGTGTTTCCTCTTCGGCTAATTATTTATGGAACATAAGCAATGACAGTATTTCATGAAAACCAGATCCTGCTCAACAATTTACTGTATGTGATTCACTACATTTCCTTATGTACTATTTACACAGATCATGAACAGTTTAGGTGTGTCCAGAAATGTGTACCTAGGTGCAACTGATACAATTAAGTTTTAGCCTGCTGTTATAGGTAACTTAAATGACCGTGCTGGCATAATGTTTGCTTTTTTCACTGCTTTGGAAACCCTGTGTCTTGTTACATTTTCTATCCATTTTATTCTTAACTAGTTACCAGCCCATCAACATGACCGAACAACATAACAGTAATGTCGGCACCGGCAGCTGTGCGCACTTGAACAGAGCAACACTTGAATTGCTCCATTGGACACGATTTAGTGACCGCCGGAACGCAAACCACTTGAATTCCTCCCGTAGATGTGAGGAGCAGCGATAGCCTTTTATTATATACTATTTTATGGAAATATTTCAGGTTCTACTTCTTCTTTTGTTTACGTAGAAATCTTCAGGAAATACAATTTTCAACTTTTGCGTAATGTTTCTTAGGGTGGGGGGATTCCATTGTTTTTCCCTGTGGCCACTTTAGACAGGAGATCAGGCACGATAAAACAATTGAATCACCTCCAAAATGTCAACATTCACAATATTGACACGTTCTGCATGTCTGTATTGACATGGACATGTTAAATACATCTATCCATAACATTGGTAAAAATTGGCGGTTGGTGTTCACAATATCATGTTGACAGAGTGTGCAAGAGTCCTCCAAAATGTTGGGAAAGTAACTCGTAGGGATAGAGGTTATCGCTACCACTGTCCCTGCGAGTTAACTTTAGTATGTAGCGGGAATTTTTAATAAGCGCAGCAGTATTGCGATTGTTTATAAATATGCAACCTTAGCGTAAAGGTTTTAGATTGTATACATTAGCAGATTATAGACCCTGACCTTCTATTAGAACCCTGGCTGTACAGTAAAACAAAGTAGAATATGTGATCTGGACATTGTTCTTTAGCACTGTACCTTCAGGAATAAAGAGCTATTTAATACAGTAATGCCACCTTATTTTCTAGTAACCTCACAGCAATAAATTCAGAGTTGCTCTGGCACTTCTGCTTTCTGGACACTGAGCTAACCTTGATGGTTCCTGGCCATACATTTATTATTTATAAAGCCAACATATATTGATTGCCTCTGTTATTTAACGGTAACGTATATGGCCATACAGGACTCGCTGCTGTTTTCTGTGTACCTATCTGACCTGTGTTCACAGATTGGTGAAAGCGACTGAAGTAAAACGCATTGGTGCCATGCAGGATATTGATGCCTAATGAAAGCAAGTAGTATTAAAGTGGCAACAGGAGTGATAATCAAAGTGCCCTCTGGCAGGTGATTAAGCATGTGAGGTAGAGTGTGTGTGTGTGGATCTCTGACACATTTTGGCTTGGAATCTCTTACCGGATTTGTGGAGCTATGTCTTTGACTAATTTAAATACTGTGCCATGGTGCTGGGGTTAGCTTGTCTATGGCCCCTTGTGTTAATCAGCTTACACCGCCTGAGGCGGGTCGCACCCAGGAGCCCCCAGGGTGCGACCCGCCCCTGGCACCTTTCACATCGCAGTCAGCAGCCCGGCATATTGCTGGGTTGCTGTCGTCAGCGGTGACGCAGCGACGCTTGGAGATCACATGATCTTCAAGCGCCGGCCCGTACATAGAGAGTGAACGGGAAACGGGTCTCATCGACCCGGCTCCCGTTCACACCGCACGGGACCCGGTATTTCAACCCTGGCACCCTTCCACACCGCGCATGAACACTGGTTATGCGCGTTCATGTGCCAAAAACTCCTGTTCAGAGGTGATTGGGGTATTATTGGTCAGATTGTCTGCCACTTCCCAGAGACAGTAGTGATCTTTGGAATATGTTTATTTTTGAAGTGACACAAATATATCTATCTGTACATGGTTAAATATAAAAACAAGTCATAGTAAATAGGGCTTTGGAAATTGGGATCCGGTCTGAAGATCGACAGTCACTAGGTCGACGCGAGTTCTTCACTTTTTCTTTTCTTTTCTCTGACGTCCTAGTGGATGCTGGGGACTCCGTAAGGACCATGGGGAATAGACGGCTCCGCAGGAGACTGGGCACATCTAAAGAAAGATTTAGGACTATCTGGTGTGCACTGGCTCCTCCCCCTATGACCCTCCTCCAAGCCTCAGTTAGATTTCTGTGCCCGGCTGAGCTGGATGCACACTAGGGGCTCTCCTGAGCTCCTAGAAGAAAGTATAGTTTAGGTTTTTTATTTTCAGTGAGACCTGCTGGCAACAGGCTCACTGCAACGAGGGACTATGGGGAGAAGAAGCGAACCTACCTAAATGGTGGTAGCTTGGGCTTCTTAGGCTACTGGACACCATTAGCTCCAGAGGGATCGAACACAGGACCCGACCTCGTCGTCCGTTCCCGGAGCCGCGCCGCCGTCCCCCTTACAGAGCCAGAAACAAGAAGGTGGTCCGGAAAATCGGCGGCTGAAGACTTCTGTCTTCTCCAAAGTAGCGCACAGCACTGCAGCTGTGCGCCATTGCTCCTCATGCACACCACACACTGCGGTCACTGATGGGTGCAGGGCGCTGGGGGGGGGGCGCCCTGAGCAGCAATAGTAACACCTTGGCTGGCAAAACTAACACCATATATAGCCCCTGAGGCTATATAGGTGTATATTAACCCCTGCCAGAAACGATAAAATAGCGGGAGAAAGCCCGCCGAAAAAGGGGTGGAGCCAACTCCCTCAGCACACTGGCGCCATTATTCCCTCACAGCTTCGCTGGAAGGAAGCTCCCTGGCTCTCCCCTGCAGTCCTGCACTACAGAAAGGGTAAATAAAGAGAGGGGGGGCACAATTTAGGCGCTATATATATATATATATATATATATATATATATATATATATATATATATATATATATTAATATATATATATATATATATATATATATATATTAATATATATATATATATATTATAGGCAGCTATAGGGGAAAACACTCTGTATAGTGATATCCCTGTGTTATATAGCGCCCTGGTGTGTGCTGGCATACTCTCCCTCTGTCTCCCCAAAGGGCTTTGTGGGGTCCTGTCCTCTGTAAGAGCATTCCCCGTGTGTCTGCTGTGTCGGTACTGCTGTGTCGACATGTATGATGAGGATAATGATGTGGAGGCGGAGCAAATGCCTGTGAATGTGATGTCACCCCCTGCGGGGTCGACACCAGTGTGGATGGACTAATGGAAGGAATTACGTGACAGTGTCAGCTCCTTACATAAAAGGTTTGACGACATAGGACAGCCGGCTACTCAGCTTGTGCCTGTCCAAGCGTCTCAAATGTCATCAGGGGCTATAAAACGCCCGCTACCTCAGATGACAGATACAGATGTCGACACGGATACCGACTCCAGTGTCGACGATGATGAGACGAGTGTACCCTCCAATAGGTCCACCCGTTATATGATTGAGGCTATGAAAAATGTATTACACATTTCTGATGATACCCCAGGTACCACAAAAAAGGGTATTATGTTTGGTGAGAAAAAACTACCAGTAGTTTTTCCTGCATCTGACGAATTAAATGAGGTGTGTGAGGAAGCGTGGACTTCCCCAGATAAGAAATTGATCATTTCTAAACGGTTAATGGCTGCGTACCCTTTCCCGCCAGAGGATAGGTCACGCTGGGAAACACCCCCTAGGGTAGATAAAGCGCTGACACGCTTATCAAAGAAGGTGGCACTACCGTCTCCGGATACGGCCGCCCTAAAAGAACCTGCTGATAGAAAGCAGGAAAGTACCCTAAAAGCTATATACACACACACTGGCATTATATTGAGACCCGCTATTGCATCAGCTTGGATGTGCAGTGCTGTTGCTGCGTGGTCAGACTCCCTGTCGGAAAACATTGATACCATGGATAGGGACAATATTTTGCGAACGATTGACCATATAGAAGACGCAGTCTTATACATGCGTGATGCACAGAGGGATATTTGCCGGCTGGCATCAAAAATAAGCGCTATGTCCATTGCCGCCAGACGGGGGTTATGGACTAGGCAATGGTCAGGTGATGCCGACTCCAAGCGGCACATGGAAGTTTTACCCTATAAAGGGGTGGAACTTTTTGGGGAAGGTCTTTCAGACCTCGTTTCCACAGCTACTGCTGGGAAATCGACTTTTTTGCCACAAGCTACCCCACAGCAAAAGAAAGCGCCGTATTATCAGGTACAGTCCTTTCGGCCCCAGAAAAATAAGCGGGCTAGAGGCTCATCCTTTCTGCCGAGGGGCAGAGGAAGGGGGAAAAAGCTGCAGCACACAGCTAGTTCCCAGGAGCAGAAGTCCTCCCCTGCGTCCGGTAAGTCCACAGCATGACGCTGGGGCTGTTCAGGCGGAATCGGGAACGGTGGGGGCACGTCTCAGGTTTTTCAGCACACAGTGGGCTCTCTCACAAGTGGATCCCTGGGTCCTTCAAGTGGTATCTCAGGGGTACAGGCTGGAATTCGAGACGTCTCCCCCACGCAGTTTCCTAAAATCTGCCTTGCCGGCAACTCCCTCTGCCAGGGAGGCAGTGTTGGTGGCTATTCAAAAACTGTATTCACAGAAAGTGATTGTCAAGGTACCCCTCCTTCAGCAAGGAAAGGGTTACTACTCCACAATGTTTGTGGTACCGAAACCGGACGGTTCGGTGAGACCCATCTTAAATTTAAAAGCCTTGAACACTTATATCAAAAGGTTCAAGTTCAAGATGGAATCGCTCAGGGCGGTTATTGCGAGCCTGGAGGAGGGGGATTACATGGTATCCCTGGACATCAAGGATGCGTACCTGCATGTCCCCATTTACCCTCCGCACCAGGAGTACCTCAGATTTGTGGTACAGGACTGTCACTATCAGTTCCAGACGCTGCCGTTTGGGTTATCCACGGCACCGAGGGTCTTTACCAAGGTAATGGCCGAAATGATGATACTCCTTCGCAAGAAGGGAGTTTTAATTATCCCGTACTTGGACGATCTCCTGATAAAGGCGAGGTCCAAAGAACAGTTGATAGTGGGGTTGGCACTTTTCTCAGGAAGTGCTAAAACAGCACGGCTGGATTCTAAACATTCCAAAGTCACAGCTGGTCCCGACGACACGTCTTCTGTTCCTGGGAATGATTCTGGACACAGACCAGAAAAAAGTGTTTCTTCCACTGGAAAAAGCCGAGGAATTGTCATCTCTGGTCAGAGACATCCTAAAACCAGGAAAAGTGTCGGTACATCAATGCACACGAGTCCTGGGAAAAATGGTAGCTTCGTACGAAGCAATTCCATTCGGAAGGTTCCATGCAAGGACGTTCCAGTGGGACCTGTTGGACAAATGGTCCGGGTCCCATCTCCAGATGCAACAGCGGATAACCCTATCGGCCAGAACCAGGGTGTCGCTGCTGTGGTGGCTGCAGAGGGCTCATCTACTAGAGGGCCGCAGATTCGGAATACAGGACTGGGTCCTGGTGACCACGGATGCCAGCCTTCGGGGCTGGGGGGCAGTCACAAAGGGAAGAAATTTCCAAGGACTGTGGTCAGATCAGGAGATTTCTCTTCACATAAATATCCTGGAGCGAAGGGCCATTTACAATGCCTTAAGCCAGGCAAGACCCCTGCTTCAAAACCAGCCGGTACTGATCCAGTCAGACAACCTCACGGCGGTCGCCCATGTAAACAGACAGGGCGGCACAAGAAGCAGGATGGCGATGGCAGAAGCCACAAGGATTCTCAGATGGGCAGAGAATCATGTGTTAGCACTGACGGCAGTGTTCATTCCGGGAGTGGACAACTGTGAAGCAGACTTCCTCAGCAGGCACGACCTCCACCCGGGAGAATGGGGACTTCATCCAGAAGTCTTCCAAATGCTGGTCAACCGGTGGAAAAAACCACAGGTAGACATGATGGCGTCCCGCCTCAACAAGAAGTTGACAAGATATTGCGCCCGGTCAAGAGACCCTCAGGCGACGCTCTAGTGACACCATGGGTGTATCAGTCGGTTTATGTGTTTCCTCCTCTACCTCTCATACCCAAGGTACTGAGAATAATAAGAAGGCGAGGAGTGAAAACCATACTCGTGGTTCCGGATTGGCCAAGAAGAGCTTGGTACCCGGAACTTCAAGAGATGCTTACAGAGGACCCTTGGCCTCTGCCGCTCAGACAAGACCTGCTGCAGCAGGGACCCTGTCTGTTCCAAGACTTACCGCGGCTGCGTTTGACGGCATGGCGGTTGAACACCGGATCCTGAAGGATTGGGGTCCATAAAGGTCCAGATTTCGGCTCTGTCGATTTCCTTCCAAAAAGAACTGGCTTCACTGCCTGAAGTTCAGACTTTTGTCAAAGGAGTACTGCATATTCAGCCTCCTTTTGTGCCCCCAGTGGCACCTTGGGATCTCAATGTGGTTTTGGTATTCCTGAAATCACATTGGTTCGAACCACTTAAGACTGTGGATTTAAAATATCTCACGTGGAAAGTGGTCATGCTGTTGGCCCTGGCGTCGGCCAGGAGGGTTTCAGAATTGGCGGCTTTGTCTTGTAAAAGCCCTTATCTGATTTTCCATATGGATAGGGCAGAATTGAGGACTCGTCCTCAGTTTCTCCCAAAGGTGGTCTCAGCTTTTCACTTGAACCAACCTATTGTGGTGCCTGCGGCTACTGGGGACTTGGAGGATTCCAAGTTGCTGGACGTAGTCAGGGCCCTTAAAATTTATATTTCCAGGACGGCTGGAGTCAGAAAGACTGACTCGCTGTTTATCCTGTATGCACCCACCAAGCTGGGTGCTCCTGCTTCTAAGCAGTCTATTGCGCGCTGGATTTGTAGCACTATTCAGCTGGCGCATTCTGCGGTAGGCTTACCGCAGCCTAAATCTGTAAAAGCCCATTCCACACGGAAGGTGGGCTCATCTTGGGCGGCTGCCCGAGGGGTCTTGGCTTTACAACTTTGCCGAGCAGCTACTTGGTCGGGGGCAAACACGTTTGCAAAATTCTACAAATTTGATACCCTGGCTGAGGATGACCTGGAATTCTCTCATTCGGTGCTGCAGAGTCATCCGCACTCTCCCGCCCGTTAGGGAGCTTTGGTATAATCCCCATGGTCCTTACGGAGTCCCCAGCATCCACTAGGACGTCGGAGAAAATAAGAATTTACTCACCGGTAATTCTATTTCTCGTAGTCCGTAGTGGATGCTGGGCGCCCATCCCAAGTGCGGATTGTCTGCGATACCTGTACATAGTTATTGTTACAAAAATCGGGTTTTGTTGTGAGCCATCTCTTCAGAGGCTCCATTTGTTATCATACTGTTAACCGGGGTTCCTATCACGTGTTATATGGTGTGATTGGTGTGGCTGGTATGAGTCTTACCCGGGATTCAAAAATCCTTCCTTATTGTGTCAGCTCTTCCGGGCACAGTTCCTAACTGAGGCTTGGAGGAGGGTCATAGGGGGAGGAGCCAGTGCACACCAGATAGTCCTAAATCTTTCTTTAGATGTGCCCAGTCTCCTGCGGAGCCGTCTATTCCCCATGGTCCTTACGGAGTCCCCAGCATCCACTACGGACTACGAGAAATAGAATTACTGGTGAGTAAATTCTTATTTCTCTAACGTCCTAAGTGGATGCTGGGACTCCGTAAGGACCATGGGGAATAGCGGCTCCGCAGGAGACAGGGCACAAAATAAAAGCTTGAGATATCAGGTGGTGTGCACTGGCTCCTCCCCCTATGACCCTCCTCCAAGCCAGTTAGATTTTTGTGCCCGGCCGAGAAGGGTGCAAACTAGGTAGCTCTCCAGAGCTGCTTAGAATAAAAGTTTAGTTAGGTTTTTTTTATTTTCAGTGAGTCCTGCTGGCAACAGGCTCACTGCATCGTGGGACTAAGGGGAGAAGAAGCGAACTCACCTGAGTGCAGAGTGGATTGGGCTTCTTAGGCTACTGGACGTTAGCTCCAGAGGGACGATCACAGGTTCAGCCTGGATGGGTCACCGGAGCCGCGCCGCCGTCCCCCTTACAGAGCCAGAAGAGACGAAGGTCCGGTGAAAGCGGCGGCAGAAGACATCCTGTCTTCAAGACTAAGGTAGCGCACAGCACCGCAGCTGTGCGCCATTGCTCTCAGCACACTTCACACTCCGGTCACTGAGGGTGCAGGGCGCTGGGGGGGAGCGCCCTGAGACGCAATATAACACACATATACCTTAGCTGGCAAAAGGAATACATCACATATAGCTCCAGGGCTATATGGATGTATTTTTTCCCCTGCCATTTTACACAAAAAAGCGGGAGTTAAGGACGTCGTGAAGGGGCGGGGCCTATCTCCTCAGCACACTGGCGCCATTATTCCCTCACAGCTCCGCTGGAAGGACGGCTCCCTGATTCTCCCCTGCAGTACTGCATCTGATTCAGGGTAAAAAAGAGAAGGGGGGGCATTTTGGCAGCAAATAACTAGATTAACAGCAGCTATAAGGGATTAACACTTATATAAGGTTATCCCTGTATATATATAGCGCTGGGTGTGTGCTGGCAGACTCTCCCTCTGTCTCTCCAAAGGGCTAAGTGGGGTCCTGTCCTCTATCAGAGCATTCCCGGTGTGTGTGCTGTGTGTCGGTATGCGTGTGTCGACATGTATGAGGAGGAAAATGAGGTGGAGGCGGAGCAGTTGCCTGTGTTAGTGATGTCACCCCCTAGGGAGTCGACACCTGACTGGATGATTGTGTTTAAGCAATTAAGTGATAATGTCAGCAATTTACAAAAAACTGTTGACGACATGAGAAAGCCGGCAAATCAATTAGTGCCTGTTCAGGCGTCTCAGACACCCTCAGGGGCCCTAAAACGGCCGCTACCTCAGTGGGTCGACACGGATCCAGATACAGATACTGAATCTAGTGTCGACGGTGACGAGACAAACGTAATGTCCAGTAGGGCCACACGTTACATGATCACGGCAATGAAAGAGGCATTGAACCTTTCTGACACTACAAATACCTCAAAGGCGGGTATTATGTGGGGTGTGAAAAAACTGCCAATAGTTTTTCCTGAGTCTGAGGAAATAAATGAGGTGTGTGATAAAGCGTGGGTTTCCCCCGATAAACAGCTAATTTCTAATAAGTTATTAGCACTATACCCTTTCCCGCCAGAGGTTAGGGCACGGTGGGAAACACCCCCTAGGGTAGATAAGGCGCTCACACGTTTATCTAAACAAGTAGCGTTACCGTCCCCTGATACGGCCACCCTCAAAGAATCAGCTGATAGGAGGCTGGAAAATATCCTGAAAAGTATATACACACATACTGGTGTTATACTGCGACCAGCAATCGCATCAGCCTGGATGTGCAGTGCTGGAGTCGCATGGGCGGATTCCCTGACTGAGAATATTGATACCCTGGATAGGGACAATATTCGGTTAACTATAGAACATTTAAAGGATGCATTGCTATATATGCGTGATGCGCAGAGGGATATTTGTACCCTGGCATCAAGAGTAAGCGCAATGTCCATCTCTGCCAGAAGAGCATTATGGACCAGACAGTGGTCAGGGGACGCAGATTCCAAACGGCACATGGAAGTATTGCCGTATAAGGGGGAGGAGTTATTTGGGGCTGGTCTAACAGACCTGGTGGCCACGGCAACGGCTGGAAAATCCACCTTTTTACCCCAGGTTACTTCACATCAACAGAAAAAGACAGTCTTTTCAAACTCAGTCCTTTCGTTCCCATAAGTACAAGCGAGCAAAAGGTCACTCTTTTCTGCCCAAGGGCAGAGGAAGAGGAAAAAGGCAGCACCATGCAGCCGCTTCCCAGGAGCAGAAGCCCTCCCCTGCTTCTGCCAAGTCTTCAGCATGACGCTGGGGCTTTACAAGCAGACTCAGACACGGTGGGGGCCCGTCTCAAGTATTTCAACGCGCAGTGGGCTCACTCGCAAGTGGATCCCTGGATTCTACAGGTAGTATCACAGGGGTACAAACTGGAATTCGAGGCGTTTCCTCCTCATCGGTTCCTGAAGTCTGCTTTACCAAAGTCTCCCTCCGACAGGGAGGCAGTTCTGGAAGCCATTCACAAGCTGTACTCCCAGCAGGTGATAATCAAGGTACCCCTCTTACAACAGGGGAAGGGGTATTATTCCACACTATTTGTGGTACCGAAGCCGGACGGCTCGGTGAGACCAATATTAAATCTAAAATCTTTGAACACTTACATAAAAAGGTTCAAATTCAAGATGGAGTCACTCAGAGCGGTGATAGCGAACCTGGAAGAGGGGGACTATATGGTGTCGCTGGACATCAAGGATGCTTATCTCCACGTCCCAATATATCCTTCTCACCAAGGGTACCTCAGGTTTGTAGTACAAAACTGTCATTATCAGTTTCAGACGCTGCCGTTTGGATTGTCCACGGCGCCTCGGGTCTTTACCAAGGTAATGGCCGAAATGATGATTCTTCTACGAAGAAAAGGCATCTTAATTATCCCTTACTTGGACGATCTCCTGATAAGGGCAAGAACCAAGGAACAGTTAGAAGTCGGAGTGGCACTATCTCAGGTAGTGCTAAGTCAGCACGGATGGATTCTAAATATTCCAAAATCGCAGCTGATTCCAACGACACGTCTACTGTTCTTAGGAATGATTCTGGACACAGTCCAGAAGAAGGTGTTTCTCCCGGAGGAGAAGGCCAGGGAGTTATCCGAGCTAGTCAGGAACCTCCTAAAACCAGGACAGGTCTCAGTGCATCAGTGCACAAGGGTCCTGGGAAAAATGGTGGCTTCTTACGAAGCGATTCCATTCGGAAGATTCCATGCAAGAACTTTTCAGTGGGATCTACTGGGAAAATGGTCCGGATCGCATCTTCAGATGCATCAACGGATAACCCTGTCGCCAAGGACAAGGGTGTCTCTCCTGTGGTGGCTTCAGAGGGCTCATCTACTAGAGGGCCGCAGATTTGGCATTCAGGATTGGATCCTGGTAACCACGGATGCCAGCCTGAGAGGCTGGGGAGCAGTCACACAGGGAAGGAATTTCCAGGGCTTGTGGTCAAGCATGGAAACATCTCTTCATATAAACATTCTAGAACTAAGGGCCATTTACAATGCCTTAATTCAAGCAAAACCTCTGCTTCAGGGTCAGGCGGTGTTGATCCAGTCGGACAACATCACGTCAGTCGCCCACATAAACAGACAGGGCGGCACGAGAAGCAGGAGGGCAATGGCAGAAACTGCAAGGATTCTTCGCTGGGCGGAAAATCATGTGATAGCACTGTCAGCAGTGTTCATTCCGGGAGTGGACAACTGGGAAGCAGACTTCCTCAGCAGACACGACCTTCACCCGGGAGAGTGGGGACTTCACCCAGAAGTCTTCCACCAAATTGTAAACAGTTGGGAAAGACCAAAGGTGGACATGATGGCGTCACGTCTAAACAAAAAACTGGACAGATATTGCGCCAGGTCAAGGGACCCTCAGGCAATAGCAGTGGACGCTCTGGTAACGCCGTGGGTGTACCAGTCAGTGTATGTATTCCCTCCTCTGCCCCTCATACCGAAAGTATTGAGAATCATAAGGAGAGGAGTAAGAACTATACTCGTGGTTCCGGATTGGCCAAGAAGGTCTTGGTACCCGGAACTTCAAGAGATGCTCACGGACGAACCGTGGCCTCTACCTCTAAGACAGGACCTGCTACTGCAGGGGCCTTGTCTGTTCCAAGACTTACCGCGGCTGCGTTTGACGGCATGGCGGTTGAACGCCGGATCCTGAAGGACAAGGGCATTCCAGAAGAAGTCATCCCTACTCTGGTAAAAGCCAGAAAGGAAGTAACCGCAAAACATTATCACCGCATTTGGCGTAAATATGTTGCGTGGTGTGAGGCCAAGAAGGCCCCTACACAGGAATTTCAACTGGGTCGTTTCTTGCATTTCCTGCAAACAGGACTGTCTATGGGCCTAAAATTAGGGTCCATTAAGGTTCAAATTTCGGCCCTGTCGATATTCTTCCAGAAAGAACTGGCTTCAGTACCTGAAGTTCAGACATTTGTGAAAGGGGTGCTGCACATACAGCCTCCTTTTGTGCCTCCAGTGGCACCTTGGGATCTCAATGTTGTGTTGAGATTTCTAAAATCACACTGGTTTGAACCATTGTCTACGGTAGATTTAAAATATCTCACGTGGAAGGTGTCGATGCTGTTGGCCTTGGCTTCAGCTAGGCGTGTGTCAGAATTGGCGGCTTTATCATGTAAAAGCCCTTACCTAAATTTTCATTCTGACAGGGCGGAATTGAGGACTCGTCCTCAATTTCTACCTAAGGTGGTTTCTGCATTTCACATGAACCAACCTATTGTGGTACCTGCGGCTACTAGGGACTTAGAGGACTCTAAGTTGCTGGACGTTGTCAGGGCCTTGAAAATATATGTTTCCAGGACGGCTGGAGTCAGGAAAACTGACTCGCTGTTTATCCTGTATGCACCCAACAAGCTGGGTGCTCCTGCTTAAAAGCAGACGATTGCTCGTTGGATTTGTAGTACAATTCAGCTTGCACATTCCGTGGCAGGATTGCCACAGCCAAAATCAGTAAAAGCCCATTCCACAAGGAAAGTGGGCTCATCTTGGGCGGCTGCCCGAGGGGTCTCGGCTTTACAACTTTGCCGAGCAGCTACTTGGTCAGGGGCAAACACGTTTGCTAAATTCTACAAATTTGATACCCTGGCTGAGGAGGACCTGGAGTTCTCTCATTCGGTGCTGCAGAGTCATCCGCACTCTCCCGCCCGTTTGGGAGCTTTGGTATAATCCCCATGGTCCTTACGGAGTCCCAGCATCCACTTAGGACGTTAGAGAAAATAAGATTTTACTTACCGATAAATCTATTTCTCGTAGTCCGTAGTGGATGCTGGGCGCCCATCCCTAGTGCGGATTGTCTGCAATACTTGTATATAGTTATTGTTACAAAAAATTCGGGTTATTATTGTTGAGCCATCCTTTCAGAGGCTCCTTTAAATTTATCATACTGTTAACTGGGTTCAGATCACGAGTTGTACGGTGTGATTGGTGTGGCTGGTATGAGTCTTACCCGGGATTCAATATCCTTCCTTATTATGTACGCTCGTCCGGGCACAGTATCCTAACTGGCTTGGAGGAGGGTCATAGGGGGAGGAGCCAGTGCACACCACCTGATATCTCAAGCTTTTATTTTGTGCCCTGTCTCCTGCGGAGCCGCTATTCCCCATGGTCCTTACGGAGTCCCAGCATCCACTACGGACTACGAGAAATAGATTTATCGGTAAGTAAAATCTTATTTATTTATTTTTTAACTTTTTCATACTTAATGATCCACGTGGACTACGATTGGAACGGTAACCTGTGCCGAGCGCAGCGAAGCACCTTGCCCGAAGCATGGCGAGTGAAGCGAGGGGACACTGTGCACGAATTGGGCTTCCCAGTCACTATATGCAGAAAACGACACAAAAAAAACATGAAAAACTCATGTTGACCTAGAAACCCTGTCGACCTTCAAACCCTGTCGACCTAGTGACTGTCGACCTATAGTGGTCGACATAAACATTGTTGACCTAGACACTGTCGATCTAATGATCCACACCCTTGGAAATTACCTAATTGATAACATTATCACATCAGGGGGCTGAGCACTCTTTACACACATTTCTTTAACATAATAAAACAATGTGGGGGGAATTCAATTGTGCTCGCTAATTTTTCACATAGAAAATGTGCTATTTTCAAAGCTTTGACTGTTCCCAGAATGCACAGCTCCGCCTCCTCTATAACCCCGCCTCCCAGCACAGGAGCTCAGTTTGTCAGTTGGTGCTGCAGTAAGCAGGAACTTAACAGAGGGGCTGCTCCAGGCAGCCCTAAGAAAAGCTTTTTATGAGGTAAAAAGTGAAGACTTCAAGGGCAGCAGCAGGGGTAAATGTCTTCTGACATTCTCTGCTGCAGCTCCAGCTCCCGAGCCCTGGTTGCCGGGTACCTACAGCGGAGGCTCCGGTTTACTTCACATTAGGCACACACTGCTGGGGCTCTCCAGGATCGCGTGGCCGCGCTTTGGGAGGTGGTAAGTGGGTCCCGCTCGCGGGTCCCGGTCTTTATCGTGATCCGGCGCGGTCAGTGGGAGGCGGGCCGCGCGCGCTGGCGGTGGATACAGGCGATCCCACTAGATCACCAGGGCATGGGCGCAGATCAGGTTCTCTCTTAAAACCGATTTTAATATCGCCCACAGTACCCGGTGGTTTTGCCAGCAAGGGGGATAAGGCTTAGACCTGAAGCCCCTCCCCCAGCCCCAGGGCGCCATTTCCAGCAAGTGTTCCCACCCTGGAGCTGCATCTCTGTCTTTTCCTCACTCCCTGTCAGTGTCTGCGGCGCCATTACTCCTCAGCTCACTGTTCCTGGGACTGCTTGGGCAAATCCTCCTACGTAAAGCCGCCTGGTTGTCAGCGCTGTGCCTTTACATGACACTTACGTATTCTACCTGCCTTTTTAGTCAGTGTTAGTAAGAAAGAGTACATTTAGTCGGGTTTATAGTACAATTACCCTGTGATATACATCCAGTTTCTTACTGTGTAGTGTTATATCTATTGACTATATAGCTGTGTAAGCTAGTCCAGTGCAGTATTATTGTCTGTAATAACCTCTGCATTGTACAAACTGTGACTATTTGTGTGTGCATTGATAGCTGAGTGGTGTCCTTCTCGTGTCTTTCACTCAACTTGCTATCCCTATATTCTATAACCTGAGGGGGCTTGGTGCGTCAGGTGTTATTTAATATAGGATTTTCACAAAGATATACTGTATTACGTATTTTTCTCTGTGATTTAGTCACCATATCTCTCTTTTATCTCTGCTGGTGCTGACTACACTGCGCAGGGGTTTGGGTTTAGGGATATAGTGCTGCTAATAATTGTACTGTTACCTCATACTGCAAGTTATATCATGTCTGCTTCTGAGGGTAACGGTTCTGGGGCGGAACACACTGCTGGTGTTGCTGAAGCCACAGGCACATATGGGGAGAATATAGCAGCTGTGGGCTCTGGTTCTGGGGGCTCCTTGCCCCCCAGTGGGACTGTGGCAACGGAGGCACATACTGACCCTCCGTGGGCCGCTTTTTCCACGCTTCTGCATACGCTAGTTCATAAACTAACACCCCCTATGAGACCCCCAATGCCGGTACAACCGTATGTGGTCCCTGCAGCTAACCCGCCGTCGGCGGACGATTTATCTGCTCAATTAAAGAAGTTGAACCAGTCCCTGACTACTAAAAAGTCTGACCAACGCTCGCCTAAGTCCAAGAGGTCCTCTAAGCGAGCGCTCGTCTCATCACAATCCACTGCTGTCACTGACACCTCGTCTGATGAAGACAGCACATACACTGACCCCACAGGTTCTGACTCAGATACGGCTGATGGGGAGGGTAGTTCACATGTGGATGTTCCTGATCTTTTGGAGGCTATTAAGTTAATTCTGCAGATTACGGATGTTCCCGAGCCATCCGTTCCTCCTAAGAAACCAGATAGGTTCAAGCGTCAGAAGGTGATTAAACAAGTTTTACCTCACTCTGACCACCTAGTGGATATACGTCAGGAACCCTGGCAAAGCCCGGGTACGAAGTTTGTGCCTCAAAAGAAGATGCTGGCTCGCTATCCCCTCGCGCCAGAGCTGTCTAAGAATTGGGAAATGCCTCCTCCAGTAGACTCACATGTGGCTAGGATGGTGGTTTCCTCAGCTCTACCTGTCACTACCGTCACGTCTCTAAAAGAGCCTACGGATAAACGTGTCGAGGGTTGTCTAAAAGCGATTTACACCGTCACGGGTGCTGCACAAAGGCCCACTATTGCAGCTACATGGGCGGCAGAGGCTATTGAAGCATGGGCCTTGGAGTTAGAGGCTGAAATCTCCTCTGACCATGCTGACAATGCTTGTCATATATTGTCACAGCTTCTCGCTATATTAAAGAGGCTGCTTCTGATGCCGGTATCCTAGCAGCCAAGGCCTCTACTACGTCAGTCCTGGCTCGCAGGATATTGTGGCTGAAATCCTGGTCTGTGGTTCTGGACTCTAGAAAAACCCTGGAGGTACTCCCTTTCAAGGGGGATATTCTGTTTGGGGAGGACTTAAATAAGATAGTGGCTGACTTGGCTACTGCCAAAACTGCCTGTCTGCCTAATACAGCTCCTTCTGTGTCGAAGGCCAAAGGCACGTCCTTTCGCCCCTTTCGTCCTTCAGGTAAAGCAAAAGGTCAGGCGTACCATAAGCAGGCCCGCACTTCCAAACCTGGTAAGCCGAGCCCAAAAGAGCCTGGGCTGCCCGTCAGCCAGCAGCCAAGACCGATAAGCCTGCCGTATGACGGGGTGGGCCTCCCCCTGGGGGATCCCAGGATGGGGGGCCGGCTTCTAGGGTATACCCAGGAATGGTTAAAGACCACTTCAGATGCCTGGGTATGGGAAGTCGTCACTCGAGGTTATGCCATAGCCTTCAAAATCCGACCCCCTCATCGATTTTGCCAGACAGATGTCCTGTCGGACCAGACAAAGGCAAACACTCTGCATTCGGTGGTACAGACCCTCCTGGATACAGGAGTTGTAGTACAGGTGCCTCTTGCTCAGAGGGGCCGGGGGTACTATTCTCCGCTGCTTCTAGTTCCGAAACCGAATGGGTCCTCCCGGCCCATTCTCAACCTCAAGGCACTGAACAAATTTGTGAAGGTTTTCAAGCTCCGTATGGAAAGGAAACCCTTCGCTCTATAGTTCTGGCCTTGGAACCTGGGGACTACATGGTCTCCCTGGACATACAGGATGCTTACCTGCATATTCTTATAGCAGTGTCACATCAACAATACCTAAGGTTCGCTATTGGCAACGTCCATTACCAGTTTCGGGCGTTACCTTTTGGTTTAACAACGGCTCTGCGAGTCTTCACTAAAGTTATGGCGGTGATGACGGTGGTACTCCGCCGTCAAGGGGTCAGGATACTGCCGTATCTGGATGACTTGTTAATCCTGGCAAATTCCCCAGATCTTCTCCTGCGTCATCTGGATATGACGGTCCGGTTTCTACAAGCCCGCGGGTGGCTCATCAACTGGAAGAAATCCTCCCTGGTCCTTGCTCAGAGCATGGTGCATCTGGGAGCGCTGTTGGACACTCACAGCCAGAGGTTGTTCTTGTCTCAGGAGAAAGTCCTGAAACTTCAGGACAGGATTCGTTGCTTCCTATCTCGTCCGCAAGTGTCGATACATTCGACAATGCAGGTGCTGGGCCTCATGGTGTCAGCATTCGACATGGTGGAGTATGCTCAATTCCATTCTCGCCCCCTCCAGAAGCTGATTCTAGCCAAGTGGGACGGCCTGCCTCACCGGATCAGGTCTCACATGATCTCTTTGACTCCGGAGGTCTGTCTGTCGCTGCTCTGGTGGCTCCTGGACCGACAATTGTGCAGAGGCCGTCCCTTCTGGATATCCAACTGGGTCCTGTTGATGACAGATGCCAGTCTAAGAGGTTGGGGCGCGGTGCTGGAGCAGCACTCCTTGCAGGGTCGGTGGACCAAGGAGGAATCTCTCCTCTCGATCAACATTTTGGAATTGCGGGCGGTATTGAATGCGTTGAACCTAGCCCAGCATTTGATTCAGAACCGTCCTGTTCAAGTACAGTCAGACAACGCCATCACAGTGGCTTACATCATCAAGGCGGCACTCGAAGCCGTTTGGCAATGAAGGAAGCCTCACGGATTCTACGTTGGGCAGAACGCCATCTACCGGCAGTGTCGGCAATATTCGTTCCGGGAGTCCTGAATTGGGAAGCGGACTTTCTCAGTCGTCAGGACGTGCATGCCGGCGAGTGGGGCCTCCATCCAGAAGTATTTCAACTCCTCGTGGAAAGGTGGGGTCTTCCAGATGTGGATCTGATGGCATCTCGACACAATCACAAGGTTCCGGTCTTCAGAGCAAGGACAAGGGATCCTCAAGCAGCATTCGTGAATGCGCTGGCAGTGCCGTGGAGGTTTCGGCTGCCGTACGTGTTCCCTCCGGTGTCACTCCTGCCCAGGGTAATTCGGAAGTTCAAGCAAGAAAAAGGAAATCTGCTTCTCATAGCTCCGGCGTGGCCCAGACGGCACTGGTTCTCAGACCTGCAAGGCCTATCGTCAGAGCGTCCACTTCTACTTCCACAATGCCCAGACCTCCTCGTTCAGGGCCCCTGTGTCTACCAGGACCTAGCCCAGCTGTCTTTGACGGCGTGACTCTTGAAGCTTCCATCTTAAGAGCTAAGGGTTTTTCTGAAGAGGTCATTAAAACTATGTTGTGGGCCCGCAAACCGGCCTCTGCTCGGATTTACCATCGGGTCTGGCATTCCTACTTTGGTGCGCATCGAACCATTATGACGCTTCCAAGTTTAGTACAGCCAAACTTTTGGCTTTTCTAAAGCAGGGCCTAGATTTAGGTCTGCGTCTGGCCTCCCTCAAGGTTCATATTTCTGCCTTGTCTGTGTGGTTTCAGAGAAAAATTGCGACTTTACCTGATGAACATACTTTCACTCAGGGTGTGTTGCGTATCCAACCTCCCTATGGGAATTGTCGGTGGCTCCTTGGGACTTGTCGGTGGTTTTGGAGGCGTTGCAGGAGCCTCCATTTGAACCTCTTGGTTCAAGCTGACCTTAAGTGGCTTTCCCTTAAGGTGGTGTTCTTGCTGGCTATTGCCTCTGCTAGAAGAGTGTCGGATTTGGGTGCCTTGTCTTGTAGTTCCCCATATCTGATTTTTCACCGTGACCGGGCGGTTCTTAGGACTCGTCCCGGATATTTACCTAAGGTGGTTTCTTCGTTCCACATTGATCAGGAGATTGTGGTTTCAGCTTTTGTTTCTCCTGATTTGTCTCCCAAAGAGCGGTCTTTGGATGTGGTACGGGCTCTCCATATCTATGTGAAGAGAACTGCTTCTATTCGAAAGTCTGATTCTCTCTTTGTTTTGTTTGTATTTCACAAACGTGGCTGGCCTGCTCACAAGCAGACCCTGGCCAGGTGGATTAGAATGGTGATTGCGCATGCTTATGTGAAGGCTGGTCTGTCATCTCCTGTTCACATTACGGCCCATTCTACTGTCTGTTGGACCTTCTTGGGCGGCCCAACGTGGTGCGACCCTTGACCAATTGTGCAAGGCAGCTACGTGGTCCTCCGCGAACACGTTCATAAGGTTCTATGCCTTCGATACTGCCGCTTCCCAGGATGCTTCCTTTGGACGCCGGGTTCTTGTGCCCGCTACAGTGCGTCCCCTCCCATAAGGAACTGCTTTAAGGACATCCCCATTGTCCAGACTTGTGGAGCCCAGTGTACCCCGCAGCAGAAAACAAGTTTTATGGTAAGAACTTACCCTTGTTAAAACTCTTTCTGCGAGGTACACTGGGCTCCACAAGGCACCTACCCTGACGCACTTAGCTTCTTTGGGTTGATATGGCATTAGCCGCTGACGCTTCTCTTGTCGTGAGTGTGGTGTATGTGGCTACTAACCGTTGTCGTCTCTTTTCCTGCTACTGCATTGGGCTGGTTAACTAAACTGAGCTCCTGTGCTGGGAGGCGGGGTTATAGAGGAGGCGGCGCTGTGTATTCTGGGAACAGTCAAAGCTTTGAGCCTGTTGGTGCCTCGGATCAAGATCCTACTCTACACCCCATTGTCCAGACTTGTGGAGCCCAGTGTACCTCGCAGAAAGAGTTTTAACAAGGGTAAGTTCTTACCATAAAACTCGTTTTTATTTGCTGCATGAATGGCAAAGTATTGATCACTGGTTAATAGCCTGGTTAGGCTGTATTGAGTACATGAAATTGATCCTTCAGCTTCAACACCCTCAGGGTCTGCTCACTGACTCTCTTGTCAGATGAATGTTGCCAGCTTGTAATTGTTTGGAGTACTGTTCTCTGTTCTGTTTTCATGGAGCCAGATTTACACAGTTTGAGCTCTTAATTCTATATCCCTGACAATTGTTTTCAATTTTCATTTCTCTGAAAGACCTTTGTGACACTTTATGATAACTTATAGAAATCGTGTTCTGATTAAATGGTATTTATTGAATAAAAGGTTAAAGAACATTGGGACAGATGTATTAACCTGGAGAAGGCATAAGGAAGTGATAAACTAGTGATATGTGCAAGTTGATAAAGGCACCAGCCAATCAGATCCTAACTGTTAATTTACATATTGGAGGTGATTGGCTGGTGCCTCTATCACCTTGCACATATCACTGGTTTATCACTTCCTTATGCCTTCTCCAGGTTAATACATCTGCCCCAGAATTCTATAAATATATATATTTTTCCTTTTTTTTTTTTTTTTTTTTTCTATTTCTTTTTTTCCCCCTTACAATTCATCTTCGAACCTAACGCTGTAGGAGATACCTGTGTATATATTTTTTACTCTCTTGACCAGAGATTAGGGGAGTTTCCTGAGGTTTTCTAGTTTCCATTCTGCTTTGGGAGCTGTTTGTTTTCACAGCATATACTGCAACATGAACCACTGTCAGACTCTGCATGCATGATGATAAACATCAAGGGGTTGAGACGATTGTTTTGATACTGTAAGTAGGCGCGGTAGTTTCTAGTTTAGGTTTAATCTGTTAATAGGGATAGGGCATTAAACAAACCATAAAACCCCATGAATTTGACTTTCCTTAAAATCATTGTGTCTTATGGTTATATTTAACTTTCTCCCCTTCCTTCCGGGATCCGGTCTGAAGATCGACAGTGTCTAGGTCGACCACTATAGGTCGACAGTCACTAGGTCGACGGGTCAAAAGGTCGACATGAGCTTTTCACTTTTTTTTTCTTTAGTTTAAGTTTTTCATACTTAACGATCCACGTGGACAACGATTGGTAACCTGTGCCGAGCGCAGCGAGGCACCGTGCACGAAGCGCGAGGGGACACGGTGCACTAATTGGGTTTCCCGGTCACTGTACGGAGAAAACAACACCAAAAAAATATGAAAACCTCATGTCGACCTTTTGACCTTTCGACCTAGAAACCCTGTCGACCTAGAAACCCTGTCGACCTTTAGTGGTCGACCTAAACATTGTCGACTTAGACACCTGTCGATCTAATGATCCACACCCCTTCCTTCCTACTATTCCCTACCCAAGTCACCCATGGCTTTAGCTTGATGTTGTTGATGTTTATCCCTTTCCTCTAAAATATTACAATGCGTAAGACCTCTGTAAACTTTGTCGCTGCACTGACAGTAGTGGTAGCTACACTATATAGCTCAGAGCTCCTCTCTGCTCCTCAGGATCACCGGAGATTGTGCTCTGTCCAAATGTTTGTTTTACTTTTTCTTTTTTTGTGTCAAAGTGCATTAGTGCCTGCCAACAATTAACAGTGTGGATATAAGCTTTGTGTGCACTGTACCTAATAGTAAATGTATATTTCTGGCGGTGACTTTTGACATGGGACAAATGGTTTGTCTGCTTGTGTTTAACATATATGTAAAATGCATAGCCAGGGTACAGTGATTATAGAAACACCATATGCTCTTTTCTCGCTTACACATTGTGTCTAGTAAACAGGTCTTTATTTCATTATGTTGATTACATTTTGTGTTAGATGAGCGTAAAACATTTTAGTATACAAATACAACTTTGAATGAGTGCTCACTCTCTTTGACAGTGACTACTAATGCAGGGCTTTACTAGTTTTAGGGTTTTCTTTGGTATGTTTTGTGCCCATAGCATGTACAGGTTGAGTATCCCATATCCAAATATTCCGAAATACGGAATATTCCGAAATACGGACTTTTTTGAGTGAGAGTGAGATAGTGAAACCTTTGTTTTTTGATGGCTCAATGTACACAAACTTTGTTTAATACACATGTATTAATAATATTGTATTAAATGACCTTCAGGCTGTGTATATAAGGTGTATATGAAACATAAATGAAATGTGTTAATGTAGACACACTTTGTTTAATGCACAAAGTTATAAAAAACATTGGCTAAAATTACCTTCAGGCTGTGTGTATAAGGTGTATATGTAACATAAATGCATTCTGTGCTTAGATTTAGGTCCCATCACCATGATATCTCATTATGGTATGCAATTATTCCAAAATACGGAAAAATCCCATATCCAAAATACCTCTGGTCCCAAGCATTTTGGATAAGGGATACTCAACCTGTATTTGTTTTCTGTTTGTGGCTCTCTTTAGATTGGACTGGGAGTGGTTACTGAAGGTACAGGGATTCAGATTTAGGTGATATGCTTATGCCCTGCATAGGCACCAGGTTATCTATTAAGTGTTCCCAATCTCTTCATGCAAATTAATTCTCTTAGTAGTAAGATGTGTTAACTAGTCACTGGCTATAGCCACTTGCCCCTCAGGGTTTTTCTGCTCTTCCCTACTTGTGTATATGCTTGGTTGGCAGATTCATGCTCCATGACCTATTGCAGCTCCTCCTCCATCCTCCCTCCTCCCTCCTCCTCCACCTCCACCATCCTCCTCTTCCTCCACCATCCTCCTCCACCATCCTCCTCCACCTCCACCTCCACCATCCTCCTCCACCTCCACCATCCTCATACACAATGGCCTGGGGAGAGGGGCTCTGTTATGTGGCAGAACGTGATCCGCGGGCAGGGAAAGTTGTCATTCAGTAAGCTGGCAACAATTTGGACAGTACTGACCATCCATTCCTGCGTCCTGATTGCCCCCTTTCTTTATCGATTCTGATATATTTGGTCAGTAATGGCATAATGTAAAGACTTCCTCTTATTCAGCACCTCCTATATCTGTGTAGTCTAGTTAGGCAGTCTAGAGGAACGGGTCACAGACCGTTGTGATTTGTACCTTTTTAGTTCTTTTAGTATTCTCTACTCTAAGGGAAGTCATGCAAAATTACAATTATGTATACATGGGGACATTTTATCAAGCAGTGTTTTGGTTAAATTGCAGCTTTTGTGTGGGTTAAAAACAGCCAGATTTATTAAAGATAAACTAGATGGGAAAACTAGCACAAAACACTTCAAATCACCATTCCAGTTTTTAACCGACTATAATTAGTTGTATATATTAAGCTGCAGTTTCATAAACTGATGGAAAATCTTCCAGAAATTATGCAAGAAAAAATAGGATTTTAATTACCTACCGGTAAATCCTTTTCTCTAACGTCCTAGTGGATGCTGGGGACTCCGTAAGGACCATGGGGAATAGAAGGGCTCCGCAGGAGACATGGGCACTTTAAGAAAGAATTTAGATTCTGGTATGCTCTGGCTCCTCCCTCTGTCCCTCCTCCAGACCTCAGTTTGAATCTGTGCCCGGACGAGCTGGGTGCTGTTCAGTGAGCTCTCCTGAGCTTGCTGTAAGAAAGTATTTTGTTAGGTTTTTTATTTTCAGGGAGCTCTGCTGGCAACAGACTCCCTGCATCGTGGGACAGAGGGGAGAGAAGCAGCCCTACTCTCTGAAGATAGGTCCTGCTTCTTAGGCTACTGGACACCATTAGCTCCAGAGGGATCGTACATAGGATCTCACCCTCGTCGTCCGATCCCAGAGCCGCGCCGCCATCCCCCTCGCAGAGCCGGGAGACAGAAGCCGGGTGAGCATAAGAAGCAAGTGACTTCGAAATCGGCGGCAGAAGACTCCAGTCTTCACTGAGGTAGCGCACAGCACTGCAGCTGTGCGCCATTGCTCCCACACACCTCACATACTCTGGTCACTGTGAGGGTGCAGGGGGGGGGCGCCCTGGGCAGCAATTGGGACCTCTTTGGCAAAAGTTTAGCATATATACAGTTGGGCACTGTATATATGTATGAGCCCCCGCCAAGAAAATTTATATTTAAGCGGGACAGAAGCCCGCCGTCGAGGGGGCGGGGCTTCTTCCTCAGCACTCACCAGCGCCATGTTTTTCTCCACAGCACCACTGAGAGGAAGCTCCCCAGCCTCTTCCCTGCAGATACACGGTAGAAGAGGGTAAAAAGAGAGGGGGGGCACATAATTAGGCGCAAAAATCATTCTAAACGGCAGCTACTGGGTTAACATTAAGTTACTGTGTTATTCCTGGGTTAATAGCGCTGGGGTGTGTGCTGGCATACTCTCTCTCTGTCTCTCCAAAGGGCCTTGTGGGGGAATTGTCTTCAGATGAGCATTCCCTGAGTGTGTGGTGTGTCGGTACGTGTGTGTCGACATGTCTGAGGTAATAGGCTCCCCTAAGGAGGAGATGGAGCAAATGTGTGTGAGGGGTGTCTCCGTCGACAACGCCGACACCTGTTTGGATATGTGTAATTAAGTGCTAAGGTGAATTTATTGCACAAAAGATTAGAGAACAGACAGGGAATCTACCCATGTCTGTCCCTATGTCGCAGAGACCTTCAGAGTCTCTCAATGCTCACTATCCAAAATAATAGACACTGATATCGACACGGAGTCTGACTCCAGTGTCGACTACGATAATGCAAAGTTACAGCCAAAATGGCAGGAAAGTATTCAATATATGATCATTGTAATAAAAGATGATTTGCATATCACTAATGACTCATCTGTCCCTGACACAAGGGTACACATGTTTAAGGGGAAGAAAGCTGAGGTAAATTTCCCTCCTCTCATGATGAAAAAGAGCGGGAATCTCCAGAGAAGAGACTGCAGTTTCCCACAAAGAATTCTCAGGGAGTATCCTTCCCCTACTAGGGCCAGGATACGATGGGAATCTTCCCCTAGGGTGTCACGTTTGCCCAAAAGGTAGCCCTGACTTAACAGCTATCCTCAGGGATCCTGCAGATAGCGTGCACATTCTGGTACACTACTCAGAACGGCGATTGTGTCGGCATGGGTTTATAGCGCTGTAGCAGCGTGGACAGGTACCTTATCAGCAGAGATTGAGACCCTAGTATGTGTGTGTGTGTATGTATGTATGTATATATATATATATATATATATATATATATATATATATATATATATATATATATATAATATATATATATATAAGATGCAGTCTTAAGATAGATATATATCTATATCTATCTATCTATCTAACAGGCCCAAAAAGGCATTAGTCTACTGGGTTCTAGAGTCAACGCTATGTCGATTTCTGCTTGACGTGTCCTGTAGATATGCAATGGACAGGTGATGCCGACTTAAGAGGCATATGGAAGGCTGAGGATTGTGTGGAGAAGGGATCTCGGACCTGATCTCCACAGCTATGGCTGGTAATTCTGATCTTTTGCCTTATATTCCTGCACAGCCTAGGAAAGCACGACATTATCAAATGCAGCCTTTCGATCACAAAGGGGTACGGGGTACGTCCTTTCTTGCCAGAAGCAGGGGCAGAGGAAAGAAGCTGCACAACACAGCTAGTTCCCAGGAACAGAAGTCCTCCCCGGCCTCTACAAAATCCACCGCATGTCGCTGGGGCTCCACAGGCGGAGCTAGGCCCGGTGGGGGCACGTCTTCGTAATTTCAGCCACAAGTGGGTTCACTCCCTGTTGGATCCCTGGGCAATATTGTGTCTCAGGGATACTAGCTGGACTTAGAGGAGATGCCCCCTCACCGACGGCCCTGCCGGCTTCTCCCCACAAGAGGGAAATAGTGTTAACTGCAATTCACAAATTGTATCTTCAACAGGTGGTGGTCAAGGTTCCCCTCCTTCAACAAGGAGGGGGTTATTATTCGACCATGTTGTAGTCCCGAAACCGGACGGTTCGGTCAGACCCATATTGAATTTAAAATCCCTGAACATATACCTGAAAGGGTTCAAGTTCAAAATGGAATCGCTAAGAGCGGTCATAGCAAGCCTGAAAGGGGGAGATTTTATGGTGTCTCTGGACATAAAGGATGCATACCTTCATGTCCCCGTTTATCCACCTCATCAGGCGTACCTCAGATTTGCGGTACAGGATTGTCATTACCAATTTCAGACGTTGCCGTTTGGTCTCTCCACGGCCCCGAGAATCTTCACCAAGGTAATGGCGGAAATGATGGTGCTCCTGCGGAAGCAAGGTGTCACAATTATCCCATACTGGGACGATCTCCTCATAAAAGCGAGATCAAGAGAGCAGTTGCTGAACAGCGTATCACTTTCTCTGGAAGTGTAACGACAACACGGCTGGATTCTAAATATTCCAAAGTCGCAGTTGGTTTCTACGGCTCATCTGCCTTTCCTAGGCATGATTCTAGACAAAAGGGTTTATCTCCCGATAGAGAGAGCTCATTAGCTCATGACACTGGTCAGGAACCTATTAAAACCAAAACAGGTGTCAGTGCATCACTGCAGTCGAGTCCTGGGAAGGATGGTGGCATCACACGAGGCCATTCCCTTCGGCAGGTTCCATGCGAGGACCTTTCAATGGGACTTGCTGGACAAGTGGTCCGGATCACATCTACAGATGCATCGGTTAATCACCCTATCCCCCAGGGCCAGGGTGTCTCTTCTGTGGTGGCTGCAGAGTGCTCATCTTCTCGAGGGCCGCAGATTCGGCATTCAGGACTGGATCCTGGTGACCACGGATGCAAGCCTCCGAGGGTGGGGAGCAGTCACACAGGGGAAAAAAGTTCCAAGCTCTGTGGGTAAGTCAGGAGACTTGCCTTCACATCAGCATCCTGGAACTAAGGGCCGTATACAACGCCCTACGTCAAGCGAAGACCCTGCGTCGCGACCAACCGGTTCTGATTCAGTCAGAAGCCACCAGAATTCTTCGCTGGGCGGAGAATCACGTAAGCGCACTGTCAGCAGTGTTCATCCCGGGAGTGGACAACTGGGAAGCAGACTTCCTCAGCAGGCACGACCTCCACCCGGGAGAGTGGGGACTTCATCAAGAAGTCTTCACACAGATTGCAAGTCGGTGGGAACTGCCACAGGTGGATATGATGGCATCCCGCCTCAACAAAAAGCTACAGAGGTATTGCGCCAGGTCATGAGACCCTCAGGTGATAGCTGTGGACGCACTGGTGACACCGTGGGTGTTCCAGTCGGTCTATTTATTTCCTCCTCTTCCTCTCATACCCAAGGTGCTGAGGATAATAAGAAAAAGAGGAGTGAGAACAATCCTCATTGTTCCAGATTGGCCACGAAGGACCTGGTATCCAGATCTGCAAGAAATGCTCACAGAGGACCCGTGGCCTCTTCCTCTAAGACAGGACCTGTTGCAACAGGGGCCCTGTCTGTTCCAAGACTTACCGCGGCTGCGTTTGACGGCATGGCAGTTGAACGCCAGATCCTAGCAGAAAAGGGCATTCCGGACGAGGTCATTCCTACGCGGATAAAGGCTAGGAAGGACGTGACAGCTAAACATTATCACCGTATATGGCGAAAATATGTTTCTTGGTGTGAGGCCAGGAATGCTCCTACAGAGGAATTCCAGCTGGGCCGTTTCCTTCACTTCCTACAGTCGGGAGTGAATTTGGGCCTAAAATTGGGTTCCATTAAGGTCCAGATTTCGGCCCTATCCATTTTCTTTCGAAAAGAGTTGGCTTCTCTACCAGAAGTTCAGACGTTTGTAAGGGAGTGCTGCATTTTCAGCCTCCTTTTGTGCCTCCAGTGGCACCTTGGGATCTTAACGTGGTGTTAAGTTTCCTGAAATCACACTGGTTTGAACCACTTAAAATGGTGGAGTTAAAATATCTCACGTGGAAAGTGGTCATGCTATTAGCCTTGGCTTAGGCTAGGCGTGTGTCAGAATTAGCGGCTTTGTCACATAAAAGCCCCTATCTTGTTTTCCATATGGATAGAGCAGAATTGCGGACCTGTCCACAATTTCTGTCAAAAGTGGTGTCATCTTTTCATATGAACCAACCTATTGTGGTGCCTGTGGCTACTCGTGACTTGGAGGATTCCGAGTTACTGGATGTGGTCAGGGCTTTGAAGGTTTATGTAGCCAGAACGGCTAGAGTCAGGAAACGGAGTCACTGTTTCTCCTGTATGCATCCAACAAGCTGGGTGCTTCTGCTTCAAAGCAAACTATTGCTCGCTGGATCTGTAACACGATTCAGCAGGCTCATTCTGCGACTGGATTGCCGCTGCCAAAATCAGTTAAAGCCCATTCCACTAGGAAGGTGGGCTCTTCTTGGGCGGCTGCCCGAGGGGTCTCGGCATTACAACTATGCCGAGCTGCTACTTGGTCAGGTTCAAACACTTTTGCAAAGTTCTACAAGTTTGATACCCTGGCTGAGGAGGACCTCATGAGAGTTTGCTCATTCGGTGCTGCAGAGTCGTCCGCACTCTCCCGCCCATTTGGGAGCTTTGGTATAATCCCCATGGTCCTTACGGAGTCCCCAGCATCCACTAGGACGTTAGAGAAAATAAGATTTTACTTACCGGTAAATCTATTTCTCGTAGTCCGTAGTGGATGCTGGGCGCCCGTCCCAAGTGCGGACTTTTTCTGCAATACTTGTATATAGTTATTGCTGCAATAAGGGCTATGTTATTGTTGCATCAGGGTTGAACTGATGCTCTGTTGTTGTTCATACTGTTGACTGGGTAAGTTTATCACAAGTTATACGGTGTGATTGGTGTGGCTGGTATGAGTCTTGCCCTGGATTTCCAAAATCCTTTCCTTGTACTGTCAGCTCTTCCCGGCACAGTTTCTCTAACTGAGGTCTGGAGGAGGGACATAGAGGGAGGAGCCAGAGCACACCAGAATCTAAATTCTTTCTTAAAGTGCCCATGTCTCCTGCGGAGCCCGTCTATTCCCCATGGTCCTTACGGAGTCCCCAGCATCCACTACGGACTACGAGAAATAGATTTACCGGTAAGTAAAATCTTAATTTCTCGTAGTCCATAAGGGATATTGGGGGAATCTAGTACGATGGGGTATAAACGGGGTCCAAAGGAGTTAGTGCACTTTAAATTTCTTCAACTGGATGTGTTGGCTCCTCCCCTCTATGCCCAATCCCACAGGCAGTTACAGGTAAAAATGTGCCCGATGGAGAGAGGACATGTATGAGAGAAGGAATACGATAACAAAGAGTGGTGAGATTTACACACCAGCACACCACCAACATATAACAACCAGCAACAGCTAAACAGGTAACCACACAACAGAGAACCTGTAGAAAAGTCAACGCACTGAGGCGGGCGCTCAATATCCCTTATGGACTACGAGAAAAGGATTTACTGGTAGGTAATTAAAATCCTATTTTCTCTAGCATCCATAAGGGATATTGGGGGAAACTAGTACGATGGGGACATCCCAAAACTTCCAGAAATTGCGGAGACTGCTGCAGCACCGTCTGCCCAAACTGGGAATCCTCTTTGGCCAGGGTATCAAACTTGTAGAACTTCACAAAAGTGTTCTTCGACGACCAGGTAGCAGCTCGGCATAGTTGCAAGGCCTAGACTCCACGGGCAGCCGCCCAAGAAGAACCCACTGATCTCGTAGAGTGGGCCTTCAGAGACTTAGGAACAGGTAAGGCGGCCGGCACATAGGCCTGTTGAATAGTAAGCCTAATCCAACGAGCAGTGGACTGCTTTGAAGCAGGACAACCCTTTTTCTGTGCATTATAGAGCACAAACAAAGAATCCGTCTTTCTGATCCGAGCCGTTCTCTCGACATAGATCTTCAAGGCTCGCAGCACATCCAATGCCTCCAGAGGAGCAGAAGCGCCAGAACTGGATGGAATCGCAAGAGGCTGATTCAAGTGAAACGCAGAGACATCCTTAGGCAGGAACTGCTGCCTGGTCCGGAGCTCCGCTCTATCCTCATAAAAGACTGAGTAAGAACTTTACACGACAAGGCCCCCAATTCTGAGACACGTCGAGCAGAAGCCAGGGCCAGTAACATCAGTCTTCCACGTGAGGTACTTGTCTTCTACCATCATCAGAGGTTCAAACCAGGAGGACTGTAGAAAATCCAATGCTACATCCAAATCCCAGGGAACCCCTTGCAAGAAGGTCTGAACTTCTGGCAACACTGCCAATTTCTTCTGGAAGAAAATGGAGAGGGCTGAAATCTGGTCCTTAATGGAACCCAGACGTAAGCCCTTATCCACACCAGCCAGCAGGAAACGTAAGAAGCGTCCCAAGTGAAACTCAGCAGGCGGATACGTGCGTTCCTCGCACCAAGAGATAAATCTCCTCCACATATGATGATAGTGTTTTTGACGGACATGTTCAGAAGATCTTCGTACCACGCCCTCCGAGGCCAATCTGGGCCAATCAGAATTGCCTGGACTCTTTGAATCCTGATTCGCTTTAGCACCCTTGGGAGCAACGGAATCGGAGGAAACTGGTAGACCAGCCGGTAAGGCGAAGCCAGTGCATCCACTGCCCTCGCCCGAGGGTCCCTGGTCCGTGAGCAATACCAGGGAAGTTTCTTGTTGAGACGAGAAGCCATCATGTCTATTTGTGGGCAACCCCACCGGTCCATCTACTGAAACACCAGATGGTGGAGCCCCTACTACCCTGGGTGGAGATTGTGACGACTCGGGAAGTCCGCCTCCCAGGTGTCCACACCCGGAATGAAGATTGCTGACATTGCTCTTGCATTTTTTTCCTCCCAGAGGAGTATCTTTGACACCTCTCGCATGCAGGCTCTGCTTTTTGTCCCTCCTTGTCGATTGATATACGACACTGCCGTGACGTTGTCAGACTGTACCTGGATCATGTAATCCTTGAGCAGAGGCCTGAAGCAGAGCATTGTAGATCGCCCGAAGTTCCAGAATGTTGATCAGAAGGAGGGCTTGGTGGGCATACCACCTGCCCTGGAACTGCGCCCCTTGGGTGACAGCTCACCATCCCCGTAGACTTGCATCTGTCCTGAGGAGGGTCCAATCCTGGATCCTGAAACACTGGCCTTCCAGGAGATTGGATGACTGTAGCCACCACAGAAGGGAAATCCTGGCCTGAGGTGACAGCCGAATCATCTGGTGCATCTGTGGATGCGATCTGGACCACTTGCTCAGGAGATCCAATTGAAATGTTCTGGCATGGAACCTCCCATACTAGATCACCTCGTATGAGGCAACCATCTTTCCCAACAATCATATGCAAAGGCGGAAGGACACTCGAGTAGGTCGGAGCACCAAGTGGACCATCTCCTGAAGTGTTTTCGCCTTGTCCTCTGGTATAAACACCTTCTGGACCACAGTATCCAGCAACATTCCCAGAAACAGGAGCCTCTGAGTTGGCTCCAGGTGGGACTTCTGTAAGTTGAGGATCCACCCATGGTCTGACAGAAAATGGATAGTGCGGTCGATATGGAGCAACAAAAGCTCCTTGGATCATGCTTTTATCAGAAGATTGTCCGGATAAGGGATAACATTGACCCCCTGGACCCGGAGTTGAAACATCTCCGCCATCACTTTTGTGAATATCCTTGGGGCAGTGGACAGGCCGAAGGGCAGTGACTGGAATGGGAAGTTATTGTCCAGCAGGGCAAACCGCAGGTACGCCTGATGAGGCAGCGAAATCGGAATATGGAGATAGGAGTCCTTGATATCCAAGGAGACCATGCATTTCTGCTCTTCCAGGCCTGCAATCTCTGCTCGCAGGGATTCCATCTTGAACTTGAACACCTTCAAATAAGGATTCAAGGATTTTAGATTCAAAATGGGTCTGAACGAACCGTCCGGTTTTGGCACCACAAACGGGTTTGAGTAAAACTTTGCCGCGGTATTGGTACTGGAACAATGACGTGGGACTGGACCAACTTTCGGATGACCTGTTGCAATGTAACTTGCATATCCTCCAAAGTTGGTAAGCTTGATTTGAAAAATCGTTGGGCAGGAGTACTGTCGAACTGCAGATTGTAGCCCTGAGAAACGAGATCTGACCCAGGTATCCTGACAAGAAGTTTCCCAGAAGCTGCTGAAGTGACGCAGTCGAGCTCCCACCGCTAGATCCCCCCGGGGTGGGTGGGCACCGTCATGTTGAAGCCTTAGTGGAAGCAATACCAGTGGACTGTTCCTGAGAGCTGATGCGTGCAGGTTTTCTGGACTTGCTTCAGGTGCCTCTATTCACTTTGGAGGCACCTCTGGCCTTAGTTCGAAATCTGTTATACCGTTATACCGAAAGGACTTGACAGACTGCTCCGGATAGGAGCGTCTCGCCGGTGGGTCCCCAGAGGGGTGAAACATGACTTTCTCAGCCGTAACTTTGGAAATCCAGGTATCCAATTCAACCCCAAAGAGCCATTCCCCTGAAAAGGGGAGGGATTCCATACTACGTTTAGATTGTGTCCACAACCATAAGGCACTGCGAGACGACACTGCTATGGCAGAAGTCCAAGCATTAATGTTCCCCATCTCCTTGAGTGAATCACAGAGGACACGTGTAGTGTCCCAAATGTATTTTAGGAGGGTTACCATAGTAACTAAGGGCATATCCCCGAGATTCCCCCCTGAATTTGAGTGGCCCAGGAATGTATGGCATGGGTCATCCAGCAACCCGCAATGACCGGCACACAATTTTCGACTTTCAGGAGTAGATGATTAAAGTGCGCAAAAACCTTTTGGACACAAGTCAGTAGACAAACTGATATCTGCTGCACATGTGCAGACAAACAGTGGCAGTTGCTCTATCATTCCTGGAGATAATTATAGATCAGGTGCTAGAAAGGGGGAGGGGTCACAGACAAACAGCAGACAGAGAGGGAGGGTGCTCTCCCCTCCCCAAGCCCCCCTTCACCCTCTGCTTGGATTCCCCCAGCACACTAAAAAATTCCCTGTAACCATGCCTGAACCTGATAAAGGCTCCTACTAAAACACATCCAGACAAAGAGCTAACTTACCCGGGAGAGCCACCCCCAGGAACTCCCATTAGCATTACAAGGAACAGGAATGATGGAACAACTGCCACTGTCTGCATGTGTGAGAGAGGCATTGAATGGGAGCAGTATTTGGAAGGCATGCTGGGCAGATGTATTAACCTGGAGAAGGCATAAGGAAGTGATAAACCAGTGTGATGTGCAAGGTGATAAAGGCATCAGCCAATCAGATCCTAACTGTTCATTTACATATTGGAGCTGATTGGCTGGTGCCTTTATCACCTTGCACATATCACTGGTTTATCACTTCCTTATGCCTTCTGCAGGTTAATACATCTGCCCCGCTGTTCCCAGTAATGCTAATTGGAGATCCTGGGGGTAGCTTCCGGGTAAGTTATCTCTCTCTCTCTCTCTCTCTCTCTCTCTCTCTCTCTCTCTCTCTCTCTCTCTCTCTCTCTCTCTCTCTCTCTCTCTCTCTCTCTCTCTCTCTCTCTCTCTCTCTCTCTCTCTCTCTCGATGTGTTTTAGTATGAGCCTTTATCATGAGGCCTAACTGTAGACAAATCACATATCCCTATGTGGGCACTGCTATTATGTAGTGTTAGGACTGCACTCTAAAGACATTAGATGGGTTTGCACTGGCTCCTCCCTCTATGCCCCTCCTCCAGACCTCAGTTAGATCCTGTGCCCAGAGGAGACTGGGTGCACTGCAGGGGAACTCTACGGAGTTTCTCTGAAAAAAGACTTTTTGTTAGGTTTTTTATTTTCAGGGAGCACTGCTGGCAACAGGCTCCCCTGCATCGTGGGACTGAGGGGAGAGAAGCAGACCTACTTAAATGATAGGCACTGCTTCTTAGGCTACTGGACACCATTAGCTCCAGAGGGTCGGAACACAGATCTCACCCTTGCCGTTCGTCCCGGAGCCGCGCCGCCGTCCTCCTCACAGAGCCGGAAGATAGAAGCCGGGTGAGTATGAGAAGATAGAAGACTTCAAAGGCGGCAGAAGACTTACCGCTGCACGCCATTGCTCCCAACACACACACACACTGGCGGCACTGTATGGGTGCAGGGCGCAGGGGGGGCGCCCTGGGCAGCAATTATTAACCCTCTAGGGACACTGGCATAGTTAAATACTGCGGAGGCAGTATATTGCAAAAAACCCTGCCAGGATAAAGATATGAGCGGGATCGAAGGCCGCCGGTAAGGGGGCGGAGCTTGATTCCTCAGCACTAACCAGTGCCATTTTTCTCCACAGCACGCTGCAGAGAAGCTGGCTCCCCGGACTCCCCTGCTGAACACAAGTACAGAGGGCAAAAAAAAAGAGAAGGGGGGGAACATTTATTTGGCGCAGTGAGTATATTTATAAAAGCGCTGTACTGACTGGGATTTTATTCCGGTGGCGCTGGGTGTGTGCTGGCATATTCTCTCTCTCTCTCTCTCTCTCTCTCTCTCTCTCTCTGTCTCTCCAAAGGGCCTTATTGGGGGACTGTCATATATATATATATATATATATATATATATATATATATATATATATATTTCCTGTGTGTGTCGGCATGTCTGAAGCGGAAGGCTCATCTAAGGAGGAGGTGGAGCAGATGATTGTGGTGTCTCCGTCGGCGTCGCCGGCACCTGATTGGCTGGATATGTTGAATGTTTTAAATGCAAATGTGTCTCTATTACATAAGAGAATGGACAAAGCAGAGTCCAGAGAAAAGACAGGGAGTCAATCCATGGCTTTGGCTGTATCACAAGGCCCTCCAGGGTCTCAGAAACGTCCCCTGTCCCAAGTAGCAGACACTGATACCGACACAGATTCTGACTCCAGTGTCGACTACGATGATGCGAGGTTACACCCAAGGGTGGCCAAAAGTATTCATTATTTGAAAAGGCTTGGGAAACTCCAGACAAGAAACTGCAGATTCCCAAGAGAAGTCTTATGGCGTATCCTTTCCCTGCACAGGACAGGTTACGGTGGGAATACTCGCCCAGGGTGGACAAGGCTTTAACGCGCTTGTCCAAAAAGGTGACGCTACCGTCTCCAGACACGGCAGCCTCAAGGATCCTGCTGATCACTGACAGGAAACTACCTTAAAATCAATTTATGCACATACGGGTGCTTTGCTCAGACCGGCAATAGCGTCGGCTTGGGTTTGTAGCGCTGTAGCAGCTTGGGCAGATACCTTGTCATCTGACATTGATACCCTAGATAGGGATAGCATTTTATTGACCTTAGGTCACATTAAAGACGCAGTCTTATATATGAGAGACGCTTTGAGAGACGTTGGGCTGTTAGGTTCGAGAGCCAACGCCATGGCGATTTCTGCTAGGCGAGCCCTGTGGACCCGCCAATGGACGGGTGATGCCGACTCAAAGAGACATATGGAAGTTTTGCCTTACAAGGGTGAGGTTTTATTTGGGGAAGGTCTCGTGGACCTGGTTTCCACAGCTACCGTGGGTAAATCTACTTTTTTACCTTATGTTCCCCCACAGCAAAAGAAAACACCACAATATCAGATGCAGTCCTTTCGGTTGCATAAGTCCAGAAGAGGTCGGGGCTCTTCCTTCCTCGCCAGAGGTAAGGGTAGAGGGAAAAGAATGCCTGCTACGGCTAGTTCCCAGGAGCAGAAGTCCTCCCCGGCTTCTACTAAATCCACCGCATGACGCTTGGGCTCCACTGAGGGAGTCCGCGCCGGTGGGGGCACGTCTTCGACTCTTCAGCCACGTCTGGGTTCAGTCAGACGTGGATCTTTGGGCGATGGAAATTGTATCCCAAGGCTACAAGCTGGAATTCGAAGACGTGCTGCTCCCCCAGAAAGGGAGATAGTTTTAGCTGCAATTCAAAAACTGTGTCAACAACAAGTGATTGTCAAGGTACCCCTAGTTCAACAGGTGAAGGGGTACTATTCAACCCTGTTTGTGGTCACGAAACCGGATGGCTCGGTCAGACCCATTCTAAATCTAAAATCCCTAAACCTGTACTTGAAAAAGTTCAAATTCAAGATGGAATCGCACCGGGCAGTTATCTCCAGCCTGGAAGGGGGGGGATTTTATGGTGTCACTAGACATAAAGGATGCATACCTTCATGTCCCCATATATCCCCCTCATCAGGCATACCTGAGATTCGCTGTACAGGACTGTCATTACCAGTTTCAGATGTTGCCGTTTGGGCTTTCTACGGCCCCGAGGATTTTCACCAAGGTAATGGCGGAAATGATGGTGCTCCTGCGCAGGCAGGGAGTCACAATTATCCCGTACTTGGACGATCTCCTGATAAAAGCAAGATCGAGAGATCAATTGCAGAAAAGTGTGTCGCTCTCCCTGAGAGTGCTGCAGCAGCATGGCTGGATTCTAAATCTACCAAAGTCACAGTTGATTCCAACGACTCGGCTATCTTTCTTAGGCATGATTCTGGACACGGAACAAAAGAGTTTTTCTCCCGATGAAAAAAGCCCAGGAACTCCAGAACATGGTCATAGACCTGTTGAAACCGAAAAAAGTGTCAGTCCATCAATGCACTCGAGTACTGTGAAAAATGGTGGCGACCTACGAGGCCATCCCCTTCGGCAGGTTCCATGCGAGGACGTTTCAGTGGGACCTTCTGGACAAGTGGTCGGGGTCCCATCTACAAATACATCAGAAAATAAGCCTGTCCCCCAGGGCCAGGGTGTCTCTCCTGTGGTGGCTGCAGAGTGCTCACCTTCTCGAAGGTCGCAGGTTCGGCATTCAAGACTGGGTTCTGGTGACCACGGACGCGAGCCTCCGAGGATGGGGAGCAGTCACACAAGGAAGAAATTTTCAGGGACTATGGTCAAGACAGGAGGCTTGTCTACACATCAACGTACTGGAATTGAGTGCAATATACATTGGCCTACGACAAGCGGAGAATCTTCTTTGCGACCTACCGGTTCTGATTCAATCAGACAACGTCACAGCTGTGGCTCATGTAAACAGTCAAGGCGGGACGAGGAAGAGAGTGGCAATGGCAGAAGCCACCAGGATTCTTCGCTGGGCGGAAAATCACGCAAGCGCTCTGTCAGCAGTCTTCATTCCGGGAGTGGACAACTGGGAAGCAGACTTCCTCAGCAGACACGATCTCCATCCAGGAGAGTGGGGACTTCATCAAGAAGTTTTTGCAGAGATAACAAGTCAGTGGGGTCTTCCACAAATAGACATGATGGCGTCACGCCTCAACAAGAAGCTGCAGAGGTATTGTGCCAGGTCAAGGGACCCTCAGGCAGTAGCGGTGGACGCCCTGGTCTATGTGTTCCCTCCTCTTCCGCTCATCTCAAAAATACTGAGAATCATAAGACAAAAAAGAGTGCAGACAATACTCATTGTTCCGGATTGGCCTCGAAGGGCCTGATATTCAGATCTTCAGGAAATGCTCACAGAAGATCCTTGGCCTCTTCCTCTCTGGGAAGACCTATTGCAGCAGGGGCCCTGCGTGTTCCAAGACTTACCGCGGTTACGTTTGACGGCAGGGCGGTTGAACACCAAATCCTAGTGGGGAAAGGTATTCCGGAGTAAGTCATCCCTACTCTGATTAAGGCTAGGAAGGAGGTGACGGCGAAACATTATCACCG
Organism: Pseudophryne corroboree; assembly: GCF_028390025.1. NCBI lineage: Eukaryota > Metazoa > Chordata > Amphibia > Anura > Myobatrachidae > Pseudophryne > Pseudophryne corroboree. The sequence goes on from NC_086445.1 coordinate 472,063,674, forward strand.
CATCTGGAGGAAGTATGTATCTTGGCGTGAAGCCAAGAATGCTCCTACGGAAGATTTCCATCTGGGTAGTTTTCTCCACTTTCTACAGACAGGAGTGGATATGATCCTAAAGTTAGGCTCCATTAAGGTACAGATTTCGGCCCTATCAATTTTCTTTCAGAAGGAATTGGCTTCTCTCCCAGAAGTCTAGACGTTTGTAAAGGGAGTGCTGCACATCCAGCCTCCTTTTGTGCCCCCAGTGGCACCATGGGACCTTAACGTGGTGTTACAGTTCCTAAAATCTCATTGGTTTGAGCCTCTTCAAACGGTGTATTTAAAATTTCTCACTTGGAAGATGGTCATGTTGTTGGCCTTGGCATCTGCACGGCGGGTGTCCGAATTGGCGGCTTTGTCTCACAAGAGCCCCTATCTGATTTTCCATGTGGATAGAGCAGAATTAAGGACTCGTCCTCAATTTTTGCCTAAGGTGGTTTCATCTTTTCATATGAACCAACCTATCGTGGTGCCTGTGGCTACGGGTGACTTGGAGGATTCCAAGTCCCTTGATGTAGTCAGGGCCTTAAAAATTTATGTAGCCAGGACGGCTCGAGTTAGGAAAACAGAGGCACTGTTTGTCCTGTATGCAGCCAACAAGCTTGGCGCTCCTGCTTCTAAACAGACTATTGCTCGCTGGATCTGTAACACGATTCAGCAGGCTCATTCTACGGCTGGATTGCCGTTACCAAATTCGGTAAAGGCCCATTCCACTAGGAAGGTGGGCTCTTCTTGGGCGGCTGCCCGAGGCTTCTCGGCATAACAGCTTTGCCGAGCGGGGACTTGGTCGGGTTCAAACACTTTTGCTAAATTCTACAAGTTTGATACCTTGGCTGAGGAGGACCTCATGTTTGCTCAATCTGTGCTACAGAGTCATCCGCACTCTCCCGCCCGGTCTGGAGCTTTGGTATAATCCCCATGGTCCTTACGGAGTCCCCAGCATCCTCTAGGACGTAAGAGAAAATAAGATTTTAAACCTACCGGTAAATCTTTTTCTCCTAGTCCGTAGAGGATGCTGGGTTCCCGTCCCAGTGTGGACTAAATTCTGCAAGACTTGTATATAGTTATTGCTTACATAAGGGTTATGTTACAGTTTTGATCAGTCTCGGGCTGATGCGGTTTTGTTTCATACTGTTAACTGGTTCGTATGTTCCAAGTTGTACGGTGTGGATGGTGTGGGCTGGTATGTATCTTGCCCTTAGATTAACAAAAATCCTTTCCTCGTACTGTCTGTCTCCTCTGGGCACAGTTCTCTAACTGAGGTCTGGAGGAGGGGCATAGAGGGAGGAGCCAGTGCACACCCATGTAAAGTCATTAGAGTGCCCATGTCTCCTGCGGAGCCCGTCTATACCACATGGTCCTTACGGAGTCCCCAGCATCCTCTGCGGACTAGGAGAAAAAGATTTACCGTTAGGTTTAAAATCTTATTTTTTTTTAGTGTGCTGGGGGGATAATCTGCTGCACATGTGTAAGTGTTGTACAATAGCTCCCAAAACTCTTGAATGAATATAACATATGTCTCCAAATTTATTGACGTACATCAACTGTAAAAAAACATAAAGGCATGTATTTTAAAATTCTATGAATATCACAAATGTTCTTAAAATATTAAGAAATTATATTACTGCTGGCACAGATAAAAAGCTAAATATAATAGTATGATGATTATACGTTTCAGTATACAGTGCATCCGAAAAGAATTCACAGCACTCCACTTTTCCCACATTTTGTTATGTTACAGCCTTATTCCATAATGGAATAAATTCATTTTTCCCTCAAAATTCTATACACAACACCCCATAATGACAACGTGAAAAAAAGTTTTTTTTAAATTTTTGCAAATTTATTAAAAATAAACTAAGAAATCACATGTACATAAGTATTCACAGCCTTTGCTCAATACTTTGTTGATGCACCTTTTGCAGCAATTACAGCCTCAAGTCTTTTTGAATATGATGCCACAAGCTTGGCACACCTATCTTTGGACAGTTTCGCCCATTCCTCTTTGCAGCACCTCTCAAGCTTCATCAAGTTGGATGGGATGCATCGGTGCACAGCCATTTTCAGATCTCTCCAGAGATGCTCAATCGGATTCAAGTCTGGGTCTGGCTTGGGTCACTCAAGGACATTCACAGAGCTGTCCTGAAGCCACTCCTTTGATATCTTGGCTCTGTGCTTAGGGTCATTGTCCTGCTGAAAGATGAACCGTCGCCCTAGTCTGAGGTCAAGAGCGCTCTGGATCAGGTTTTCATCCAGGATGTCTCTGTACATTGCAGCATTCATCTTTCCCTCTATCCTGACTAGTCTCTCAGTTCCTGCCGCTGATAAACATCCCCACAGCATGATGCTGCCACCACCATGCTTCACTGTAGGGATGGTATTGGCCTGGTGATGAGCGGTGCCTGGTTTCCTCCAAATATGACGCCTGGCATTCACGCCAAAGAGTTCAATCTTTGTCTCATCAGACCAGAGAATTTTGTTTCTCATGGTCTGAGTGTCCTTCAAGTGCATTTTGGCAAACGCCAGGTAGGCTGCCATGTGCATTTTACTAAGGAGTTGCTTCCATCTGGCCATTCTACCATACAGGCCTGATTGGTGGATTGCTGCAGAGATTGTTGTCTTTCTGGAAGGTTCACCTCTCTCCACAGAGGAATGCTGTATCTCTGACAGAGTGACCATCGGGTTCTTGGTCACCTCCCTGACTAGGGCTCTTCTTCCCCGATCGCTCAGTTTAGATGGCTGGCCTGCTCTAGGAAGAGTCCCTGTGGTTCCGAACTTCTTCCATTTAAGGATGATGAAGGCCACTCTGCTCATTGGGACTTTCAAAGCAGCAGATATTTTTCTGTACCCTTCCCCAGATTTGTGCCTCGAGACAATCCTGTCTCTGAGGTCTACAGACCATTCCTTTGACTTCATGCTTAGTTTGTGCTCAGATATGCACTCTGAAGTGTGAGACCTTATATAGACAGGTGTGTGCCTTTCGAAATCCTGTCCTATCAACTGAATTTACCACAGGTGGACTCCAATTATGCTGTAGGAACATCTCAAGGATGATCAGTGGAAACAGGATGTATATGTGATTTCTTGTGTTTTTTTTATTTTTAATAAATTATCAAAAATCTCAAAAAACAACTCTTTTCACGTTGTCATTATGGGGCATTGTATGTAGAATTTTGAGGGGAAAAATGAATTCATTCTATTAAGGCAGAGATTTTCAACCTTTTAGAACTCACGGCACACTGAACAAGATTTAAATATCGTCAAGGCACACTCAAATATAATGGTGATGCATGGTGCAGTTGCGTGTCCTAGGATATCATGTTGCAGCTTCTCCATAGTTAACACCTGAGCCACATCTGAGAAAGCCAGAAGAGCCCGGGCCCAAAATTAGAACTGGCTCTGCAACCATAAAACCCACCAGTACTGATTGTTCCAGGGCCCCAGTAGCGGCAAAACACTGACTGGTCTGGCTCCGCGTCTATGGCGGCACACCTGGAGACTGCTCAGGGCACACTAGTTGAAAAACACTGTATTAAGGAATAACGCTGTAACATAACAAAATGTGCAAAAAGTGAAGCGCTGTGAATACTTTCGGATATACTGTATGTGTCCTAACAAAGAATACTGGAGAATGAGTAAGTTCCTTATAATTCAGCACAGTATCACACAGTATCACCTGTATGCTTTCAACAGACAATGATGGAGAGGTACTTTGATAGGTACTGCGCTCACTAGTGCAGATACATAGTCCACCCCTGGAGAGGGGTGGTCTTCAGTTTGCTGGCTGATGGGATCCCGGCGCACAGTATACCGGCGCCGGAATCCTGACATCCGGCATAAGACACCTTTTCTCCCTCTTGGGGGTCAACGACCCCCTGGAGGGAGAATAGATAGCTTGGCGCTGCGAGCGCAAGCTGTCTGTATGCCGGCCTGTTCTTCGGTCACCAACGTGGACTCTATACGCTGTCTGTTGGTAAGCAGGAACTGTGTGTGTCTCCGTATCTGTGGTTGTTGATATGGGCTTTCCCATTTATAGCTATTTGAATGATTGTCCAGTGCACTTGGCAAGAGTGCATATGTGAGTGCCCCTTATGGTGTGTACACACGGGGAGATATTTTCTTACGATTTTGACTATATAGTCAAAATCGTAATAAAAGTTAGTGCAGATCGCAAGGTAAAAAAGTCAACTTGCGATCCTGTTTCGATGCCAATGCGCGGTCGGCATCGCAAGCCTAGATGGACTGTGCAGGCAAGTCAATTTTGACTATATCATAGAAGGAGTGGTCTTCAGTATGCCGACTGACTGGATCCCGGCGCACAGTATACCGGCGCCGGAATCCCGACAGCCGGCATACCGACACTTATTCTCCCTCGTGGGGGTCCACGACCCCCCTGGAGGAAGAATAAAATAGCGTGGCGCGCCACCGTGCCTGTAGCGTGGCGAGCGCAGCGAGCCCGCAAGGGGCTCATTTGCGCTCGCCACACTGTGTTAAGCCGGCGGTCGGGCTCCCGGCGCCGGTATGCTGGTCGCCGGGAGCCCGACCGCCGGCATACCATACTGAACCCCATAGAAGAGAGAGTCAAAATTGACACATAGTCAGTATCACAAGCACACTCATTATGTGTTTGTGATGCCGACCTAGCCCCTGTCGCATAGTGAGAATCGGGCATAGCCTGAATCTCACCGTGTGTATGGGCCTTTACCCTCTCTACCTTCTGTGATCTCCTGCTTGGAGAGGAAGAAGATGGAGCAAGCAGACTCCTTTTAGGCAGATTCTTAGTTGAGCTGTTGGACTGGCTTTCATCCGTAGCAGCCTTTTTGCAGACAAAGTGCTTCTCCTGCAAATAATTAGCTGTATCCACTCATGAATGGGGAGTCCACAATTAGTATACTGTCTGATGTACTGTATAAAAAAAAAAAAAAGTGCCTTGCCAAAGTGATGTACGCTTTTGCTTTAAAGCATTTCAGTGCGTGGTGCACCTTTGTCAGAAGCAAACACATTTCTGTTCACTACTAAATGCAATACCTGTCAAGCTGTGTTCCTCCTAATTGTTGCAAACTAGAAATTAGATGACACTGAAGAAATGTCAATATGGTTGTAATCTTTGGGGGGAAAAGTAACCCTTTTTTATTCAATAATAAAAACTGTGTAGATTGAGTGAATGTACAACACAGAAGTGAAGGATACGAACAGTCAACACTCTAGTGCCCTAGTGATTAGACAATAGAGTAAGTTGCAAAGTAATCTAGCTGAGTCACTGGATATGTTGAATACACATGTACTCAGATTGTGTGTCCTAGCATGTCAAACATTTACAGGTACTGCAGGGAATTTCCAGTTGTCGAAAACTGCCCCTCTTCCCCAAATACACTATAGAAGTTGATTAGGAGAACCAGATGGTTCTAGGGGAAAGTGAAACCAGGGTCACAGATAGTAACTGTATTTGTGCTCCGCCTCTGATCTTCTTGTGGATGTTACTATCACAAAGCCAAGAAGAGGTGTGGTAAAGAAATATACTGGCAGTTCAAGGAAGCTACAGTACTAGGTACAAGGAATAGAAGACTGGGGAAAGCACTGATTAAACTGTAATTTAGCCACGTTATTGTTTTTATTGGTTTTCTTAAGCTTTAAGTTCTGTATTTAGTTTTCTTTTTTTGTTTGTTTTCTTACCGCATTTGCTGTCAGTTGGAGATGAATTATACGTTGCTCTCTTCTGACTCATATGTCTTGAAGTATTTCCTGTTCCTCCACAGTTTATAATAATTATAGTTATACATAACTTCATTTTCCAATGGTTTGTTTACATTGTTACAGTAACATTACCTTTGCATTCTCCATTTCAATGTTTACTATTGTTATAAGTTATCCCAATACAAAGTTCCTTTTAGTTGCAGTTGCAGATTTTACACATGGGGCTAGTGTTTGAAACACCCAGACTGCGAGCAGTTCAAGGTTGTAATGATATAAGATCCTGATGCGCATACCTCCTACCTTTTTGGAGCTTGATGTTGGACAGTGCTTGATGTCTGACAGGGGTCACGCCCAGGATACTGTCGTGGTGGATGTTTGTCTCCCTGTGTTAATAGTCACTCAGCTGCAGTTTCCTTTAGTTTTGTGTGTTCCCCCATTTGTGTGTGTTTTCTGACACCAATTGAGGTGCTCCTAGGAAAGAACGCACCGAAGGGGGAACAAACGCAGATCTACAGGAATCTGCAGCTCAGCGACTATTAACACAAGGAGCCAAGTATCCACCCTGCACGGACTATGTGCCGCACTATAATATATAATATAAAGTATATGCCGCGACCTTCGGCTAAGTCCTGTCAGAGTAGTGCTAATCCCCTTCATTGTTGCGATAAATAAATGACAAGCAAAGTATGCAGACAGGCCTATATTTTAACTGCAGATTACATTATGTGCAGTTACCTATCCTCTAAATATCAACATATTGATCTGATCAAAATTATTTCTGTCCACACAGTGGTGCTGAGGGAGGGGAAAGACTATATGGGATAGCCATTTTTGCCCCTTTTTGAGTCAGGAGAAACGCTCAGAGCTCACTGATATAATATACATATTTAAAAAAAAATTGGCAAGCATATTTCTCAAAGTTTTAAAAAAAAAATTTTTTTCCCCCTCAGGCGTGACTATGTGGGCTGCATGTTGTAATTGGCTCTGTGTAGATACAGAGCCAGAAGAGATCCTGCCGAGTGGGAGAGCACAAGATCATTCCAACCCAAACTTCAGGACCTCCTCTCCAATTTTAGAGGTCACTTGCAGAGCTTGTGGTACTCTACTTCAAACAGCCAGTAGAAAGGTAAACCCTGATATACAATATAAACAAAGTGGGCCTATGGTATTTGTAATGCTTTCTAACTACATGCCTTCATAGCTGCTGCCTAGTTGGCAAGGATGTTGGGAGAGCTTTTACCTAGGGTTTGAGGACTGGAGAACATTGCCTTTTCTGATAAGCTTCTTTCTTTGTGCGTTATGCTGTTGGTTGTCCACTAAAGTTGGTTACTTCACTGTATTCCTTTATCTGAGCGGTTACAATTTTAACCAGTTTTGAGGTACCCTGGTTCCTTATTTCGCACTCCCTAGAATGAGGATGTGGCAGATTAGGTGGTCACTCAGTGGTACCATAAGAGGATGTTTCAGTAGATACCAAGTTTGTAAATTCAGCTTGGTAACACAGGACCCAACTCACAGGACCCTTTATTTTTAGGTAAAAATATTGAAAGATAGTGCAGAAACTCTGGCACACTCCTCCAAATAAACAATCATGCACTTGGAGGGGTTTAAATAGTATAATTTGGCCTGCTAAGACATTGTTTTTCAGGTGAATTTATCTAAAAGCTCAATAATGGGTTAAAATATTTGGTACAGGTATGCGGAGGTGATGTATTGCTGGGACAGGGGTTTTAGAACTTGGTGGTGTGTGTGTGTGTGTGTTTTTTTATTTTTATTTCTCTTATGTCCTAGAGGATGCTGGGGTCTCCATAAGGACCATGGGGATAGACGGGCTCCGCAGGAGACATGGGCACTTTAAGAAAGACTTTAGGTATGGGTGTGCACTGGCTCCTCCCTCTATGCCCCTCCTCCAGACCTCAGTTTACTACTGTGCCCAGAGGAGACTGGGTGCATTACAAGGAGCTCTCCTGAGTTTCCTGAAAAAGTATTTTGTTAGGTTTTTTATTTTCAGGGAGCATGCTGGCAACAGACTCCCTGCATCGTGGTACTGAGGAGAGAGAAGCAGACCTACTTCTGTGAGTTTCAAGGCTCTGCTTCTTAGGCTACTGGACACCATTAGCTCCAGAGGGATCGGTACGCAGGTCTCACCCTCGCCGCCGTCCTCCTCGCAGAGCCGGAAGATAGAAGCCGGGTGAGTATGAGAAGTAAGAATACTTCAGAGGCGGCAGAAGACTTCAGATCTTCACTGAGGTAACGCACAGCAGTAAAGCTGTGCGCTATTGCTCCCACATAGCACACACAGGCAGACACTGTAAGGGCGCAGGGGGGGCGCCCTGGGCAGCAATAAAACTCGTTTTCTGGCAAAAGTATATGTGTATGTGTATATATATATATATATATATATATATATATATATATATATATATATATATATATATATATATATATATATATATATATATATATATATATATATATATATATATATATATACAGCTGGGCACTGTATATATAAAGAGCCCCAGCCAGGTTTTTTACATATTTGAGCGGGACAGAAGCCCGCCGCTGAGGGAGAGGGCTTCTTCCTCAGCACTCACCAGCGCCATTTTCTCCACAGCACAGCGCTGAGAGGAAGCTCCCCGGACTCTCCTCTGCTTATCCACGGTGAAAGAGGGTTTTAAAGAAGGGAAGGCGGGGGGGCACATATTTGGCGCAATATACAGATTACAGCGCTATCTAAGTAAACATATTGTGCTTTTCTCTAACGTCCTAGAGGATGCTGGGGACTCCGTAAGGACCATGGGGAATAGACGGGCTCCGCAGGAGATAGGGCACTTTAAGAAAGCTTTGGATTCTGGGTGTTCACTTGCTCCTCCCTCTATGTCCCTCCTCCAGACCTCAGTTTTACACTGTGCCCAGAGGATGAAGGGCGCACTGCAGGGAGCTCTCGAGTTCTTTGCTACAGAAAGCATTTTTGTTTGGATTTTTACTTTTTTCACAGGGAGCACTGATGGCAACAGGCTCCCTGCATCGAGGGACTGAGGAGAGAGGGGCAGACCTACTTAACTGATAGGATCTGCTTCCTCGGCTACTGGACACCATTAGCTTCAGAGGGGGTGAACACAGGTTCGTCCTGGGCGTCCACCCCCGGAGCCACGCTGCCGTTCTCCTCACAGAGCCAGAAGAACAGAAGCAAGAAGACGTCTCAGGCGGCAGAAGCCTTCAGCTTCACAGAGGTAACGCACAGCACTGCAGCTGTGCGTCATTGCTCCACATCACCTCACACACTCCGGTCACTGTATGGGTGCAGGGGGGGGCGCCCTGGGCAGCAATAATAACACCTCTTAGATGGCAAATAGGTATATACATGTACAGCTGGGCACTGTACATGTATATAATTGAGCCCCCGCCATTCTACACGATTTTGAGCGGGACAGAAGCCCGCCGCCGAGGGGGCGGAGCTTCTCCCTCAGCACTCACCAGCGCCATTTCTCTCTCCACAGAATGCTGAGAGGAAGCTCCCCGGACTCTCCCCTGCTTACACATGGTGAAGTTTAAAAAGAGAGGGGGGCACATACTTGGCGGATAAAGTATAATACAGCGCTGCTGGGGAAAAGCATTCTGTGTTGGTCTCCAGGTTGTTGCGCTGGGGTGTGTGCTGGCATACTCTCTCTCTGTCTCTCCAAAGGGCCTTTCAGGGGATACTGTCTTCAGAAAAAGTTTCCCTGGGTGTGTGCAGTGTGTCGGTACGTGTGTGTCGACATGTTTGATGAGGAAGGCTCGCTTAATGTGGAGGGGGGGTGCTTGAATGTCAGGTCGCTGTCGGCAACGCCGACACCGGACTGGGTGGATATGCTGAATGTCTTGAATGCAAATGTAAATCTCCTGCATAAAAGATTAGACAAGGCTGAAGCTAGGGATCAGTCAGGTAGCCAGTCCATGCCTGTCCCTGTGGTGCCAGGACCTTCAGGGTCTCAAAAGCGCCCCATATCCCAGGTCGCTGACACAGATACTGACTCTAGTGTCGACTATGAGGATGCAAAATTACAGCCAAAGGTGGCAAAAGGTATTAGGTACATGATTATTGCCATAAAAGAGGTTTTGCATATCACGGAGGAACCCCCTGTCCCTGACACGAGGGTTCACATGTATAAAGGGAAAAAGCCTGAGGTCACGTTTCCGTCCTCATTTGAGCTAAGCGAATTATGCGAAAAGGCTTGGGAATCTCCGGATAGGAGACTCCATGTTCCCAAAATGATTCTCATGGCGTATCCTTTTCCACAGAAGGATCGGATACGATGGGAATCTGCGCCTAAAGTAGACAAGGCGCTGACACGCTTATCCAGGAAGGTGGCACTGCCTTCTCCGGATACTGCTTCCCTCAAGGATCCTGCTGATCGCAAGCAGGAAATTTACCATGAAGCACATTTTACACACATTCAGGAACTATAGTTAGGCCGGCCATGGCGTCGGCCTGGGTTTGTAGTGCTGTCATGGCATGGGCAGAATCCTTATCTACGGAGATGGACACCTTAGATGCTGCCTTGTATATGAGGGATTCTCAGAGAGACATTTGTTTACTAAGCTCTAGAATAAACGCTATGTCTATTTCTGCTAGGCGGCTCTTGTGGACCCGACAGTGGACGGGAGACGCCGACTCAAAGCGGCATATGGAGTCATTGCCTTGCAAGGGGGAGGAGGAGTTTGGAGAAGGCCTCTCGGACCTAGTCTCTACTGCTACGGCCGGTAAATCGAATTTTTTACCTTATGTTACCCCGCAGCATTCTAAGAAGGTACCACATTATCAAATGCAGTCCTTTCGTTCCAATAAAAACAAGAAGGTACGAGGATCGTCCTTCGTTGCCAGAGGTAAAGGCAAGGGATAAAAGCTGCACTCAGCTAGTTCCCAGGAGCAGAAGTCCTCCCCTACTTCCGCAAAGTCCACAGCATGACGCTTGGGCTTTCCGGGAGGGGGGGGGGGGGGGGGGTTAGATCAAGTGGGGGCACGTCTTCGTCTTTTCAGCCACGTCTGGGTTCAATCACAGGTGGATCCCTGGGCAATAGAGATTGTTTCCCAGGGATACAGACTGGAATTCGAAGACATGCCCCCTCGCCGGTTTTTCAAATCTGCTCTGCCGGCTTCCCCGTCAGAGAGGGAGCTAGTGTTAGCGGCAATTCACAAATTGTACATTCAACAGGTGATAATCAAGGTTCCTCATCTCCAGCAAGGAGAGGGTTATTATTCATCCCTGTTTGTGGTACCGAAACCGGACTGTTCGGTCAGACCCATTCTAAATCTAAAATCCCTGAACCTATACATGAAGAGTTTCAAGTTCAAAATGGAATCGCTCAGAATGGTCATCGCCAGCCTGGAGGGAGGGGATTGGATGGTGTCCCTGGACATAAAGGATGCGTACCTTCATGTTCCGATTTCCCCCCCTCACCAGGCGTTTCTGAGATTTGCAGTACAGGATTGTCACTACCAATTTTAGACGTTGCCGTTTGGTCTTTCCACGGCCCGAGAATTTTCACCAAGGTAATGGCGGAAATGATGGTGCTCCTGCGCAAGCAGGGATTCACAATTATCCCGTACTTGGACGATCTCCTTATAAAGGCGAGATCTCGGGAGAAGTTGCTGGACAGCGTGTCTCTGTCCGTGAAGACGTTGCAGATGCACGGCTGGATTCTCAATTTACCGAAATCCCAGCTAGTACCTGCAACGCGTCTGACCTTTTTGGGCCTGATTCTAGACACAGACCAAAAAAGAGTTTTTCTTCCAGTGGAGAGGGCTCAGGAGCTCATAGCCCTGGTCAGGAACCTTTTAAAGCCAAAAAAGGTTTCGGTGCATCATTGCACAAAGGTTCTGGGGAAGATGGTGGCTTCATACGAGGCCATCCCCTTCGGCAGGTTCCATGCGAGGACTTTCCAATGGGACCTATTGGACAAATGGTCCGGGTCCCATCTACATATGCAGGAACGGATCACCCTGTCTCCCAGGGCCAGGGTATCTCTCCTGTGGTGGCTGCACAGTGCTCACCTTCTAGAGGGCCGCAGGTTCGGCATTCAGGACTGGATCCTGGTGACCACGGACGCGAGCCTCTGAGGTTGGGGGGCTGTCGCACAAGGAGGAAACTTCCAGGGTCTTTGGTCAAGTCAAGAAACTTGTCTTCACATCAACGTCCTGGAGTTGAGGGCCATATACAACGCCCTTCGTCAAGCGGAGACCTTGCTTCGCGACTTACCAGTTCTGATCCAGTCAGACAACATCACCGCAGTGGCTCATGTAAACCGCCAGGGCGGCACAAGGAGCAGAGTGGCAATGGCAGAAGCCACCACGATTCTTTGCTGGGCGGAAAATCATGTAAGCGCACTGTCGGCAGTGTTCATTCCGGGGGGTGGTAGTCATGTGACCGCCGGTCGGCTGACCGACAGTCACATGACCTCCTCCGTGAGCCCGACGGCTCACTATCCCGATGGTCGGCATGCCGACCAACAGGGACTATTTCCACTCGTGGGTGTCCACGACACCCATAGAGTGGGAATAGAACCCGTGGCGACCGCAGGTCGCCACCGAGCCCGCAGCGAGTCCGCAAGGGGCTTGCTGCACTCGCCCTTCCCCGCCGGGATCCCGGCGTCGGTATGCTGCCGGGATCCCGGCGTCGGTAAGGTGACCGGCGGTCAGGAGACCGCCGGTCACCCGTACTACACCCATTCCGGGAGTGGACAATTGGGAAGCAGACTTCCTCAGCAGACACGACCTGCATCCAGGAGAATGGGGACTTCATCAGGAAGTCTTCGCACAGATTGCAAGTCAGTGGGGACTGCCCCAGATAGACATGATGGCGTCCCGCCTCAACAAAAAGCTACAGAGGTATTGCGCCAGGTCAAGAGACCCTCAGGCGGTAGCTGTGGACGCACTAGTGACACCGTGGGTGTTCCAGTCGGTCTATGTGTTTCCTCCTCTTCCTCTCATCCCAAAGGTGTTGAGAATAATAAGAAAAGGAGGAGTACAGACAATTCTCATTGCTCCAGATTGGCCACGAAGGGCTTGGTATCCGGATCTGCAGGAGATGCTCACAGAAGATCCGTGGCCTCTTCCTCCAAGACAGGACCTGTTGCAACAGGGGCCCTGTCTGTTCCAAGACTTACCGCGGCTGCGTTTGGCAGCATGGCGGTTGAACGCCGGATCCTAGCGGAAAAGGGCATTCCGGATGAGGTCATTCCTTCTCTGATAAAGGCTAGGAAGGACGTGACAGCTAAACATTATCACCGTATATGGCGAAAATATGTTTCTTGGTGTGAGGCCAGGAATGCTCCTACGGAAGAATTCCATCTGGGACGTTTCCTTCACTTCCTACAGGCTGGAGTGAATTTGGGCCTAAAATTAGGCTCCATTAAGGTTCAGATTTCGGCCTTATCCATTTTCTTTCAAAAAGAATTGGCTTCTCTAGCAGAAGTACAGACTTTTGTGAAGGGAGTGCTGCATATTCAGCCTCCTTTTGTACCTCCGGTGGCGCCTTGGGACCTTAATGTGGTGTTGAGTTTCCTTAAGTCGCACTGGTTTGAACCACTTAAAACGGTGGAGTTAAAATATCTCACTTGGAAAGTGGTCATGTTAGCCTTGGCTTCGGCTAGGCGAGTGTCTGAATTGGCGGCTTTGTCTCATAAAAGCCCTTATCTAGTTTTCCATATGGATAGAGCGGAATTGCGGACCCGTCCTCAATTTTTGCCTAAAGTGGTGTCATCTTTTCATACGAACCAACCTATTGTGGTGCCTGTGGCTACACGAGACTTTGAGGATTCCGAGTCCCTTGATGTAGTCAGGGCTTTGAAAATTTACGTGGCCAGAACGGCTAGAGTCAGAAAAACAGAAGCACTGTTTGTCCTGTATGCAGCCAACAAGGTTGGCGCTCCTGCTACAAAGCAGACTATTGCTCGCTGGATCTGTAACACGATTCAGCAGGCACATGCGACGGCTGGATTGCCGTTACCAAAATCGGTCAAGACCCATTCCACTAGGAAGGTGGGCTCGTCTTGGGCGGCTGCCCGAGGGGTCTCTGCACTACAGCTGTGCCGAGTTGCTCCTTGGTCGGGTTCAAACACCTTTGCAAAGTTCTATAAGTTTGATACCCTGGCTGAGGAGGACCTCCTGTTTGCTCAATCTGTGCTGCAGAGTCATCCGCACTCTCCCGCCCGTTTGGGAGCTTTGGTATAATCCCCATGGTCCTTACGGAGTCCCCAGCATCCTCTAGCACGTAGGAGAAAATAAGATTTTAAACCTACCGGTAAATCTTTTTCTCGTAGTCCGTAGAGGATGCTGGGCGCCCGTCCCAAGTGCGGACTACTTCTGCAAGACTTGTATATAGTTTTGCTTACATAAGGGTTATGTTATAGTTTTCATCGGTCTCCGACTGATGCTATGTTGTTTTGTTCATCCTGTTAACTGGTTAGTTTATCACAAGTTATACGGTGTGAATGGTGTGGGCTGGTATGAATCTTGCCCTTGGTTTAACAAAAATCCTTTCCTCGTACTGTCCGTCTCCTCTGGGCACAGTTTCTCTAACTGAGGTCTGGAGCAGGGGCATAGAGGGAGGAGCCAGTGCACACCCATACCTAAAGTCTTTCTTAAAGTGACCATGTCTCCTGCGGAGCCCGTCTATCCCCATGGTCCTTACGGAGTCCCCAGCATCCTCTACGGACTACGAGAAAAAGATTTACCGGTAGGTTTAAAATCTTATTTACTCAGCTTTTAAAAAAAAAATCACATTAAACACATTTTCCTGTACCCCAAAATATTGTAAAGGCTTACAGTTGCTGAAAAACACTTGCTTATTAATAAAAACGGCAAAATCAGTAATTTACACTTTTTAAAAACCTCCAGTACTTTCCTTATGGTCACTAAACAGCTTTCTTTATGGTCATACTATATCGGTTGCCATTTTCTCTTACGTCTTAGAGGATACTGCGGTCCACATTAGTACCATGGGGTATAGCCTGGTCCACTAGGAGCCTTGGGCACTTTAAGATATCATTAGTGTGCACTGGCTCCTTCCTCTATGCCCCTCCTACCAGACTCAGTTAAGAAAATGTGCCCAGAGGACCCAGTCATGTTCAGGGAAGCTCCTGAAGCGTTTTCTACATTTTAATTTCTCTATCGTCCTAAGTGGATGCTGGGGTTCCTGAAAGGACCATGGGGAATAGCGGCTCCGCAGGAGACAGGGCACAAAAAAGTAAAGCTTTACTAGGTCAGGTGGTGTGCACTGGCTCCTCCCCCCATGACCCTCCTCCAGACTCCAGTTAGATTTTGTGCCCGAACGAGAAGGGTGCAATCTAGGTGGCTCTCCTAAAGAGCTGCTTAGAGAAAGTTTAGTTTAGGTTTTTTTCTTTACAGTGAGTCCTGCTGGCAACAGGATCACTGCAACGTGGGACTTAGGGGGAAAGTAGTAAACTCACCTGCATGCAGAGTGGATTTGCTGCTTGGCTACTGGACACCATTAGCTCCAGAGGGATCGAACACAGGCCCAGCCGTGGAGTCCGGTCCCGGAGCCGCGCCGCCGACCCCCTTGCAGATGCTGAAGCGTGAAGAGGTCCGGAAACCGGCGGCTGAAGACTCCTCAGTCTTCATAAGGTAGCGCACAGCACTGCAGCTGTGCGCCATTTTCCTCTCAGCACACTTCACTGGGCAGTCACTGAGGGTGCAGAGCGCTGGGGGGGGGCGCTCTGAGAGGCAAATATAAACCTTATACAAGGCTAAAAATACCTCACATATAGCCCATAGGGGCTATATGGAGATATTTAACCCCTGCCTGACTGGAAAAATAGCGGGAGAAGAACCCGCCGAAAAAGGGGCGGGGCCTATCTCCTCAGCACACGGCGCCATTTTCTGTCACAGCTCCGCTGGTCAGAACGGCTCCCAGGTCTCTCCCCTGCACTGCACTACAGAAACAGGGTAAAACAGAGAGGGGGGGCACATTAATGGCTATATATATATATATTAAAGCAGCTATAAGGGAGCACTTAATATAAGGATATCCCTTGTATATATAGCGCTTTGTGGTGTGTGCTGGCAGACTCTCCCTCTGTCTCCCCAAAAGGGCTAGTGGGTCCTGTCTTCATTAGAGCATTCCCTGTGAGTTTGCGGTGTGTGTCGGTACGTGGTGTCGACATGTATGAGGACGATATTGGTGTGGAGGCGGAGCAATTGCCAAATATGCAGATGTCACCCCCCAGGGGGTCGACACCAGAATGGATGCCTTTATTTGTGGAATTACGTGATGGTTTATCTTCCCTTAAACAGTCAGTTGAGGACATGAGGCGGCCGGACAATCAATTAATGCCTGTCCAGGCGCCTCAAACACCGTCAGGGGCTGTAAAACGCCCTTTGCCTCAGTCGGTCGACACAGACCCAGACACGGGCACTGATTCCAGTGACGACGGTAGAAATTCAAACGTATTTTCCAGTAGGGCCACACGTTATATGATTTTGGCAATGAAGGAGACGTTACATTTAGCTGATACTACAGATACCGTAAAACAGGGTATTATGTATGGTGTGAAAAAACTACAAACAGTTTTTCCTGAATCAGAAGAATTAAATGACGTGTGTGATGAAGCGTGGGTTGCTCCTGATAAAAAGTTGATAATTTCAAAAAAGTTATTGGCATTATACCCTTTCCCGCCAGAGGTTAGGGCGCGCTGGGAAACACCCCCTAAGGTGGACAAGGCGCTCACACGCTTATCCAAACAAGTGGCGTTACCCTCTCCTGAGACGGCCGCACTTAAGGATCCATCAGATAGAAAGATGGAAGTTATTCAAAAGAATATATACACACATGCAGGTGTTATACTACGACCAGCTATAGCAACTGCCTGGATGTGCAGTGCTGGAGTAGTTTGGTCAGAATCCCTGATTGAAAATATTGATACCCTAGATAGGGACAATGTTTTACTGTCGTTAGAACAAATAAAGGATGCATTTATCTATATGCGTGATGCACAGAGGGATATTTGCACACTGGCATCTCGGGTGAGTGCTATGTCCATTTCAGCCAGAAGAGCCTTATGGACACGACAGTGGACAGGCGATGCGGATTCAAAACGTCACATGGAGGTTTTGCCGTATAAAGGGGAGGAGTTATTTGGAGTTGGTCTATCAGACTTGGTGGCCACGGCTACTGCCGGGAAATCCACTTTTTTACCTCAAGTCACTCCCCAACAGAGAAAGGCACCGACCTTTCAACCGCAGCCTTTTCGCTCCTACAAAAATAAGAGAGCAAAGGGCTTGTCGTACCTGCCACGAGGCAGAGGAAGAGGGAAGAGACACCAACAGGCAGCTCCTTCCCAGGAACAGAAGCCCTCCCCGGCTCCTGCAAAAACCTCAGCATGACGCTGGGGCCTCTCAAGCGGACTCGGGGACAGTGGGGGGCCGTCTCAAAAATTACAGCGCGCAGTGGGCTCACTCGCAGGTAGACCCCTGGATCCTGCAGATAATATCTCAGGGGTACAGGTTGGAATTAGAGACGGATCCTCCTCATCGTTTCCTGAAGTCTGCCTTACCAACCGTCTCTTCCGAAAGGGAGAGGGTGTTGGAAGCCATTCACAAGCTGTACGCTCAGCAGGTGATAGTCAAAGTACCCCTATTACAACAAGGAAAGGGGTATTATTCCACTCTATTTGTGGTACCGAAGCCGGATGGCTCGGTAAGGCCTATTCTAAATCTGAAGTCCTTGAACCTCTACATAAAAAAGTTCAAGTTCAAGATGGAGTCACTCAGAGCAGTGATAGCGAACCTGGAAGAAGGGGACTTTATGGTATCCTTGGACATCAAGGATGCGTATCTACACGTTCCGATTTACCCCGCACACCAGGGGTACCTCAGGTTCATTGTTCAAAACTGTCACTATCAGTTTCAGACGCTGCCGTTCGGATTGTCCACGGCGCCTCGGGTCTTTACCAAGGTAATGGCCGAGATGATGATTCTTCTTCGAAGAAAAGGCGTATTAGTTATCCCATACTTGGACGATCTCCTAATAAGGGCAAGGTCCAGAGAACAGCTGGAGACAGCTTTAGCACTATCTCAAGAGGTGCTAAGACAACACGGGTGGATTCTGAATATTCCAAAATCCCATTTAATCCCGACAACTCGTCTGCTGTTCCTAGGAATGATTCTGGACACGGTTCAGAAAAAGGTTTTCCTTCCAGAGGAAAAAGCCAAGGAGTTATCCGATCTGGTCAGGAACCTCCTAAAACCAGGAAAAGTGTCAGTACATCAATGCACAAGAGTCCTGGGAAAAATGGTGGCTTCTTACGAAGCAATTCCATTCGGCAGATTCCATGCAAGAATATTCCAAAGGGATCTGTTGGACAAATGGTCAGGGTCGCATCTGCAGATGCACCTGCGAATAACCCTGTCACCAAAGACAAGGGTGTCACTTCTGTGGTGGTTGCAGAAGGCTCACCTATTAGAAGGCCGCAGATTCGGCATTCAGGATTGGATCCTGGTGACCACGGACGCCAGCCTGAGAGGCTGGGGAGCAGTCACACAAGGAAGAAACTTCCAGGGAGTATGGACGAGTCTGGAAAAGTCTCTTCACATAAACATTCTGGAACTAAGAGCAATCTACAATGCTCTAAGCCAGGCGGAACTTCTCCTGCAAGGAAAGCCGGTGTTGATTCAGTCGGACAACATCACGGCGGTCGCCCATGTAAACAGGCAGGGCGGCACAAGAAGCAGGAGTGCAATGGCAGAAGCTGCCAAGATTCTTCGCTGGGCGGAGAATCACGTGATAGCACTGTCAGCAGTGTTCATCCCGGGCGTGGACAACTGGGAAGCAGACTTCCTCAGCAGACACGATCTTCATCCGGGAGAGTGGGGTCTACATCCAGAAGTCTTCAACATGTTAATAGACCGTTGGGAAAGACCAATTGTAGACATGATGGCGTCTCGCCTCAACAAGAAACTGGACAAATATTGCGCCAGGTCAAGAGATCCACAGGCAATAGCTGTGGACGCACTGGTAACTCCTTGGGTGTACCAGTCAGTGTATGTGTTTCCTCCTCTGCCGCTCATACCAAAGGTATTGAAGATCATACGGCAAAGAAGAGTAAGAACAATACTAGTGGTTCCGGATTGGCCGAGAAGGACTTGGTATCCGGAACTTCAAGAGATGCTCACGGACGAACCGTGGCCTCTACCTCTGAGAAGGGACCTGCTACAGCAGGGTCCCTGTCTTTTTCAAGACTTACCGCGGCTGCGTTTGACGGCATGGCGGTTGAACGCCAGATCCTAAAAGGGAAAGGCATTCCAGAAGAAGTCATTCCTACCTTGATTAAGGCACGGAAGGAAGTCACCGTGAAACATTATCACCGCATTTGGCGAAAATATGTAGCGTGGTGCGAGGATCGGAGGGTTCCGACGGAGGAATTCCAACTGGGTCGTTTCCTACATTTCCTGCAATCAGGATTATCTATGGGTCTCAAATTGGGATCCATTAAGGTTCAAATTTCGGCCCTGTCAATATTCTTCCAAAAAGAATTGGCCTCTGTCCCTGAGGTCCAGACTTTTGTCAAGGGAGTACTGCATATACAGCCTCCTGTGGTGCCTCCGGTGGCACCGTGGGATCTAAATGTAGTTTTAGATTTCCTCAAATCCCATTGGTTTGAACCATTGAAAAAGGTGGATTTGAAATATCTCACATTGAAAGTGACTATGTTACTAGCCCTGGCCTCTGCCAGGAGAGTATCTGAATTGGCGGCTTTATCTTATAAAAGTCCTTATCTAATCTTCCATTCGGATAGGGCAGAACTGCGGACTCGTCCGCATTTTCTCCCTAAAGTGGTATCAGCATTTCATCTGAACCAACCTATTGTGGTGCCTGCGGCCACTAGCGACTTGGAGGACTCCAAGTTGTTGGACGTTGTCAGAGCCTTAAAAATATACATTACAAGGACGGCTGGAGTCAGAAAATCTGACTCGCTGTTTATATTGTATGCACCCAACAAGTTGGGCGCACCTGCTTCTAAGCAGTCGATTGCTCGTTGGATTTGTAACACAATTCAACTTGCACATTCTGTGGCAGGCCTGCCACAGCCTAAAACTGTAAAAGCCCACTCCACAAGGAAGGTGGGCTCATCTTGGGCGGCTGCCCGAGGGGTCTCGGCATTACAACTCTGCCGAGCAGCTACGTGGTCGGGGGAGAACACGTTTGTAAAATTTTACAAATTTGATACCCTGGCAAAGGAGGACCTGGAGTTCTCTCATTCGGTGCTGCAGAGTCATCCGCACTCTCCCGCCCGTTTGGGAGCTTTGGTATAATCCCCATGGTCCTTTCAGGAACCCCAGCATCCACTTAGGACGATAGAGAAAATAAGAATTTACTTACCGATAATTCTATTTCTCGGAGTCCGTAGTGGATGCTGGGCGCCCATCCCAAGTGCGGATTATCTGCAATACTTGTACATAGTTATTGTTAACTAATTCGGGTTATTGTTAAGGAGCCATCTTTAAGAGGCCCTTTCTGTTGTCATACTGTTAACTGGGTTTAGATCACAAGTTGTACGGTGTGATTGGTGTGGCTGGTATGAGTCTTACCCGGGATTCAAAATGCCTCCCTTATTGTGTATGCTCGTCCGGGCACAGTACCTAACTGGAGTCTGGAGGAGGGTCATGGGGGGAGGAGCCAGTGCACACCACCTGACCTAGTAAAGCTTTACTTTTTTGTGCCCTGTCTCCTGCGGAGCCGCTATTCCCCATGGTCCTTTCAGGAACCCCAGCATCCACTACGGACTCCGAGAAATAGAATTATCGGTAAGTAAATTCTTATTTTTTTTTCTGTTTGTTATTTTCAGACTATGCTGTTTGGCAACAGCCTGTCTGCTTCGTGGGACTTAGTGGTAGGAAGGGCCCAACCTCCTCCAGGGTTAATGGTCCCGTTCACCGCTGACAGGGCACTGAGCTCCTGAGGGTCCTATTCGCAAGCCCCACCACGGCGAGCGTACGGGCCCGCAGCACGCCGCCACCCCTAACAGAGCCAGAAGTAAGAAGGGTGGTGAGTAGGTGTCCGGTGTCCCGGTTAGCGGGTCACTGACTGAAATGGCGGCATAAGGGTGTGGAGCACAACGCTGACAGGCAGGCTGCGCTCCAGGGCTCAGGATGACATGCTGTGTGCGTGTGTTCCGCTGTGAGGGGCGTGCTGAGCCACTACTTACATTATCCACACTGGCAAACTAGCTTACATGGGTTCTAACCCACTGTTAAGCACCATGCATACCTCAGCCAGTATAAAAAAAACGTGAAGACCGCACGCCATTACGCAAATTTTATGGTGGAAGCCATAAAAGAAATTGGATTGCTCAATGCAGGGGCCTATGGCTACATCAGTGGACATCGGATGCGGATTCCAGAAAGGGTGTGGAAAGCCTACCTTTCACAGGCGAGGCCGTGTTTGGTGACGAACTGGATACGTGGATATCCAAGGCTACGGCGGGTAAGTCTACAGATCTACCTTCCGCAACCCCACCAGCTAGGAAGACCTACTCTGCTTTGACTCAGCAGTCCTTTCGGACATCAAAATTCAAACATAAAGCCAAGGGTGGTTCTACAGCCTTCAAAGGCAATAGAGGTAAACACCGAAAACAAGCAACTGCAAGTTCACATGAACAGAACTCTGGTTCTGCTTCCTCAAAGCCTTCAGCATGACGGTGGACCTCTCTGCCTGGGAGACAGGCAGGTAAGAGCCCGATTAAGAGATTTGAGTCACATATGGGCAACGTCATGCCAGGATCCCTGGATCAAAGAGGTCATCACCCAGGGGTACAGAAGGGAGTTTCAGGAACTCCCACCTCACAGATTCTTCAAGTCAGACTTACCAGCTTCTCAGGAGGCAAGTATAAATTTACAGGATGCAATTCAAAAATTGGTGCAGACTCAGGTCATTGTTCCAATTCCACCTCCGCTATGGACCAGGGGTTATTATTCCAACCTGTTTGTGGTTCCCAAACCGGACGGTTCAGTGAGACCCATTTTAAACCTCAAGTCAATGAACCCGTACTTACGGGTGTTCAGATTCAAGATGGAGTCCCTGAGAGCGGTGATCTCGAGTCTGGAGGAAGCAGAATTCTTGGTGTCTCTGGATATCAAGGATGCATAACTTCATATCCCGATCTGGCCACCTCCTCATGCTTATCTCAGGTTTGCCTTACAGGACTGTCACTACCAGTTCTAGACTCTGCCCTTTGGCCTCTCCAGGGCTCTGAGGGTGTTCACCAAGGTAATGCCTGGTCGACCTGCTGATAAAAGCATCATCCAGGGAGCGGTTATTGGACACTGCCCTCTCAACTCGACTACTCCGGGATCACGGGTGGATTCTGAACCTACCAAAATCTCACCTGGAACCAACTCGGAGGCTTCCATTCCTGGGGAGTATACTGGATACGGAGGTACAGAAGGTGTTCCTTCCATTGAAAAAGGCAGTGGTGATCCAGTCAATGATGCGTGATGTTCTAAAACAAACACGGATATCGGGGCATCTCTGCATTAGCCTTCTGGGAAAGATGGTAGCCGCTTACGAGGCACGTAAAAGAAGGTTTACACGCAAGACCCTTCCAGCTGGACCTGTTGGACAATTGGTCCGGATCGCATTTACACATACACCAGAGGATTCGTCTGGTACCGAAAGCCAAGATTTGTCTTCGGTGGTGGCTCCAGACTTCTCACCTGACCGAGGTTTGGGATTCAAAATTGGATTCTGCTAACACTCAAGCCTCAGAGGTTGGGGAGCAGCCACCCAGGCGGCACACTTCCAAGGAAAATGTGACGGCAGTAACGTACATAGGGGGTCATTCCGAGTTGTTCGCAGTGCTGCAAAAAATAGCTAGCGAGCGATCAGATAGTCTCCGCCTATGGGAGAGTGTATTTTCGCTTTGCAAGTGTGCGAACGCTTGTGCAGCCGAGCGGTACAAAAAAAAGAGTTTTGTGCAGTTTCTGAGTAGGTCTGAACTTACTCATCTGCTGCAATCCCTTCAGCCTGTTCGGTCCCGGAATTTATATCGGACACCCGCCCTGCAAACGCTTGGACACGCCTGCGTTTTTCCAACCACTCCCAGAAAACTGTCAGTTGACACCCATAAACGCCTTCTTCCTGTCAGTCTTTTTGCAATCGGCTGTGCGAATGGATTCTTTGTTAAATCCATTGCCCAGCACTGATCCGCTTTGTACCCGTACGATGCGCCTGCGCAATGCGGTGCATGCGCAGTTTTGTCGAGTTTTGACCTGATCGCAGCGCTGCAAAAAAATAGCTAGTGTGAGAACAGGTCAGAATGACCCCCATAAACCGACAGGGTGGAACACAGAGCAGCAATGTCAGAGGTAACACAGATTCTCCTCTGGGCAGAAAGACACGCTGTGGCATTGTCTACTCCCGGAATGAAGACCGACGACAACTGGGAAGCAGACTTCCTCAGCAGACACGACCTCCACCCAGGAGAGTGGGGCCTTCACCTGGAGGTGTTCACGTGACACGTCGGAGGGGAATTCCACAAATCGACATGATGGCCTCTCGTCTCAACAAGAAACTCGAGCGGTATTGTTCCAGGTCGAGAGACCCACAGGCAGTGGCGATGGACACTTTGGTGACTTCATGGGTTTACCAGATGGTGTATGTGTTTCCACCACTTCCCCTAATCCCAAGAATTCTCAAAAGAATAAAAAGAGAAACGGTTCAAGCAATTCTCATTGCTCCGGATTGGTCAAGAAGGGCTTGGTACACAGATCTCCTGGACATGCTGCTGGAGGATCCGTGGCGTCTACCTCTTCGAGAGGATCTTTTGCAACAGGGGCCGTTCGTCTATCAAGACTTACCGCAGCTACGTTTGACGGTATGGTGGTTGTGCATCAAATTTTTATCCCGGAAAGGCATTCAGGACAGGGTAATTCCTACCCTGATCCAAGCCAGAAAAGGGGTAACGTCTAAACATTACCACCGGATTTGGAGGACGTATGTGTCTTGGTGTGAAAACAGGAAATTCCCTACGGTGGAATTTCAGCTGGGTCGTTTTCTTCTTTTTCTGCAGTCAGGAGTGGATGTGTGCCTGCACTTGGGTTCCTTAAAGGTCCAGATCTCTGCCTTGTCCATTTTCTTCCAAAGACAGTTGGCGTCCCTCCCTGAGGTTCAAACGTTCTTGAAAGGGGTTCTGCACATCCAGCCGCCCTTTGTGCCTCCCGCGGCACCTTGGGATCTCAACATTGTGTTGCAGTTTCTACAGTCTGAATGGTTTGAGCCTTTACAGGCGGTTGATGTAAAGTTTCAAACGTCGAAGACCGTTACATTGCTGGCCTTGGCTTCGGCAAGACGTGTGTCGGAATTGGGGGCGTTGTCTCACAAGAGACCCTATATGATTTTTCATGAAAATGAAAAACTCAGAACTCATCAGCAATTTCTTCCAAAGGTTGTGTCTGCGTTTCATAACAACCAGCCTATTGTGGTTCCGGTGCTTACTGACACCTCTTCCACTTCAAAGTCCCTGGATGTTGTGTGTACCTTGAAAATCTATGTCAAACGGACAACTCGTCACAGAAAATCGTACTCTCTGTTTGTACTCTATGATCCCAATAAAATTGGATGTCCTGCTTCCAAGCAGTCTTTTGCTCACTGGATAAAGCTTACAATCCAGCATGCTTACTCTATGGCAGGTTTGCTGGTTCCTAGATCTGTACATGCCCTCTCGACTAGGTCGGTGGGATCTTCCTGGGCGGCTGCGCGGGGTGTCGCGGCTTTACAGCTCTGCTGAGCAGCTACTTGGTCTGGTTTGAACACGTTTGCAAAGTTCTAAAAGTTTGATACTTTGACCAAACTGAAGGTCCTCAGAGGCCAATCAGTTCTGCAGGAACCTCAGCACTCTCCCACCTGGTTTGGGAGCTTTGGTACATCCCCATTGTACTAATGTGGACCCCAGTATTCTCTAGGACATAAGAGAAAATAGGATTTTAATTACCTACCGGTAAATCCTTCTCTCTTAGTCCGTAGAGGATACTGGGCGCCCACCCAGTGCTTCGTTTCTGCACTGTTACTTGGTTAAGTAATGTTGGTTCAGCTGTTTCTGTTCCTGTTTCATGTTTGGTTAGCATGGTTTTCCTCTTGTGGTGTGTGTGTGTGTGTGTGTGTGTGTGTGTGTGTGTGTGTGTGTGTGTGTGTGTGTTGGTTCGGAATCTCACCACTATCCTCCTTTCACGGTATGTCTCTCTCCTCGGGCACAGTTTCTAGACTAAGTCTGGTAGGAGGGGCATAGAGGGAGGAGCCAGTGCACACCATTGGTTTCTTAAAGTTCCTAAGGCACCTAGTGGACCAGTCTATACCCCATGGTACTAATGTGGACCCCCGTATCATCTACGGACTACAAGACAAGGATTTACCAGTAGGTTATTAAAATCCTATTTTTATTTTTTATGTCCAGAATGAGTCCCCCACTTTTTTCATGCACTTCTGCCAGTTATCTTTTTTTGTAAAAAAAAAAAAAAAAAAGGCATGTGACCTTGTTGTGAATCCCACTATAGCTTCTAGTTCAATCTTCCCATCTCGCAGGTGCGCTTATTTTATGATGTAAGTTCGCTTTTGTGAACTAACATTTAATTGAATTGACCTTATATTTAAATGCATAAACTTTGGCAATGGAAAATTTTTGTTTGATCATTTCCAGTTGAATGTTAAAGAAAAGTTTTTATCTTTGCATTTTACTGTACCTAAAAACTTTTGTCTCTTGCAATAAAACATACATCTGTGTACAGAGTATTTCTTTGCTTGGTGATCTGCTTACTTTGTGAGCATACTGAGCTTTATTAAACAGTGCCGCATTGTCATTTCTAATCTGCTTTTTGTAAACACTATGGTTTATGTTGTTGAGAAAATAGCTTGTTTTGCTATGCATAGCACACTGCCCTACAATTTTATTTGAATGACATTTAAATTCATGTGTACAGCTTATACGTAATTTTTTTTTTTTTTTTTTTTTAATCCTTACCAATGTCTTTCTTCATTAGAATCCCTGCATGGATTGCAGGAACAACTTCTGTGGATCTTGCCTAACACCCTTAAATGATGGTCTACATCTTTGTCAACTGTGTCAGAGAATACGCTCCACTTTTTTCACTCGTGATGAATTATTGAAGCTCAAAGTGAAAGACCTTCGGGATTATTTGTCAATGAGAGACATACGTACTGATCTATGTCGGGAGAAAGAAGACCTAGTGCAGCTTGTTTTGTCTCTCAGGCCTGTTTCCTATCCAAATGTGAATACTGTTCTCCCCTTTTCATCTAATAACAGCAGCCAGTGGGACAATATTGGTTCAACTCAAATACATGTAGCACAAGACATTCCAAGTGTAAGTGATTTAAATTGTCTCTAAATTGTATTGCTAAAATGAGTACTGTATATCTGAACTTTTTTTTTTTTTTTGTAACGGTAAAGTCAGAGGGCAGGTAATCTGAATGCCTTTTGTTAGGTTTTGTTATAAAATCAAAGGTGGTTGTAGAGCGCAGGAGTTTTTTTTTTTTCCATAAGAATGTGAATCTTACTCAGCCTGAAGGGTGGTCTAGTGTAATTCATTAAAATGTACATCCGTTAGCCTGTTGGCAGGAAAATGCGATTATCAGGAGGTGTTGGGTAAACCAGTCCTCTTTAAGCTCGCCTTTAAATTAATTGGAGATGAGGAGCTGACAGTGAACACAGCAGGGGCAAGTACCAGGCATTCTAACCACCAGATGTGACTGCACATAAAGCAGAGATCAAATACTTGCCATATTTTATCTAATTTTGATGTAAAACTGTTTTTTCTGTAATGGATAGGGGTTGTCAAAATCCTTTCAATATATATATGAAGTCTATATGCAGGTTAGGTGTGATTTAGGAATCACTAGGCCTTATGGTTGCAGAGAAATTATATAACTATAATCAATCACACCTCCCTGCAATGTCCTATATATATATACTCCATATTATAACTTGAGTAATGATTATGAACATCACCTATTTTATGTAGTTATTACACAGGGGACATTATATACAGTTATTTGTACAGAAGTTTCAATTTACGTGGGCAGTCCTAGGATGGACAATGATTCAATTAACTAGTCAGCCACTTATCAGAGACTTTGTCATTACATCATTCTATTGGATGGGAGGGCAGGTTAAAGGTATGCAAGTTTTTTGTTCTGGGTCAGACTTGAGGATCAATTCAAAGTTGAAGCCTGTACCTGCACTGCCTGTTGATCTCTCTGGAATAATCCATGAAGGTATTTCCTTTTTGTTTGAAGTTGCAACATATTTGTCTCTTTAATTTGTAACCCTTTTTATTTATATAATTTCTGTAATTAAGCATTGAGCTTTAATATATAAAGTATTCATTTATTAGTCTATTTCATATATGATCCTGAACCTAGTTTTTGAGTAAGCAATGGATTGCTAATGTTACGCTATAACTGTTATTGATAGCTATAGAAGCTTGGGGGAGAGCAAACTAACTGCATGGTAGTTTGTCGCTGAGCCTGTAAAATTTGATAGTGTATGGGGGGGGGGGGGGGGGTGTCCCTATTATTTCCATGGGTGGTAGAAGAAAAGTTTATGGTATCATTTGTAGAAAGAAGGAATATTTGTTATGCGCAATTGCAATCCTGGTGCTAGTATGATACATGCTAGCTGATGTCTACTGGTGTACCTAACCAAAAAAAGCTCACCTGCCCACTGGCCTTTTTGAAAGGCTTATTTAATCTAACTTGTTTCAGCTGTCTTCCTAGGTGTTTTACAACAGGTATGCTTGATGACTGTCTCTCCTTTTAAACAACAGTGGGCAGGTGAGCTTTAAACTAGTTTGGCTTACCTTAAGCTTAATTCTGATATGATAGCCATTACTATGTTTCTCAAGCATCCATAGGGGATATTGGGGGAAACTAGTACGATGGGGTATAGACTGGGTCCAAAGGAGCCAATGCGCCTTTGGACCCAGTTTGGGATGAGCTGCTTCCCCGCTGCAGGGCCACCGTCCTGAGGGGTTGTTGTTCAGCGGGGCACTGTGCCTTGGCTGTCACAGCCGCAGCATGCCGCACACCCCTAACGCTGTCTGAAGGTGACTTCGGTGGTGAGTACAAATCAGGGCCCCCCTCGGGGGGGGGGGGGGGGGGATCCCACTAAGATTCCCCGTGTAGAGCTGGCACAAAAGGCTTGACTAGCACTTGTGTGATATTTTAAGCTAACTAGGAGACTTTGCCAGTATAATATATATATGTTACTCCGGCACCATTGGAGGGGGCATAGCTACCTCAGAGCAGGACCTGAGGTGTTTTGGCGCCTTCCTCTGCTTACTGCAGCCATATACATTCAGCACACACAGCGCTTCCTGGCTCCTCAGCCACGCTGGATATCTGGTACAGGGTGTAGCAAAGGGGGAGAGCCGCTTGTGTACACTATCCTGATCCTATTTAGGACTAAAAGTGTTAGTGTTTACTGTATTTTAGGAAGCTGACAGCCTCACTGGGGCTGTGCAGCTCAGGGTGTGCTGGTGTCCTCCCTCTCTCTGTGTCTCCTCTCACATACAGTAGGGCAGGCTTGCATTATAACTGTCTGTGTGTATGTGTTATTGTGCTTACTGTGAAACATGGGTAAACACAAACTGTGCAGTGTATGTCTCACTAGATTCTCTTTAATATCTACTGATTCTCTTTCATGTGAATAGTGCAGTTAATCTTCACAAATCAGTAAAGGGGCTGCAGGAGAGTGTCCAGAGCCCCACTGGTTAGGGTCTCTTAAGATTATGATATCTGATATGTCATCCCAGCTCACTGCTAATGTGCAGAAAACTCGGCTACTACAACAAGCTGTTGCTGATTTAGCTGCTAGGGCAGATGCAACCCCCCTCCCCCTCTCATGCAGGACCACAGAAGCGTGGTTTACCTGCTCTACTATCTAATACAGATGATTATATACAGGAGGATGGGGTGGGGATGACCTGGATCCCGTTAGTGGGAATCCCCATTCTGCTCACGGTATTGAACCCCTCATTTCTCCGGCTGGTTTTTTGTTTGGTGCGGCAGGAGCCGGACCATGGTCACAGGGCTGTGATTAAATAGCAGCCTGAAGCTTTTATTATTTTATTTTTATAGTCTTACTATGTTTTTGTTTTTTGTTTTTTTTTTGAGTGAATTTTCTTAACGGCGTCTTAAACGCATACTAGAAAGAGTCGCTCCAACAACTCTCCACCGGGTCGCAACAACGCTTACCTTCGCGGTATAGTGCTGTCTCGACAGGCGTCTGTGTCAGATGATTCTAGCAGGTCCAGCAGACGTAACCAGGCTGTGGCCGGAGCATGGGGAGAATGTAAGTCAGTAGGTTTCCTCTTACTAGGGGGACGGACACAGCTTCACTGTATTGGAGGAGACTACAAACAGTGGTTGATGCGCCGCCACTCATAAGTGCAACAGCGCTATGCTTTAGGGATCATAGGCGCCAGGACTAGGTGAGGCCGCGATCCTTAGAGTTTAAGTCAACGGGGGGAGTTGGACGCTCTCCTGGCCGCGCCTCCCCCAAGTTCATGACCAGTTTCCGTGCATCTCCCGTCCATGAACTAATGACCTCACTTCCGGCTCAGACGCTACCACGAGGGTACTTGGTCGCAGCTTAGACGCTGCGATGGTGTACACTAGACTTTCCGCCTAGACCCGGTCGCAGACAGGAGCGTCTGCATACACTTATCGTTCAATAAGCGTCTGTGTCCATTAAAGAGCGTCTGTGTCTCATCAGTCAAGAGCGGCAGTGTACACTAGTAGCGTCTGAATCCATTCAGCGTCTTGCAAGCGTATTGATGGATATGGAAGTGTGGTGAGTCTCCCTGTATCCCACTCTATGGAGAAATGGGTTATACAGTACTAAAAATTCTCTCTACTTGTTAGTATGAATTGTTAATTTTTGGTACATATTGCATATGAGGCCTGTATATTACTGTTGTTTTCTGCATGATATGTTTGAAAAAACTGGTTAAAAACAGAAATACAATGTAAGTAACTTTTATGGTTGATTGTATTCTCGTATGACAATGTCTAATATTTTAACATGTGACTGACTGCTAGTATGTGTGCTGACTTTTATATGTTGTCAGTTCTGTTCTGAACCTCAATTCAGGTGCACGGTTGTGGTCAGATTGATCTCACTTCTATATATTCATATATAGGTGATTTTCAGTTACAAATTGTGTAGTCATAAAAACCGATTATTACCATGTCTGTGAGCGGCAAAAGTGACGAGGAGAATTTATCAGGCACTCCTACATCCTAAACTTGTTTATCTTGTAAACAGGGTTAATTGGAATAGGCCAGTTGGTCACTTATGAGGGGTTATGTGCACACTGTTTTGCTTATCAGCAAAGTAAAAAGCAGGAATTGGTTCAATAACCAGTAGAGCCACCATGGAGTATGTTTGTGCAGACTTTGTCTTCAATAGCAGACAGATTAACTCCTGCAGTTCCACCCCAGGGAATAGGTTACACTATTAACCCATACATGCAGCTCCCTCCCTATGGTTTGGTTCCAGTAGCTTCTACAAGTAACCAGGCTATTAACCAGGGTACAGGTAAGACTAAAGTAGATACGTCTTTGTTACAGACTACACAAGATGATACAACAGATGATGATACAGTATATTCAAATACTCCGTATAATGATCAGTCGCAGAGTTTCAGCTCTGAGGATGTAGCTGAACTTATTGATGCAATGAAGGCTATTCTCTCTTTGGCTGAATCAGCCAAAACAGTGTCAAAATCTAAAGCACCTGTGTTTAAACAAACAAAAACAGTTAAAACTGAATTCCCAGCGTCAGAGTATCTGACGGAAATGATGGAAGAACCCTGGGCAACGCCCAGTAAAAAATATAAGATTCCGAAAAAATGGGATTGTTATTATCCATTTTCCAGCTGTGGATTGTTCAAAAAGAGAAGTTCCTCCTATAGTAGATGCACATCTACTGCGACATGTGCATAAATCTGCTTTGCCATTGTCATCTACCTCACTAAATGATGTCACAGACAGAAGGGTAGATAGCCTCTTGAAAAATATATTTCTCCGACGTCCTAAGTGGATGCTGGGACTCCGTAAGGACCATGGGGAATAGCAGCTCCGCAGGAGACTGGGCACAACTAAAGAAAGCTTTAGGACTACCTGGTGTGCACTGGCTCCTCCCTCTATGACCCTCCTCCAGACCTCAGTTAGAATCTTGTGCCCGGCTGAGCTGGATGCACAATAGGGGCTCTCCTGAGCTCCTAGAAAAGAAAGTATAATTTTAGTTTTTTTTATTTTCAGTGAGATCTGCTGGCAACAGACTCACTGCTACGAGGGACTAAGGGGAGAAGAAGCGAACCTACCTGCTTGCAGCTAGCTTGGGCTTCTTAGGCTACTGGACACCATTAGCTCCAGAGGGATCGAACACAGTGCCCGACCTCGATCGTCCGGTCCCGGAGCCGCGCCGCCGTCCCCCTTACAGAGCCAGAAACAAGAAGATGGTCCTGGAAATCGGCGGCAGAAGACTTCGGTCTTCAACAAGGTAGCGCACAGCACTGCAGCTGTGCGCCATTGCTCCTCATGCACACCTCACACTCCGGTCACTGATGGGTGCAGGGCGCTGGGGGGGGGCGCCCTGAGCAGCAATATTAAACACCTTGCTGGCATAAAAATCACATAATATAGTCCTAGAGGCCATATATGTGAAAAATACCCCTGCCAGATATCTATAAAAAAGCGGGAGAAGTCCACCGGAAAAGGGGCGGAGCTATCTCCCTCAGCACACTGGCGCCATTTTTCCCTCACAGCTCCGCTTGAAGGATCGCTCCCAGGCTCTCCCCTGCAGTTTCAAGACTACAAAGGGTAAAAAAGAGAGGGGGGGCACTAAATTTAGGCGCAGTAGTATACATATAAGCAGCTATAAGGGAAAATCACTCAGTTATAGTGTTAATCCCTGTGTGTATATATAGCGCTCTGGTGTGTGCTGGCATACTCTCTCTCTCTCTCTCTCTCTCTCTCTCTCTCTCTCTCTCTCTCTCTCTCTCTCTCTCTCTCTCCCCAAAGGACTTTGTGGGGTCCTGTCCTTAGTCAGAGCATTCCCTGTGTGTGTGCGGTGTGTCGGTACGGCTGTGTCGACATGTTTGATGAGGAGGCTTATGTGGAGGCAGAGCAGATGCCGATAAATGTGTTGTCACCCCCTGCGGGGCCGACACCTGAGTGGATGGACTTGTGGAAGGAATTACGTGAAAGTGTCAACTCCTTACATAAAAGGTTTGACGACATAGCAGATGTGGGACTGCCGGCTTCTCAGCTCGTGCCTGCCCAGCTGTCTCAGAAGCCATCAGGGGCTCTAAAACGCCCGCTACCTCAGATGGCAGACACAGATGTCGACATGGATACTGAATCCAGTGTCGACGACGATGAGACTAATGTAACTTCCAATAGGGCCACACGTTAAATGATTGAGGCAATGAAAAATGTGTTGCACATTTCTGATGTTACCCCAGGTACCACAAAAAAGGGTATTATGTTTGGGGAGAAAAAACTACCAGTGGTTTCTCTAACGTCCTAGTGGATGCTGGGACTCCGTCAGGACCATGGGGAATAGCGGGCTCCGCAGGAGACGGGGCACATCTAAATAAAGCTTTTAGGATCACATGGTGCGTACTGGCTCCTCCCCCTATGACCCTCCTCCAAGCCTCAGTTAGGTTTTTGTGCCCGTCCGAGAAGGGTGCAATCTAGGTGGCTCTCCTAAAGAGCTGCTTAGAAAAAGTTTTTTTAGGTTTAAATCTCAGTGAATCCTGCTGGCAACAGGATCACTGCATCGAGGGACTTAGGGGAGAGATTTCCAACTCACCTGCGTGCAGGATGGATTGGAGTCTTAGGCTACTGGACACTTAGCTCCAGAGGGAGTCGGAACACAGGTCCTCCTGGGGTTCGTCCCGGAGCCGCGCCGCAGATCCCCCTTACAGACGCTGAAGACGGAGGTCCGGAAAGCAGGCGGCAGAAGACTCCTCAGTCTTCATGAAGGTAGCGCACAGCACTGCAGCTGTGCGCCATTGTTGCTACACGTCTCACTGATTCAGTCACGGAGGGTGCAGGGCGCTGCTGGGGGCGCCCTGGGCAGCAATATTAAATACCTTTTAGTGGCAAAATAAATACATCACATATAGCCATTAAGGCTATATGTATGTATTTAACCCAGGCCAGTTTTCTTAAAACCCGGGAGAAAAGCCCGCCGAAAAAGGGGCGGAGCTTATTCTCCTCAGCACTCAGCGCCATTTTCCTGCTCAGCTCCGCTGGTGAGGAAGGCTCCCAGGACTCTCCCCTGCACTGCACTACAGAAACAGGGTAACAAAGAGAAGGGGGGCATAATTTGGCGATATTGATATATTAAAAGCGCTTATATCAAAAACAACACCTTCTAGGGTTGTTTATATACATTTATAGCGCTTTTGGTGTGTGCTGGCAAACTCTCCCTCTGTCTCCCCAAAGGGCTAAGAGGGTCCTGTCTTCGATTAGAGCATTCCCTGTGTGGCTGCTGTGTGTCGGTACGTGTGTGTCGACATGTATGAGGACGATGTTGGTGTGGAGGCAGAGCAATTGCCGGTAATGGTGATGTCACCCCCTAGGGAGTCGACACCGGAATGGATGGCTTTAGTTATGGAATTACGTGATAATGTTAGCACATTACAAAAGTCAGTTGACGAAATGAGACGGCCGGAAAACCAGTTAGTACCGGCTCAGGCGTCTCAGACACCGTCAGGGGCTGTAAAACGTCCCTTACCTCAGTCAGTCGACACGGGTACCGACACAGATGAATCTAGTGTCGACGGTGAAGAAACAAACGTATTTTCCAATAGGGCCACACGTTATATGATCACGGCAATGAAGGAGGCTTTGCAGATCTCTGATACTGCTGGTACCTCAAAAAGGGGTATTATGTGGGGGGTGAAAAAACTACCTGTAGCTTTTCCAGAATCAGAGGAATTGAATGACGTGTGTGACGAAGCGTGGGTTAACCCAGATAGAAAACTGCTAATTTCAAAGAAGTTATTGGCATTATACCCTTTCCCACCAGAGGTTAGGGCGCGCTGGGAAACACCCCCTAGGGTGGATAAGGCGCTCACACGTTTATCAAAGCAAGTGGCGTTGCCGTCTCCTGATACGGCCGCCCTCAAGGATCCAGCAGATAGGAGGCTGGAAACTAAACTGAAGAGTATATACACACATACTGGTGTTATACTGCGACCGGCAGTAGCCTCAGCCTGGATGTGCAGTGCTGGGGTAGTGTGGTTGGATTCTCTGACTGAAAATATTGATACCCCGGATAGGGACAGTATTTTATTGACTCTAGAGCAATTAAAGGATGCTTTTCTTTATATGCGAGATGCTCAGAGGGATATTTGTACTCTAGCATCAAGAGTAAGCGCGATGTCCATATCTGCCAGAAGAAGTTTAAGGACGCGACAGTGGTCAGGTGATGCGGATTCCAAAAGGCATATGGAAGTATTGCCATATAAAGGAGAGGAATTATTTGGGGTCGGTCTTTCGGACCTGGTGGCCACGGCAACTGCCGGCAAATCCACTTTTTTACCTCAGACCCCCTCCCAACAGAAAAAGACACCGTCTTTTCAGCCGCAGTCCTTTCGCTCCTATAAAAACAAGCGACCAAAAGGACAGTCTTATCTGCCGCGAGGCAGAGGAAAGGGTAAGAGAGGGCAGCAAGCAGCCCCTGCCCAGGACCAGAAGCCCGCCCCGGGTTCTACAAAGCCATCAGCATGACGCTGGGGCTTTACAAGCGGACTCAGGAGCGGTGGGGGGTCGACTCAAGATTTTCAGCAATCAGTGGGCTCGCTCACAAGTGGACCCATGGATCCTGCAGATAATATCTCAGGGTTACATGTTGGAGTTCGAAAGGTCTCCCCCTCGCCGGTTCCTAAAGTCTGCTTTACCAACGTCTCCCTCAGAAAGGACGTCGGTTTTGGAAGCCATTCACAAGCTGTATTCTCAGCAGGTGATAGTCAAGGTACCCCTCCTACAACAGGGAAAGGGGTATTATTCCACACTATTTGTGGTACCGAAGCCGGACGGTTCGGTAAGACCTATTCTAAACCTGAAATCCTTGAACCTGTACATACAGAAATTCAAGTTCAAGATGGAGTCACTCAGAGCAGTGATAGCAAATCTGGAAGAAGGGGACTTCATGGTGTCCCTGGACATAAAAGATGCTTATCTGCATGTCCCAATTTACCCCTCACACCAAGGGTATCTCAGGTTCGTGATACAAGACTGTCATTATCAGTTTCAAACGCTGCCGTTTGGTTTGTCCACGGCCCCTCGGGTCTTTACCAAGGTAATGACCGAAATGATGGTTCTTCTACGAAGAAAAGGCGTATTAATTATCCCTTACTTGGACGATCTCCTGATAAGGGCAAAGTCCAGAGAACAGCTGGAAGTCGGTGTAGCACTAACCCAGGTAGTGCTTCAGCAACACGGGTGGATTCTGAATCTTCCAAAATCTCAATTGACCCCGACAACTCGTCTGC
This sequence comes from Pseudophryne corroboree, assembly GCF_028390025.1. NCBI lineage: Eukaryota > Metazoa > Chordata > Amphibia > Anura > Myobatrachidae > Pseudophryne > Pseudophryne corroboree. The sequence goes on from NC_086445.1 coordinate 472,098,982, forward strand.
TGTTCCTGGGAATGATTCTGGACACGGTTCAGAAAAAGGTGTTTCTCCCGGAGGAGAAAGCAAGGGAGTTATCCGAACTTGTCAGGAACCTCCTAAAACCAGGAACTGTGTCAGTACATCAATGCACAAGAGTCCTGGGAAAGATGGTGGCTTCTTACGAAGCGATTCCATTCGGCAGATTCCATGCACGGACATTTCAGTGGGATCTGCTGGACAAATGGTCCGGATCGCATCTGCACATGCATCAGCGGATAACACTGTCACCAAGAACAAGGTTGTCTCTCCTGTGGTGGTTGCAGAGTGCCCATCTGTTAGAGGGCCGCAGATTCGGCATACAGGACTGGGTCCTGGTGACTACGGATGCCAGCCTTTGAGGCTGGGGAGCAGTCACACAGGGAAGAAACTTCCAGGGCGTGTGGTCAAACCTGGAGACGTCCCTTCACATAAATATACTGGAGCTAAGAGCGATCTACAATGCTCTAAGCCTGGCAAAATCGCTGCTTCAGGGTCAGCCGGTGTTGATCCAGTCGGACAACATCACGGCAGTCGCCCACGTAAACCGACAAGGCGGCACGAGAAGCAGAAGAGCAATGACAGAAGCTGCAAGGATTCTGCGCTGGGCGGAGAATCATGTCATAGCACTGTCAGCAGTGTTCATCCCGGGAGTGGACAACTGGGAAGCAGACTTCCTCAGCAGACACGACCTTCACCCGGGAGAGTGGGGACTTCATCCAGAAGTCTTCCACATGATTGTGAACCGTTGGGAAAGACCAAAGGTGGACATGATGGCGTCTCGCCTCAACAAAAAATTGGACAGATATTGCGCCAGGTCAAGAGACCCTCAGGCAATAGCTGTGGACGCTCTGGTAACACCGTGGGTGTACCAGTCAGTGTATGTGTTCCCTCCTCTGCCTCTCATACCAAAGGTACTGAGAATTATACGGAAAAGAGGAGTAAGAACAATACTGGTGGCTCCGGACTGGCCAAGAAGAACTTGGTATCCGGAACTTCAAGAGATGCTCACGGAGGATCCGTGGCCTCTACCTCTAAGAAGGGATCTGCTTCAGCAGGGACCTTGTATGTTCCAAGACTTACCGCGTCTGCGTTTGACGGCATGGCGGTTGAACGCCGGATTCTAAAAGAAAAGGGCATTCCAGAGGAAGTTATTCCTACCTTGATTAAGGCTAGAAAGGAAGTGACTGTACAACATTATCACCGCATTTGGCGAAAATATGTTGCGTGGTGTGAGGCCAAGAAGGCTCCAACGGAAGAATTTCAATTGGGTCGATTCTTACATTTCCTGCAAGCAGGATTGTCTATGGGCCTAAAATTGGGGTCCATTAAAGTTCAAATTTCGGCCTTATCAATCTTCTTCCAGAAGGAATTGGCATCAGTGCCTGAAGTACAAACTTTTGTCAAAGGTGTACTACATATACAACCCCCAATAGTGCCGCCAGTGGCACCGTGGGATTTGAACGTAGTTTTGAATTTTCTCAAATCTCATTGGTTTGAGCCTCTAAAATCGGTAGATTTAAAATACCTTACATGGAAGGTAACCATGCTATTGGCCCTGGCTTCAGCCAGGAGAGTTTCAGAGTTGGCGGCTTTATCATACAAAAGCCCATATCTGATTTTCCATTCGGACAGGGCAGAACTGCGGACACGTCCTCATTTTCTCCCTAAGGTGGTTTCGGCTTTTCACTTGAACCAGCCTATTGTGGTGCCTGCGGCTACTAGCGACTTGGAGGACTCCAAGTTACTGGACGTTGTCAGAGCATTAAAAATATATATTTCAAGGACAGCTGGAGTCAGAAAATCTGACTCGTTGTTTATATTGTATGCACCCAACAAGATGGGTGCTCCTGCGTCTAAACAGACGATTGCACGTTGGATCTGTAGCACAATCCAACTTGCACATTCTGTGGCAGGCCTGCCACAGCCTAAATCTGTAAAGGCCCACTCCACAAGGAAAGTGGGCTCATCTTGGGCGGCTGCCCGAGGGGTCTCGGCATTACAACTTTGCCGAGCAGCTACGTGGTCAGGGGAGAACACGTTTGTAAAATTTTACAAATTTGATACTCTGGCTAAGGAGGACCTGGAGTTCTCTCATTCGGTGCTGCAGAGTCATCCGCACTCTCCCGCCCGTTTGGGAGCTTTGGTATAATCCCCATGGTCCTGACGGAGTCCCAGCATCCACTAGGACGTTAGAGAAAATAAGAATTTACTTACCGATAATTCTATTTCTCATAGTCCGTAGTGGATGCTGGGCGCCCATCCCAAGTGCGGATTGTCTGCAATACTTGTACATAGTTATTGTTACAAAGATCGGGTTATTACTATTGTTGTGAGCCATCTTTTCAGAGGCTACTTCGTTTTTTGTTATCATACTGTTAACTGGGTTCAGATCACAAGTTGTACGGTGTGGCTGGTATGAGTCTTACCCGGGATTCAAGATCCTTCCTTATTGTGTACGCTCGTCCGGGCACAGTACCTAACTGAGGCTTGGAGGAGGGTCATAGGGGGAGGAGCCAGTACACACCATGTGATCCTAAAAGCTTTATTTAGATGTGCCCTGTCTCCTGCGGAGCCCGCTATTCCCCATGGTCCTGACGGAGTCCCAGCATCCACTACGGACTATGAGAAATAGAATTATCGGTAAGTAAATTCTTATTTTTTCCCCCATCTGAGTAATTAAATGAAGTGTGTGAAGAAGCGTGGGCTTCCCCCGATAAGAAACTGGTAATTTCTAAAAGGTTACTAATGACGTACCCTTTCCCGCCAGAGGATAGGTCAGGTTGGGAAACATCCCCTAGGGTGGATAAAGCGCTCACACGCCTGTCAAAGAAGGTGGCACTACCGTCTCCGGCCGCCCTAAAGGAGCCTGCTGATAGAAAGCAGGAGGCTATCCTGAAGTCTGTATATACTCACACAGGTATTATACTGAGACCAGCTATTGCTTCAGCATGGATGTGCAGTGCTGCAGCTGCGTGGTCAGATTCCCTGTCGGAAAATATTGATACCCTAGACAGGGACACTATATTGCTAACCATAGAGCATATTAAAGACGCAGTCTTATACATGAGAGATGCACAGAGGGATGTTTGCCGGCTGGCATCTAAAATAAGTGCAATGTCCATTTCTGCCAGGAGAGGATTATGGACTCGGCAGTGGACGGGTGATGCTGATTCTAAAAGGCACATGGAAGTTTTGCCTTATAAGGGTGAGGAGTTGTTCGGGGATGGTCTCTCGGACCTCGTTTCCACAGCAACAGCTGGAAAGTCAGCATTTTTACCCCATGTTCCCTCACAGCCAAAGAAAGCACCGTATTATCAGGTACAGTCCTTTCGGCCCCAGAAAGGCAAGCGGGTTAAAGGCGGCGTCCTTTCTGCCCAGAGGCAGAGGTAGAGGGAAAAAGCTGCAGCATGCAGCCAGTTCCCAGGAGCAAAAGTCCTCCCCCGCTTCCTCCAAGTCCACCGCATGACGCTGGGGCTCCACAGGCGGAGCCAGGTACGGTGGGGGCCCGTCTCAAAAACTTCAGCAATCAGTGGGCTCGCTCACGGGTGGATCCCTGGATCCTTCAAGTAGTATCTCAGGGGTACAAGCTGGAATTCGAGACGTCTCCCCCCCCCGCCGTTTCCTCAAATCTGCCTTGCCAACAACTCCCTCAGTTAGGGAGGCAGTGCTAGAGGCAATTCACAAGCTGTATTCTCAGCAGGTGATAGTCAAGGTGCCCCTCCTTCAACAAGGACTGGGTTACTATTCCACAATGTTTGTGGTACCAAAACCGGACGGTTCGGTGAGACCCATTTTAAATTTGAAATCCTTGAACACATATATAAAAAGATTCAAGTTCAAGATGGAATCGCTCAGGGCGGTTATTTCAAGCCTGGACGAGGGGGATTACATGGTATCACTGGACATCAAGGATGCTTACCTGCATGTCCCCATTTACCATCATCACCAGGAGTACCTCAGATTTGTGCTACAGGATTGTCATTACCAATTCCAGACGTTGCCGTTTGGTCTGTCCACGGCACCGAGGGTATTTACCAAGGTAATGGCCGAAATGATGATACTCCTTCGAAAAAAGGGAGTTTTAATTATCCCGTACTTGAATGATCTCCTGATAAAGGCGGGGTCCAGGGAGCAGTTGTTGGTCGGGGTAGCACTATCTCGGGAGGTGCTACAACAGCACGGTTGGATTCTAAATATTCCAAAGTCACAGCTGGTCCCTAGGACACGTCTACTGTTCCTGGGGATGGTTCTGGACACAGAACAGAAAAAAGTGTTTCTCCCGGAGGAGAAAGCCAAGGAGCTGTCATCTCTAGTCAGAGGCCTCCTGAAACCAAAACAGGTGTCGGTGCATCACTGCACGCGAGTCCTGGGAAAAATGGTAGCTTCCTACGAAGCAATTCCATTCGGCAGGTTCCATGCAAGGATCTTTCAGTGGGACCTGTTGGACAAGTGGTCCGGATCGCATCTTCAGATGCATCGGCTGATAACCCTGTCTCCAAGGACCAGGGTGTCTCTGCTGTGGTGGCTGCAAAGTGCTCATCTTCAAGAGGGCCGCAGATTCGGCATACAGGACTAGGTCCTGGTGACCACGGATGCCAGCCTTCGAGGCTGGGGGGCAGTCACACAGGGAAGAAACTTCCAAGGACTATGGTCAAGTCAGGAGACTTCCCTACACATAAATATTCTGGAACTGAGGGCCATTTACAAACCCCTGCTTCAAAACCAGCCGGTACTGATCCAGTCAGACAACATCACGGCAGTCGCCCATGTAAACCGACAGGACGGCACAAGAAGCAGGACGGCGATGGCAGAAGCCACAAGGATTCTCCGATGGGCTTAAAATCACGTGTTAGCACTGTCAGCAGTGTTCATTCCGGGAGTGGACAACTGGGAAGCAGACTTCCTCAGCAGGCACGGCCTCCACCCGGGAGAGTGGGGACTTCATCCAGAAGTCTTCCAACTGATTGTAAACCGTTGGGAAAGGCCACAGGTGGACATGATGGCGTCCCGCCTAAACAGAAAGCTAGAAAGATATTGCGCCAGGTCAAGAGACCCTCAGGCGATAGCTGTGGACGCTCTAGTGACACCGTGGGTGTACCGGTCGGTTTATGTGTTCCCTCCTCTTCCTCTCATGCCCAAGGTACTGAGGATAATAAGGAGAAGAGGAGTAAGAACTATACTCATTGTTCCGGATTGGCCAAGAAGAGCTTGGTACCCGGAACTTCAAGAAATGATCTCAGAGGACCCATGGCCTCTGCCGCTCAGACAGGACCTGCTGCAGCAGGGGCCCTGTCTGTTCCAAGACTTACCGCGGCTGCGTTTGACGGCATGGCGGTTGAACACCGGATCCTGAAGGAAAAGGGCATTCCGGAGGAAGTCATTCCTACGCTGATTAAAGCTAGGAAAGAAGTGACCGCAAACCATTATCACCGCATTTGGCGAAAATATGTTGCGTGGTGTGAGGCCAGGAAGGCCCCAACGGAGGAATTTCAGCTGGGCCGTTTTCTGCACTTCCTACAGTCAGGGGTGACTATGGGCCTAAAATTGGGTTCCATTAAGGTCCAGATTTCGGCTCTATCGATTTTCTTCCAGAGAGAACTGGCTTCACTACCTGAAGTTCAGACTTTTGTTAAGGGAGTGCTGCATATTCAGCCCCCTTTTGTGCCTCCAGTGGCACCTTGGGATCTCAACGTGGTGTTGGATTTCCTAAAGTCACATTGGTTTGAGCCTCTTAAAACCGTGGAATTAAAATATCTCACGTGGAAAGTGGTCATGCTGTTGGCCTTGGCTTCGGCCAGGCGTGTGTCAGAATTGGCGGCTTTGTCATGTAAAAGCCCTTATCTGATTTTCCATATGGATAGGGCAGAATTGAGGACTCGTCCCCAGTTTCTCCCTAAGGTGGTATCAGCCTTTCATTTGAACCAACCTATCGTGGTGCCTGCGGCTACTAAAGACTTGGAGGCTTCCAAGTTGTTGGACGTAGTCAGGGCCCTGAAAATTTATGTTTCCAGGATTGCTAGTGTCAGGAAAACTGACTCGCTATTTATCCTGTATGCACCCAACAAGCTGGGTGCTCCTGCTTCAAAGCAGACTATTGCTCGCTGGATCTGTAGTACGATTCAGCTTGCACATTCTGCGACTGGACTGCCGCATCCTAAATCAGTGAAAGCCCATTCCACGAGGAAGGTGGGCTCTTCTTGGGCGGCTAGCCGAGGGGTCTCGGCTTTACAACTTTGCAGAGCAGCTACTTGGTCGGGGTCAAACACATTTGCTAAATTCTACAAGTTTGACACCCTGGCTGAGGAGGACCTAGAGTTTGCCCATTCGGTGCTGCAGAGTCATCCGCACTCTCCCGCCCGTTTGGGAGCTTTGGTATAATCCCCATGGTCCTTACGGAGTCCCAGCATCCACTTAGGACGTCAGAGAAAATAAGATTTTACTCACCGGTAAATCTATTTCTCGTAGTCCGTAGTGGATGCTGGGCGCCCATCCCAAGTGCGGATTGTCTGCAATACCTGTATATAGTTATTGTTTAACTAAAGGGTTATTGTTGAGCCATCTGTTGAGAGGCTCAGTTATTGTTCATACTGTTAACTGGGTATAATATCACGAGTTATACGGTGTGATTGGTGTGGCTGGTATGAGTCTTACCCGGGATTCAAAATCCTTCCTTATTGTGTCAGCTCTTCCGGGCACAGTATCCTAACTGAGGTCTGGAGGAGGGTCATAGAGGGAGGAGCCAGTGCACACCAGGTAGTCCTAAAGCTTTCTTTAGTTGTGCCCAGTCTCCTGCGGAGCCGCTATTCCCCATGGTCCTTACGGAGTCCCAGCATCCACTACGGACTACGAGAAATAGATTTACCGGTGAGTAAAATCTTATTTTTCTCTCTCAGGAGCAGTGGTAAGGCCTGCTACAGTATGGCTTCAGCCTGGATGGCAAAGGCAATGGGAGAATGGGTGGAGGAACTAGAGAATGGCCTCTCCCCTCCTAATAGGGAGCAGGAGTATCATTTAGGCTGTATAAGACAAGCTGCCCAATATTTGGAAGAAGCAGCAATTGATATGGGTACGATTGCTTCTAAAGCATCAGCCTTGACAGTAGCTGCTCGTAGAGCAGTTTGGCTACGCACTTATAAAGCAGATGCAGAATCCAAGAAAGCTCTGGAAGCATTGCCTTTCATGGGTAATATTATTTGGGAAACAATTGTCAGATATTCTAGAATAGGAAGCTGAATCCAAAAAAGTCAGATTCCCGGCTAGTTATAACCCTAAGACTAGGGGTTCAAAATTTCGGCCATTTTGATGGCAAGGCAAAGCAAAAGCTAAAGAGGAGTCTAAGCAACCCCAGTTCAATAGATCAGCCAGGGGTAGGAAGCAATAGGCTAGTAGAAAGCCAGCTTCCAAGCCTGAACAGAAGCCATCAGCATGAGGAGACGGGCCTCCGTCTGGAGGATTCCAGGGTTGGGGGCCAACTCCTTCATTTTGCACACACATGGCAACAGTCGACGACAGATGCTTGGGTGCAGAAGGTGGTATCTCTCGGTTATGGGTTCCCATTCAGGAGGCAGCCTCCTAAAAGTTTTTTTTGCACCAGCTCGTCTCGTATAGAGTCGAAGGCCAGTGCCCTGCAAGAAGCAGTTCAGAAATTGCTTCAGTCGGGTGTGATTATCCCGGTACCCCCATCACAATGGGGACAGGGTTTTTACTCCAATCTATTTTTGATTCAGAAGCCAAATGGGTCATTCCGACCAATTCTTAATCTCAAAATGTTAAACAAATACATTTGGATTCCAGGGTTCCACATGGAGACGTTACGCTCCATAGTGTTGGCTATGGAACCGGGAGATTACATGGTATCTCTGGATATACAGGATGCTTACCTACATGTGCCCGTAGCACGGTCTCATCAATGTTACCTCAGGTTTGCCATCCTCCAGCAACATTTTCAGTTCCAAGCCTTGCCCTTTAGGCTAGCAACAGCACCCAGGGTGTTTACCAAAATCATGGTGGTTATGGCAGCTTATCTCCGCAAGCAGGGGATAAGAATATTTCCATACCTCGACGACCTTTTAATCCTAGCACATTCGCAGGAATTACTTTTGAGCCATCTTCAACAGACAGTAGTTTGTCTACAAAGACACGGGGTCCTCATAAACTGGGAAAAGTAGTCTCTGAATCTGTCACAGCGGATGGTTCATTTGGGGGCCATATTGGATTCAGGTCTACAGAGAATTTTCTTATCAGAGAAAAAGATGGCCAAGGTGCAGGTCATGACTCGGGAGGCGTTGCACACTCAGACAATGTCAGTCCATGCAGCAATGCAACTGTTGGGTCTGATGGTGTCAACCTTCGACATGGTGGAATATGCACAATTCCACTCCAGACCACTACAGCACCTTATTCTGACCAAATGGACTGGAAATAATCTGACAATAAAAAAACAGATGATAAAGTTTCCGGTAAACGTAAAAAAGTGTCTAGCTTGGTGGCTACAGAGGGACCATTTAAACAAGGGGAGACCCTTTTGGATAAAAGAATGGCAAGTCCTGACAACAGATGCTAGTCTTCAAGGCTGGGGAGCGGTGCTCGAAAAGCCTTTGGTTCCGGGGAAAATGGACCATAAGGGAAAGTCGCCTGTCAATAAATCTGTTGAAAATAAGGGCCATTTATATGGCTCTAGTTCAGGCAAAGGACAGTCTGCAAGGAAGACCAGTCCAGATTCGCTCAGACAATGCAACAGCAGTAGCGTACCTCAATCATCAGGGAGGAACTCACAGCAATAGATTGATGGAGGAAGTAACTCCCATACTAAGGTGGGCAGAGCTCCATCTTCCAGCATTGTCAGCAGTGTTTGTTCCAGGTGTACTGAACTGGGAAGCGGATTTTCTCAGTCAACACACCTTTCAGGAAACCGAATGGGCATTACACCCAGAAGTGTTTCAGACTATAGTGAACAGATGGGGTCTGCCAGAGATAGGTCTCATGGCGTCTCATCTAAACAACAAAGTTCCGAGGTACGGATCAAGAACAAAGGATCCCGGAGCGATCCTTGTAGATGCACTGTCCGTAAAATGGAAATTTCATCTGGCATATCTGTTCCCTCCAATATTTCTGTTACCCAGAGTAGTGAGGAAAATAAAGCAAGCAAAGGGAGCCATAATTCTAATAGCTCCAGTTTGGCCAAGAAGGCATTGGTATGCAGATCTACTAAGGATGTCCATGGAAGCACCAATATTGCTCCCTCAACGTCCAGATCTGCTAATGCAGGGTCCTTGTTGTCACAGCCATCTGGATCGTCTGTCTTTGACGACGTGGCTGTTGAAACCTCTATCCTAGAAGCTAGAGGATTTTCAAAACAAGTAATTCAAACTATGCTTAGAGCAAGAAAACCTTCTTCAGCTTGTATTTATCATTGAATATGGCAAGCCTATATTCATTGGTGTAGTGGAAAAAGTTTGAATCCAAGATCTTTTAAAGTATCCAGGATTTTGGATTTTCTTCAAGCAGGATTGGATAAGGGGTTGAGAGTAGCTTCCTTGAGGGTTCAAGTATCAGCATTAACGGTATGGTTTCAGAGAAAGATTGCTGACTTACAGGATGTGCGTACTTTCTTTCAGGGAGTTATACACATTCAACCTCCATTTGTTCCTCCTGCAGCTCCCTGGGATTTGAATCTGGTTCTTAAAATCCTTCAGGGACCTCCGTTTGAACAACTTAAGAGAGCAGATCTTAAATGGTTGACGGCTAAGGTGCTCTTTCTACTGGCAATGGCGTCAGCTAGAAGAGTGTCCGATTTAGGAGTACTGTCGTGTAAGTCTCCTTTTCTAAGTTTTTTTTCCAGATAACCAGATCTAGTTCTGAGAACTGCCTTATTTTCCGAAGGTGGTTTCAAAGTTTCACCTTAACGAAGAGATTGTAGTCCCAGCTTTTCAGGTATCGGGACTTTCTGCGGGAGAAGCGTCGCTGGATGTGGTCCGAGCATTAAGAATCTACATAGATCGTACTAGTGCTATCAGAAAAACAGATTCTCTCTTCATCCTCTACGGATTTCATAGAAGAGGATGGCCTGCTAGTAAACAGACGCTGGCAAGATGGTTCCGAATGACCATTTCAGAAGCTTATTCTCGTGCTGATCTCCCTACTCCGGCTAATGTCTCTGCTCACTCTACACGTAAGGTAGGTCCTTCATGGGCAGCACAACTGGGTGCTTCAGCAGAACAGATTTGTAAGGCAGCCACATGGTCTTCCATTAACACATTCATTAGACATTATGCCTTGGATACTTTTGCCTCTCATGACGCTGAATTCGGGCGAAAGGTTCTCCTGTCTAATCAGGAGCGTCCCCACCACTAAAACTGGCTTTGGGAATCCCAATGTTATCCTGTGGATAACCTGTGGACCCAGCCGCAGAAATATACCGTTATAGTAAGAACTTACCATTGATAACGGGATTTCTCCTATGTCCACAGTTATCCACAGGGGACCCACCCTGACGCACCTGATTTGAGGATCTTTACAATCACTAAACCTGTTCCCTCTTGCATGGAAGGGTGTGCATGTGTGTTCTTATCGCCTGAATAGGTTTCTACCTGATGCTCCTGCCTAAATTGCTGTGGAAATAACTGATTTGACTGAGTCAGTGGGCGGGATTATATGGAGAAGCCCCGAAGGATCCTGGGTGGCCAGAAAGCTTGTGACCGTTTGGTGCCATTTTCACTGTCGTTCCGGCATATCCCAATGTTATCCTGTGGATACCTGTGGACATAGGAGAAATCCCGTTATCAACGGTAAGTTCTTACCATAACGGTATATTTTGGCTATAAGGGAGGTGTTAAAGCTCCCTGTAGAGGATGCTGCGTCACAGCAGTCGTGTTTGTTTGTTTTTTTACAGAACAAGCCTACTGTTACTTTCCCTGACTCTACAGAGTTAGGTGACTTATTCAAACAGGCCTGGAAAAATCCAGACAAAAAATTCCAAGGGGGAGATTCAAATGTTTGAAAAGTCAGTTGGGTGTCTGTTTTTTCCTATTAGACAGGAAAAAACAGACACCCAACTGACTTTTCAAACATTTGAATCTCCCCCCAAGTGTCCAAATTTTTTTTGCGCACTTTTCCATTTGCTCCTGAAGGTAGAAAATTTGGGGAGGAACCCCCTGGGGTGGATGTCTGTCTCTCGCCCTGTCTAAAAAGGCGGTGCTGCCTCCTCCGGGCTCCTTTACCATGAAGGATCCTGGGGATAGGAAGACTACATTAAAGCCTAATTCTCTTATGCCCTAGAGGATGCTGGGGTCCACATTAGTACCATGGGGTGTAGACTTGTCCTCCAGGAGCCATTGGCACTTTAAGAGTTTGAGAGTGTGGGCTGGCTCCTCCCTCTATGCCCCTCCTACCAGACTCGGTTTAGAAAATGTGCCCGGAGGAGCCGGTCACAGCTAGGGGAGCTCTACAGAGCTTCTTTAGAAAAAGTTTTTTTTTCTTTTTAGAGTTTATTTTACAGGGTGGCTGCTGGCAACAGCCTCCCTGCTTCGAGGGACTAAGGGAGGGAAGTAGTGTCCGCCCTGCGGGGTCTGACCCACTATGTCCGCTGACAGGACACTGAGCTCCTGAGGGGATAGATCGTTCCCCCGCCACAGGGGATCGCTCATCCCAGCAGCATGCCGCCATCCGCTTACAGAGCCAGAAGATCGGTGGCGAGTGAGTCACCGACCCCCCCCCTTGCAAGCGGGAAGCCGGTGTGATGATGGCGGCAAAAGGGTAGGGAATGCGGTATTAACCGCGCTCCAGAGCTCAGAGGCACACTGTGCGGCGCTGTGAGGATGCGCCCTGAGCCGGCGCCTAAACCCTGCACTGGTCAGAAAGTCTGTCGGGGTCCATGGATCTCAGCCAGCATTATCCTCAGGCCAGTATGGTCATTGTGGAGAGCTGAAAGACTGTGCCATTTTGGGGGTGGAGCTTCTCCTCAGAGCGGACCCAGCAGCGTTCAGTACCATTTTCCTGCCTGCACAGCGCTGTCCAGGAAGAGCAAGTCCCTCCACAGCAACTCCAGCTATCTCTCACAGTACCAGGGGGTTGTAGAAGGACGGGGGGGGGAACTCTGTCTGCCCTTCCCTGTGTGTGTGTGTGTGTGTGTGGTGTCTATGGTCTCCATTAAGCTATGTCCAGAGACTGTCATATGCTGCAGAGGATATGTCCTCTCAGGATGATCCCATTCCATGTAATCAGGATTGCACTGGTTTAGCACAGATACCAGCAAGAGAGCCTGAGTGGTTATCCTCTATCAAAGCTATGATTTCTCGGATTTCAAATAGGGTTGCACAAAATGAATCTGCAACTCAGGCTTTACAGAACTCTATGGCCCAGTTCTGGTACCTCGGGGCTCCCAGCTGTATATTCCCAAAAACGTGCTCTTGCACAGATCATGCAGGATGACATGGATACAGATTCTAACACTACAGACGGTGGTGGGGATGTGCTGCGGGGAGGCGCCATTTCTTGCTAAAGTGCTGCAGTTAATGATAGAGGCTATTAGAGATGTGTTGTACAGTATATTGCTGATACAACACCGGAGCAGGTTGAGGAGGCTTACTTCACTGAGAATAAGAAATCCTCGCTAACCTTCCCTGCGTGAAAAGAATTAAATGCTATTTTTGAAAACGCTTGGGAACACCTGGATAAAAAATTCCAGATCCCTAAAAGGGTTCTGGTGGTATTTCCTTTCCCGTTAGAGGATAGAAAAAAAATTGGAAAACCCGCCCATTGTTGACACGTCAGTATCCAGACTTTCAAAAAAGGTGGTTTTACCTGTTCCAGGATCTACCGCCTTGAAAGAGGCTGCTGATCGTAAAATTGATAATACGCTCAAATCCATGTATACGGCTTCTGGGGCAATACTACGTCCCACTATTGCCAGTGCTTGGATTGCCAAAGCTATAGTAAAGGGGTCAGGCACGTTACTTAAAGATTTGAATACTATGGAGAAATGTGATGTTGAATTGTTTTTATGTAACATTCAGGATTCTGCAGGATTTCTGGTAGAATCCATGAAAGACCTGGGTTCCATGGCTGCAGGAATTTCTTCCATGTCTGTCTCAGCTCGTCGAGGACTGTGGTTGCACCAATGGTCTTCCGACGCGGAGTCCAGGAGAAGTGTGGAGACCCTACCCTACACAGGTCAGGCTCTCTTTGGGGAAGCGTTAGATACGTGGATCTTCACGGCTACGGCGGGTAAGTCATCTTTTGTTCCCTCAGCTGCATCTGCTCCGAAGAATCCTTTTTCTTCAACTGCATCACAGCCCTTTCGGCCTGCCAAGCCCAGAAAGGCCAAGCCGTCCAACACCTTCTTTCGGGGAGGTCGGCCCAAGTCCAAGAAACCTGCTGCTGCAGGTTCCCAGGAACAGAAACCTGCTTCAGGTACACCAAAGTCCTCCGCATGACGGTGGACTGCGCGCCCCGGAGGTGGGAGCGAGACTCAGGCATTTCAGTCACGTCTGGGTGTCGTCTGGCCTGGATCCCTAGGTGCAATATATTGTGTCCCAGGGGTACAGGCTGGAATTTCAAGATCTCCTTCCTCACAGATTCTTCAAATCAGGCTTGCCAGCTTTGCTGGCAGATAGGGCTGTCCTGCAGGCAGCCGTCCCGAAGTTGGTGGAGGCACAGGTTATTGTACCGGTCCCTCCTCATATGCAAAATAAAGGTCACTATTCGAACCTTATCGTGGTAGCGAAACCGGATGTTTCGGTCAGACCCATTCTGAACCTAAAATCGCTGAATCCCTTTTTGAAGGAGTTCAAGTTCAAAATGGAGTCTCTAAGGGCGGTGATATCAGGTCTGGAAGAGGGGGAATTTCTGGTATCCCTGGATATCAAGGATGCTACCTCCACATTCCAATTTGGGCGCCGCATCAAGCTTATCTCCGATTCGCACTGTTGGACTGTCACTACCAGTTCCAGTCCCTGCCATTTGGCCCCTCCACAGCACCGAGGTTACTCGCCAAGGTGATGGCAGAAATTATGGTTCTCCTCCGCAGACAGTGGGTGAATATAATTCCATATCTGGACGATCTGCTGATAAAGGAGTCGTCCAAGGAGAAGCTGTTACAGTCCATTCTTCTCACGACCCACCTGCTCAGAACACGGTTGGATCCTGAATCTTCCAATATCATATTTGGAACCAACCAAGAGGTTGTCCTTTCTGGGAATGATCCTCGACACGGAGATGCAGAGGGTGTTTCTTCCAGAGGAAAAAGCGTTGGTGATACAAACAATGGTCTGGGATGTCCTGAAGCCAGCCCGAGTGTTGGTTCATCAGTGCATTCGCCTTCTGGGAAAGATGGTGGCCTCTTACGAGGCTCTACAGTACAGGAGGTTTCATGCTCGGTCCTTCCAACTGGATCTCCCTGACAGGTGGTCGGGATCCCATCTACATATGCCCCAGAGAATACGTCTGTCGCCAAAGGCCAGGATTTCACTCCTCTGGTGGTTGCAACTACCTCACCTTCTGGAGGGCCGCAGGTTCGGATTTCAGGACTGGATCCTTCTAACCACGGATGCAAGTCTCCGGGGCTGGGGCGCAGTCACTCACGGGGAGACCGTCCAAGGAAGGTGATCAAGTCTGGAAGCCGGCCTGTCGATAAACATTCTAAAGCTAAGAGCCGTCGACAATGGTCTTCTCCAAGCGGCCCATCTTCTGAGAAATCGGGCCATTCAAGTGCAGTCGGACAATGTGACAACGGTGGCTTACATCAACTGACAGGGCGGAACGAAGAACAGAGCTGCAATGTCAGAGGTAACCAGAATCATCCTCTTGGCAGAAAAACACTTGTGAGCGCTGCTAGCCCCGTCAGCCGCCGCAAAGGAAGAAAGATCAGAGCCGCAGTGCTCTCAGCGGCCCCGGAACAACAAGTGCAGGGAAAGGTAGGAAATCACTGGCAATCCAGGAAAAAATAAAATCAAGGGTTGCTGGCTACTCCTTCACATATTCACTCAAAAGAGTGTAAACATTTAACTAATAATTCCTTTTTTTTTTTTACAGGTACCGCTTTTTAACATATAAATATATATAGTTCAATTAGCGCTTTCTTCCAAATATTACAATTACCATTTCTTAAGAAAGCAGCTTATACTCAATTAGCGCAGTGAATTAATTTTATTTAGTGTTCAAGGAGGTAACAGATCTTTGGGATGTACCTCAAATAGACATGATGGCCTCTCGTCTCAACAAGAAGCTTCGGCGATATTGTTCCAGGTCGAGGGACCCGCAAGCAGTGGCGGTGGACGCCCTAGTGACTCCGTGGGTTTTCCAGTTGGTGTACGTGTTTCCACCACTCCCACTCATTCCAAGAGTGCTCTTCGGGAGGACCTGCTGCAGCAGGGGCTGTTCGCCTATCAAGACTTACCACGGCTGCGTTTGACGGCATGGAAGTTGAACGCCAGGTACTAGCTCGGAAGGGCATTCCGAGCAAGGTTATTCCTACCCTGATACAGGCTACGAAAGGCGTAACGTCTAAACATTACCATCATGTTTGGAAAAAAATATGTATCTTAGTGTGAGTCCAAGAAGTTTCCTACGGTGGAGTTTCAACTGGAGATGTCGGTCCAATTCCAACAAGCCCACGGGTGGCTCATCAATTGGAAGAAGTCCTCGCTGGTCCCTGCTCGGAGCATGGTGCACCTGGGGGCGCTGCTGGACACACACAGCCAAAAACTGTTTCTGTCTCCGGAGAAGGTCCTGAAACTTCGAGACAAGATCTGATGCTTCCTCTCTCGCCAGAGAGTGTCGATACACTCGGCGATGCAAGTACTAGGCCTCATGGTGTCTGCTTTCGACATGGTAGAGTACGCTTAATTTAATTTCTGCCCTCTGCAGAGGTTAATTCTTTCCAAATGGGACAGCCTGCCTCATCGGATCAGGTCTCAAATGATCTTGACTCTGGAAGTTCGTCTGTCACTGCTAGTTGGCTACAGGACCAACAGTTGAGCAGGGGCCGTTCCTTCTGGATCTCCAACTGGGTCCTCCTGACAACGGGTTCCAGTCTGCAAGGTTGGGACGTGGTGTTGGAGCAACACTCTCTCTCAAGGGTCGGTGGACCAGGGAGGAATCTCTCCTCCCGATAAACATTCTAGAATTGCGGACAGTGTTCAATGCGGTGACACTGGCCCTGCCTCTGGTACAGAACAGGCCTGTTCAAGTACAATCCGACAACGCCAACACGGTGGCGTACATAAATCATCAAGGCGGCACTCGAAGCCGCATGGCAATGATGAAATTGTCAAACATCCTTCAGTGGGCGGAACGCCATTTGCCAGCCTTATCGGCAATGTTCATTCCGGGAGTCCTCAATTGGGAAGCGGACTTCCTCAGTTGTCAGGATGTGCACGCCGGAGAGGTGGAGTTTTCAGCCAGAAGTCTTTCAACTCCTAGTGGACATGTGGGGCCTACCAGATGTAGACCTGATGGCATCTCGACACAATCACAAGGTTCCGGTCTTCGCAGCAAGGACAAGGGATCCTCAAGCACCGTCTGCTGCCATACGTGTTCCCTCCAGTGTGACTCCTGCCCAGGGTAATACGGAAGTTCAAGCAAGGAGGAGGAATACTACTTCTAGTCGCTCCAGTATGGCCCAGACGGCATTGGTTCTCAGACCTGCAGGGTCTCTCGATAGAGCATCCTCTTCTACTTCCTCAACGCCCAGACCTCCTCATTCAGGGCCCTTGTGTCTACCCGGACTTGGCTAGACTGGCTTTGACGGCGTGGCTCTTAAAGCATCACTCCTGAGAGCAAAAGGATTCTCTGAGGTGGTCATTCAAACTACGTTGAAAGCCGTAAACCAGTTTTGGCTCTGATTTATTACAAGGTCTGGAATTCTTACTTCACCTGGTGTGCTGCTAAGAATTATGATGCATTTACATTCAGAACTTCCAGGCTTTTGGCTTTTCTACAAAAAGGCCTAGACTTGGGCTTTCGTCTGGCCTCCCTTAATATCTATGGAGGAAAATCTAAAATTACTTTTTAAGTACTGTAAAATATATAGACAGTGCATATAATTTTATAAGCTGTTTTAAATACACATTTATAATTCTCATAGGCGTACACTAATATTTTTTATTTTTTTTGTGGTTTGAGGAAGTGCCTTTAGGTATAATTGCACTAATGCCCTTCGGCAAATCAATTGAATAGGTTCCGCCAGGTACCGATTACTTAGGAGGAAATGCAATTGTTTTTGTGTGCCCGTAAGACACTGGTCGATGTTGTAAGGCGATATGAACGTTTTTGTTCATTAATGAACAATTCATATCGCTCAGTGTGTATGCACCAACGATGATGTGCGTCCCCGCGGTCGTTCATTGTTGGTTTTCCGTCGCTTTGCAATGCAAGGCAATTTGGACGATATCAAGATCGATTATCGTCCAAATTGCTGCCGTCGCCCAGTGTGTAGGGCGCATAAAGGCCCATATAAACGGGCCGATGCAGGAGAGATGTGTGCTGAGCGAACCGCTCAGCACACATCTCTCCCGCCGCTCAGCACAGCGCGATCTGTGCTGAGCGTGCGGAGACAGGGGGGCTAGACTGGTCTGCATGCAGGCCAATCTAGCACCAGCGATAGCGATGCGTATCGCTATCGCTGTAGGGGGTACACACGGAGTACCCCCCTTAACACTCACCTTACTACTTACTTATTCATGCCTGCCTGATGGTTCAGAACCAATTCATGCTGGGTTGACTTAAGATGTTTTACAATGATCATCGCAGATCTCCTGCATGTGTAATCCATATGCTATGGATAAGGTATAATTTCAGGAAATTTGTAGTTTCATAATGTTTATATACTTTTTTTTTTTTTTTTTTTAGAGACTAAATCTTAAAAATAAACTTGTTAATAATTGTTTACTCACCATCTTCTTTCATGCAGACAAATGGAAACATAACTTTGAATCCAGAAAACAGAATGCATGGACAGACTGACGATCCACATGAGGAGGAGATAGAGGTAACCGGTTTATATTAAGATATGTCTACTGCATCGTAGGACTTTGTATACCGATTCAGACTCATGCACACACAAATACATAAATGTTGTACATCAAATTCATCTGTGTAATCCAGCAGTGTAGGTTTATTAATTCCAAATTGATTTATACGAATATAGCTGGGTACACACTAGATGATGTGCAAACAACTCAATGGTCGTCCCGATTTCCGTTGAACCCCAGAACAATCACAGCACACTCTGCAAGCTTTCAAAATGAGCAAATGCTATATCTTGCATTGTTTAGTCACACATGTATGTATATATGTGTGTGTGTGTGTGTGTGTGTGTGTGTATGTATATATATATATATATATATATATATATGTATGTGTGTATGTATATATATATATATATATATGTGTGTGTGTGTATATGTATGTATGTATATGTATATATATATGTATATATATATATGTATATGTATATATATATATATGTATATATATATATATATATATATATATATATATATACGTATATATATATATATGTATATGTATATATATATGTATATATATATATATATATATATATATATATATATATATATATATATATATATATATATATATATATATATATACGCGCTCGGCTCCGGCACTCCAGCTACGTTGGCTTGTTAAGGTGCCTTCCTTGTGGGGCAATCCCACGTAGATATGTAGACAGGATACAGGCGGCACTCAAAGACTTGCACAAATAGTGAAAAAAGCATCAGTGCAGGGTTGCTGTTTTAATACGTGTTACGTTTCGGGGACGTATCCCCTTCCTCAGACAGTGATACAGTGCATCAGTACAGATATAAATACATGAATCTATTAATGCCACTTACCCCCCTTCCATGACTCCCAGCTGCGTGCATCACGGTGTTCCAGACCTCCCCCGTCCCACACTGACCTGCTGTGACGCAGAGACCGGAAGTGTGGGATGGGGGAGGTCTGGAACACCGGGTGTGATCTGACAGCGCGCTCTCTATCTGCACCTCCGGCAATCCTTTACTGTGTCTAAGCGATCCAGTGCAGCAGCTCACACACACGGCGGGTCCGTGTGAAGCTAAAACATCTTTTCCGGCTGGCAGCTTCATGTGTTCTGCTCTGGAGAGTCGTTAAACTGCGGGACGAGTATTGCCTGGATGGTAACATTACATGTCGTGTGGTAACCAGCCCACAGTGTTTTATTCTCTGGTACGAGTCACATCTCTCTGGAGTTCAGTCTTTTAACTGTCTGTTTGAATTCAAACTTTTATGCACTATGGAGCGCCCCCTCTTCTTTTGTCTTTTTTGATAGATAGATATATATATATATCTATCTATCTATTTTGCTCAAAAAATATAGGGAACACTTAAACAACACATCCTAGATCTGAGTGACTGAAATATTCTTATTAAATACTTTGTTCTTTACATAGTTGAATGTGCTGACAATAAAATCACACAAAAATTATCAATGGAAATCAAATTTATTAACCCATGGAGGTCTGGATTTGGAGTCACACTCTAAATTAAAGTGGAAAAACACACTACAGGCTGATCCAACTTTGATGTAATGTCCTTAAAACAAGTCAAAATGAGGCTCAGTAGTGTGTGTGGCCTCCACGTGCCTGTATGACCTCCCTACAACGCCTGGGCATGCTCCTGATGAGGTGGCGGATGGTCTCCTGAGGGATCTCCCCCCAGACCTGGACTAAAGCATCCGCCAACTCCTGGACAGTCTGTGGTGCAACATGGCGTTGGTGGATGGAGCAAGACATGATGTCCCAGATGTGCTCAATTGGATTCAGGTCTGGGAAACCGGCGTGCCAGTCCATAGCATCAATGCCTTCGTCTTGCAGGAACTGCTGACACACTCCAGCCACATGAGGTCTAGCATTGTCTTGCATTAGGAGGAACCCAGGGCCAACCGCACCAGCATATGGTCTCACAAGGGGTCTGAGGATCTCATCTCGGTACCTAATGGCAGTCAGGCTACCTCTGGCGAGCACATGGAGGGATGTGCGGCCCCCCAAAGAAATGCCACCCCACACCATTTCTGACCCACTGCCAAACCGGTCATGCTGGAGGATGTTGCAGGCAGCAGAACGTTATACTTGGTGTCTCCAGACTCTGTCACGTCTGTCACATGTGCTCAGTGAGAACCTGCTTTCATCTGTGAAGAGCACAGGGCGACAGTGGCGAATTTGCCAATCTTGGTGTTCTCTGGCAAATGCCAAACGTCCTGCACGGTGTTGGGCTGTAAGCACAACCCCCACCTGTGGACGTCGGGCCCTCATACCACCCTCATGGAGTCTGTTTCTGATCGTTTGAGTAGACACATGCACATTTGTGGCTTGCTGGAGGTCATTTTGCAGGGCTCTGGCAGTGCTCCTCCTGTTCCTCCTTGCACAAAGGCGGAGGTAGCTGTCCTGCTGCTGGGTTGTTGCCCTCCTACGGCCTCCTCCACATCTCTTGATGTACTGGCCTGTCTCCTGGTAGCGCCTCCATGCTCTGGACACTACGCTGACAGACACAGCAAACCTTCTTGCCACAGCTCGCATTGATGTGCCATCCTAGATAAGCTGCACTACCTGAGCCACTTGTTTGGGTTGTAGACTCCGTCTCATGCTACCACTAGAGTGAAAGCACCGCCAGCTTTTAAAAGTGACCAAAACATCAGCCAGAAAGCATAGGAGCTGAGAAGTGGTCTGTGGTCACCACCTGCAGAACAACTCCTTTATTGGGGGTGTCTTGCTAATTGCCTATAATTTCCACCTGTTGTCTCTTCCATTTGCACAACAGCATGTGAAATTAATTGCCAATCAGTGTTGCTTCGTAAGTGGACAGTTTGATTTCACAGAAGTGTGATTGACTTGGAGCTACATTGTGTTGTTTAAGTGTTCCCTTTATTTTTTTGAGCAGTGTATAATATCTATCTATATATCTATCTATATATCTATCTATATATCTATCTATATATATATATATATATATATATCTACCTATCTATATCTATATATATATATATATATATATATATATATCTATATATATATAATATATATAATATATATTATATATATATATATATATATATATATATATATATATTATAAGGGCACGGTCGTGCCCTTATATTAAGGCTGAATCGAACAAACGGAATTCTCCCATAGGGAACTTCTGAGATGGGGGCATGGTGTTTGAGGGGCTACACCTCAAAACTGATTGGACGTACTGAGCTGAAATTTAGCATGGGCGTGTAGAATCGTCACCCGGTGCTGCATGCCAAATTTCAGGGCAAAATAATAAAAAATGAGGAATTGGGAGTAACGTAAAGTTCCAACTGTCAGTTTTTTTCTGTGACTTCCTTTGTGGCTTTTTGACACCGTTTTCCTATAGAGTGAATTAGATATTTTTTGGGAAGGCATAACTCCGGATAGAGGACGAATTAAGACTTGGGGTTTGTTTTACTAGATAGAGTATGCCCCAGTGTAGTGCCTTTTGGGGTTGTGGTTTTTCAGAAAGTTATAGGGTTTTTTTAATTAAGAGAAATATGCCCCATTATAGAGATAGGGCTTTTCAATTTGTTGCGGCTGCGCAGTGGCCGCCAGGAGAGCGAGAGTGAGTGAGGGAAGGGGTCTCGTGCAGGCTGAGGTTATAAAAGTAGCTGCTGGCGGCGGGAGGAGAGCCAGCGGTTCCTGGGTGTGTGCACCTGCGGTCCCTTACAGACTGCAGCGACCCATTAGGACTCTGGAGGAGAGGGGTAGCGGCATAGCAGCCGCAGGCTTACCGAAAGTGCTCACTACTGAGCAATATGGTCCCCTTACCCGAAGTGGGAGCCGCAGCGGGAGGAATAGCTGGAGTTGCGCCGCAGGAGAAAGTCAGAGGACATCCAGAAGAGACATCCGGTGCAGCGCTGACTCCTGACTGACAGCGCTTGCCTACTGAGCGGTGTGGTACCCCCACACCTGAAGCGGGTGCGGGAGCGGCAGCCGGAGAAGACAGCTGTGCTGCACGGAAGAAGTCAGGCAGCAGCAGCAGCACCAGCGGGCTGAGGTGGGGAGGATCAGTATGGTCCCTTACGTGCGGCTCACATTCAGATCCATCCGGCTCCCTTCCCCTCCTCCCCTGCACCCTTAGCAGCCTGCCCCCACATCTCATTCACCCACCGCCGCAGACTCCTCCCCCACACGGTTATTATAATAAGGCGACCCCCCTACCCCCTTCCCTCCCTGCTGTGTGTCCAGCCACCCCCCCCCTCACCTGCTGTGTGTCCGGCCTACCCCCCCCTCACCTGCTGTGTGTCCGGCCTACCCCCCCCCTCACCTGCTGTGTGTCCAGCCCCCCCCCCCCTCACCTGCTGTGTGTCCAGCCCCCCCCCCCTCACCTGCTGTGTGTCCGGCCTACCCCCCCCTCACCTGCTGTGTGTCCGGCCTACCCCCCCCCTGCTGTGTGTCCAGCCCCCCCCCCTCCCTGCTGTGTGTCCGGCCTACCCCCCCCCCCTCCCTGCTGTTTGTCCGGCCTACCCCCCCCCCTCCCTGCTGTGTGTCCAGCCACCCCCCCCTCACCTGCTGTGTGTCCGGCCTACCCCCCCCCCTCCCCTGCTGTTTGTCCGGCCACCCTCCCCTCCCCTGCTGTGTGTCCGGCGGCCTACCCCCCCCCCCCTCCCTCCCTGCTGTGTGTCCGGCCTACCCCCCCCTCACCTGCTGTGTGTCCGGCCTACCCCCCCCTCACCTGCTGTGTGTCCAGCCCCCCCCCTCACCTGCTGTGTGTCCAGCCCCCCCCTCCTCCCCCTCCCTGCTGTTTGTCCGGCCACCCTCCCCTCCCCTGCTGTGTGTCCGGCCACCCTCCCCTCCCCTGCTGTGTGTCCGGCCACCCTCCCCTCCCCTGCTGTGTGTCCGGCCTACCCCCCCCCCCCCTCCCCTGCTGCGTGTCCAGCCCCCCCCCCTCACCTGCTGCGTGTCCAGCCCCCCCCCTCACCTGCTGCGTGTCCAGCCCCCCCCCCCTCACCTGCTGCGTGTCCAGCCCCCCCCCCCTCACCTGCTGCGTGTCCAGCCCCCCCCCCTCACCTGCTGTGTCCAGCCCCCCCCCCTCACCTGCTGTGTGTTCAGCCCCCCCCCCCTCACCTGCTGTGTGTCCAGCCCCCCCCCCTCACCTGCTGTGTGTCCAGCCCCCCCCCTCACCTGCTGTGTGTCCAGCCCCCCCCCTCACCTGCTGTGTGTCCAGCCCCCCCCCCCTCACCTGCTGTGTGTCCAGCCCCCCCCCCTCACCTGCTGTGTGTCCAGCCCCCCCCCTCACCTGCTGTGTCCAGCCCCCCCCCTCACCTGCTGTGTGTTCAGCCCCCCCCCTCACCTGCTGTGTGTCCAGCCCCCCCCTCACCTGCTGTGTGTCCAGCCCCCCCCTCACCTGCTGTGTGTCCAGCCCCCCCCCTCCCCTGCTGTGTGTCCAGCCCCCCCCTCCCCTGCTGTGTCCAGCCCCCCCCCCTCACCTGCTGTGTGTCCAGCCCCCCCCCTCACTTGCT